>NW_026591497.1:1398577-1531657 GCF_907164565.1 Psammomys obesus | reverse complement strand
TATATATATATATATATATATATATATATATATATATATATATATATCACAAAGTCGCAATAACCAACACATGGTTCTGGCCTCAAAATAAGCATGTAGACCAATGGAGCAGAATTGAGAGCCCAGAAATAAGTCCATACATTGACAGCCAAGGGTCTTAATGTAAAAATAGACTTGGAGTCCTGGAGTGCCGTTCTACGGTATGTTTGTGTATGAGCCGGTACGCATGCCACTGGGTGGGCCTTCCTCTGAGCCTCTCCTAGCCAACCTCCAGTGCTCCCCGGCTGACCAGGCATCCTGTCATCGCCTTCGACACCCCCAACATTTCCAGGTCCACCAGTGCTCCCAAATTCTCCTGGGCCTGTCTGGGAAGGGCTGTTGGTGTGAGAGACTTCCTCGGGAGACATGGCACACACATTTGCTCACCCCGGAACAGGAACCCATGACAAACTAAAGTCCAACTTGACGAACCACCGAGTTTTATGGAGGCTGCTGATGGGGCTGTGTGTGAGCGTGTGTGTGTGTGTGGGGGGGGAGGTGACTCAAAAGCAACTACATCACTGTAAACCCAACCCAGTGCGGTGATAATTCCTAAATCTGTGACCCTGGGGCTCTCTGCACATCTGTTTGTAGACAGGGTTTCTCTGTGTAGTCTTGGCTGACATGGACTTGATCTGTAGACCAGGCTGGCCTTGAACTCAGAGATCCGCCTGCCTCTGCCTCCCTGAGTGCTGAGATTACAGGCGTAGGCTGTTCCACAGGATTGAGAAACTGATGCTCTCTTAAGCTAGGCTGGTGAGAGTCCTCCTGCTCGCTCCTATAATGCTGAAGAGGCCTCCCAAACTCTTCCCAGTCTCTGACTTTCTGTTTAGCTGCAGTCTCATGAGTCTCCCCTCGTGAGGTGTTTCAGTTCTGTCTTGGTTACTGTTCTGTCGCTGCGAAGAGATGCCATGACCAAGGCAGCCCTTAGGCAAGAAGCATTTAATTAGGGCTGCCTACAGTTTCAGGGCTTTAATCCATTGCCATAGGGCAGGAGGCATGATGGCACACAGGCAGACATGGTGCTAGAGAAGGAGCTGAGAGCTACATCCTGAGCCGCAGGCAGGCAGAGACAGACAGAGAGACAGAGACAGGGACAGGGAGACTAGGTTTGCTGGGGGCTTTTGAAACCTCACCCCTAGCAGCACACCTCCTCCAAAGACACGCTCCTCATCCTTCCAAACAGCCCAACTGGGGACTAAATGTGTGAATGTATGAACCTATATGGAGCATTCTCAACCAAATCACCACACATTCCGAGGACACCGCCACACAACCAGGGCTTAGTGACCCCAGCACTCCATTGCTGTTTTCATTAGTTCTCCCGCTGTAGCGTCAGGAGGGCAGGAGAGCAGCTCCCACCCCACGCCCTTCCCACCCACCTCCTACCCCTGCCATCGGTCATGCTTGCTGCTACTCTCTGGGTGCTGGAGCAGGAGGGGCGTCTCACTTCACTCTGTGTCTCCCATGGCCGCTCTACGTTAGCCATTGTTCTCAAGAGGGGGACACCCTCTTCCAGCTACCCACATCAGCCCATGTCACTTTTTACCCTGTTCCTGCAAGGCCTTCTCTCTGTGGCTGAGGAGGGGCTGTGGGCTTACATATTTGAGTGTTTGGTTCCCAGATGGAAGGATTAGGAGGCGTGTCGCCGGAGATGGCCTTTGAGGTTTCAAAAGCCCACACCAGGAACAGTCTTGCTTCCTCTCTGCCTCCATCTTGTGGCTCAGATGTGAGTCCTGAGCTGTTGCTCAAACATCATGACTGCCTGCCTGCTGCCATGATCTCTGCCTTGACGGTTATGGACTTTCTGAAACCATAAGCAAGACCTCAATGAAATGCTCTCTTTTATAAGTTGCCTTGGTTGTGGTGTTTCTTAGTTGGTGCCAGGGACTGGGATGCTGCCTGACCATGGTATTTGCTGGAGAAATATGGGAGATTTTGAGAAGAGAAGCAGTTGAGTGCTGCAACTGGGCCGTAATGGGCCATCCCAGTAGGATCTTGAAAGACAGTATTGCTAAGAGCGATGTGGACTCTAGAGGCTTAACTAAAGAGTTTTCAGAGCATTTGACTTAGAGACCATTTTTATGATACTTTGGCAAAGAATGTGGCTCTTCTTGCCCTTGTCCAAAAATTCCGCCAGAGGCTAAATTGA
This sequence comes from Psammomys obesus, assembly GCF_907164565.1. Classification (NCBI taxonomy): domain Eukaryota; kingdom Metazoa; phylum Chordata; class Mammalia; order Rodentia; family Muridae; genus Psammomys; species Psammomys obesus. Next base: position 1,529,466 of record NW_026591497.1, on the reverse strand, counting down.
AGAGTTTTGGACTAACATCATTGGCAGAGAATTTTCAAGATAGCCTAGTAACAACTCTGTCACATGATTATTAGTGTGACAGAATAGTTCTTAAGCAGATCTACAATAAAAATGAGCAAGCTGGGGGAAAAATGCAAAATGTCCAGTTTGAGGGGGGAAAAAAAAGAGTACCAGGAAATTTAATGTTGGAGCCAACTCTTGTACTCAAAGAGATGAAAAGTTTGAAAAACCTGATGTGAAATAAATAAAGGGAGTGCTATCCCTAATCCAAGACCTCATCCATCTAATGCAGCTTGTGAGAAGAACAGGCTTGAGGAGTGAGCTGTTCCTAAAGAGCAGCAACAAAGGAAAGCTGATGCAAATGTAATTCAAGGAGGAGCCAGGTTCCAGCCCCAGCAGGCAGGACTTGGCAGCTTCAGCCAAGTGGTTGGGCAGGATACAGAAGTAGAGGGCTTGTGGAATCTTCCTCCAGTGAAGAAATGCCACTGAGGCCAGGTGTGTGTCAGGGGTGTCCTTGCGTGGGGACTCAGAGAGACCAATATATGAGGCTGTGAAGGTGAAGCCTGGAGACCCCAAGTCATAGGAGATGCCAGAGACACAGGATACCTGCCAAGGAGAGCTGCAGACATGGAGTGGAACCAGGTGAGAGGACCAGGCTTGAACCAGCCCCAAAAGTCATCAGTCCCAGGACCTACCCAAGGAACAGCCTGAGGATAACCACAAGAATGGGAGGGTGTCTTATCTCAGGGTGGGCATCTGTGCTGGGCAGCCCACCAACCTTGTAGTAAACATTCATGGCACAGAAAATACCTAACAGCCCTAAGATCTATAGATAGCTCCTTCAATGTTAGTTATGTGAGTTAGACAATCACTTGGTAACAAGCTTGCCCTTGCTTAATGTTATCCAATCGTGTAACTGTTAAGCTGGAAAGGTAACTGTTAAGCTGGAAATTCCTGGTCCTTCCTCAACCCTCAATAAAAACCCTGCCATGCAGCTGCTCAGGGCTCTCCTCTCTGATCCACTGTGACCATGTGACCATGGAGAGACTGAGTTTAAGCCCAAATAAAGCTCTTTGCTCTTGCATACGTGGTCCGGCTCCTGGTGGTCTTTGGGGACCTTAAGATCTGGGCATAAGACAGGCCAAGAGAGAAAAACTTGCTGCAGTCAGCAAAACTGGAAGGAGTTGGAGGTCTGGGCTCACTTAAACCCTTGGAGATCAGACAGAGAGCTATAGGATTTGGATTCTACCCTGCTGTTTTTTCAGTCTTTGGTCCAGTATTTCCTTACTATGCTTCCTTTTCCTCCTTTTTGGAATGGTAGTGTACAGCCTGTCCCAGTGTATGTTGGAAGTATATAATTTGCTTTTTGATTTTGCTTTTATAGGGGGTTGCAGTAAAGAGATTGTACTGAGTCTCAGAGGAGACTTTGTACTTTAAAACAGTGATGGGGCTGTGATAGACTATGGGGACTTTGAAAGTTGGACTGAAAGCATTTCACATTATGATATGCCCACAAGCCTGTGGGGTCCAGGGAGTGGAATATGGTGTTTGAATGAGAATGGTCTCAATAGGCTCATATACTCGAATAAATGTTTGGTTCCCAGATGGTAGGACTATTTGAGAAGGATTAGGGGGTGTGGCCTTGTTGGAGGAGGAATGTCACTAAGGGTGGGTTTTGAGGTTTCAAACACTGCAGATTCAGTCTCTCTCTTTCTGCCTCCCTCCTTTTTTTTGGATAATAGGTAAAGCTCTCAGCTACCCCTCCAGCACCGTGCCTGCCTGCGGCCAGGCTGCCTGCCGTGCTGATGATGGACTCACCCTCTGAAGCTGTAAGAAAGAAACTGTTCCTTTTATAAGTTGCCCTGGTCATGGCGTCTCTTCACCGTAACAGAACAGTGACTAAGACAGGAGCTGGAGAGAGGGCTGAGGGCCTAAGGAGCCTGGGCTCAGTCCCCAGCCTCTTCTCACCTATGTGCACAAGTGAGAAGGCAGACATCCACAGGCACGCACACATACACATAAATGAAAATAAAAACAAATACTAAAAAAAAAAAAAAAAAAAAAAAAAAAAAAAGCCAGGGGACAGAAGGATGTGAAGTGACCCTGCCTGTTCTGACCCAACATATCAGGGCCTCACTAGAGCGGCCTGCAGTCAATGACTCATCCAGAGGGACACGATGCCTCAGAGAGGGGTGAGTCAGGTAGGGGTGACCCAGGTGCACACTGCAGGATCCTGGGGGTCCATGTGAAGTTATTTCTGACATCCTGAGTGTGTGTGTGCCTGTGTGTCTGTGTGTGTGTAATGGAGATGCTTCAGGGAGATTATAATAATGGCCTCTTGGAATGTTCCTGCTCCTGAAATTCTTCCTAGGACTTGTCTCTCAATGAGGTCCCTGCAAACCCCATTCCCAGGCCATGAGCCACCATTCAGGCTACATCACAGCTGAGGGGACTGATCCCTTGGCACATAAGACACCTCATCCTCAACTAGCTGGAGGCTGGACTGGCTTACAAGAGACCTCTCAAAAGAGAAAAGAAAATGCACTGTCAGTAGCCTGCTCTCCCACTGCCACTACTTCTTCTACCTCTCAGCTCTGCTGGCGAGCCTCAGGATTGCCTGGCAGCCCACGGGGACCATGAATCCTGAGCTCTTCCCACAGCATCTCCCTAGTTAAAAGGGCCCTGGTTCTTGGCTAATGAGAACTGAGTAGATGTTGGGTTTCAAGGAAACCCCTTTAGTGCCTGTCACATCCCAGTGACAACCTCACAGAGTAGGCACCGTATTATTGTCGCTTCCTGAAGAAGTTTGGACCACTGTCTGGTGAGAGTATGGCCTCACTCTGTAGCTTGTGAGCTGCTCACAGGCTGTGCTCAGGAGACAACAAAAACTGAGGTCAGTACCGCTGTCATTATGGTGTTATCCCTGTTGTTCCATCCAACAAAAGCATCTCGCACCTCAGGCCCCCTCCTGCTCACCACAGAGGCGCTCCTCTGGCTTCTGCTTCACTCTCATTCCCATCCTTCCATTGCTGTACCTGTCAGCCTGGCAGCTTCCATGTTCCTGGGCCTGTGTGCCCCTGGGATGGAGCTTAGACCCTGGGAAAAGGCAAGAGACTCAGGATTGGCACCTTTGCCTCCAGTGTTGTCACGAGCCCTCGGGTGAGCCACGAGGTCTCTTTGAGCCTCAGTTTTCCTGTACAAATGGGGGGTAGCAATCATAGGGCTTGTGTGGGAAGCCTGGAAAGGTGGCTCATGTCAGTAGATGATATGTACAGTTTTACAAGAAAAAGCTCTGGAGAGAAGTTAGGCTACTTTCTTGACATGCGCAGAGAGTGATTATATAAAGTGGGGATGTGTGATTGCATTCATTCAGGCACAGACAATCTCAACCTAAGAAAATGCAATCATATTTTACTAGTTCTGAAAAAAAAAATGAGCAACATGACACAGCTAAATGGAATCGGAGCAGGGTTTCTGAACACTGCCACGGGATGGATAAGGGGATAATGTGTGATGAAGAATTTATGTGTAGGGTTAGCAAATGAAGGCTCAGGTTTGGTGTGGGTTAATATCAAGAAGACAAGCTCACAATTAAGCCAACGTGAGTGAGTGCTCTCCCTGTGGACAGAGGCACCTATCAGTGGGTGGAGAGCAGGCAGCAGAATGTCACAAATCAGAATGAGCACAGGGAGCTCGGCAATATAAGAATGGGGCACAAGGCAAAACTATAAATCTGGTGGAGTTCTGTAGTGGTTTGAATGAGAACAGTTTCTTATGGGCTTATATGTTTGAATGCCTGGTCCACAGTGGAACTGTTTGGGAAGGATTAGGAAGTGTGTCTTTGTTGGAGTAGGTGTGGCCTCCCTTTCTCTATATATATAGAAAGAGAATACATATATATATATAAACATATATGTGTGTTTATTCTGTTTCTCTAGAGAAACCTAATATATTAGAACCCTCAGCATGTGACCCCACAGCTAAGCTGTCAACCCGTGAAAAGGAATTAGAGGAAAGCTTACACAGAGAGGGAAAACATCAACAATGGAAGGCTTATGCAAATGTAATTCAAGGAGTAGCCAGGTTCCAGCCCCAACAGCCTCAGTCAGCCACGTGGTTCTTGATTTAGAGTCAGAAAACCATACAGGAGTAAAGGAGTTGTGAAATCTCCCTCTGCGACGAAGGAAAGCTGCTGAGGCCAGGCATATGACAGAGGTGTCCCTGCATTGAGGCCCAGAGGGGCCATTGTGTGAAGCCTGGATTGCACTGGAGACCCCAAGTTGTTGGAGCTGCCGGCGCTGTAGGGTACCTTCCAAGGAGAGCTGCTGACAGGAACCAGCCCAAGAAAAAGAAATGTGTTGTAATGAACAAAGTTGGAAGGAGTGAGAGATCTGAATAATGCTGATGGCATGGAGATGCAGAATCTAGAGTTTTCCTTGCTGACTTTTGGTTTTGTTTTGGTTCAGCATTTCCCCATATGCTCCCTCCCCCACCCCCTTTTCATTATATGTTGGAAGTATGTAATCTGCTTTTTATTTTGCTTTTTTATTTTTTAAGATTTATTTATTTTATGTATATGAGTGCTCTGGCTCCATGTATCCCGCACGCCAGAAGAGGGCGTCAGATCTCAGTATAGATGGTTGTGAACCACCATGTGGGTGCTGGGAATTGAACTCAGGACTTCTGGAAGAGCAGATAGTGCTCTGAACCACTGAGCCACCTTTCCAGCCCCTTTATTTTGCTTTTACAGGGGGTTATAGTTAAGAGATTGCTATGAGTCTCAGAAGAGACTCTGGACTTTTAAACAGTTTTAAATACTATGGAAATTTAAGAAAAAAATTGTTTTATGTACATTTGGCATTTGTGTGAGGGAGTTGGCTCCACTAGAATTTGAGTTACAGATCAGAGAGTTGTGAACTGCCATGTTGGTGCTGGGAATTGAACCAGGGTCCTCTAGAAGAGCAGCCAATGCTCTTAACAGCTGAGCTATCTCTCCAGCCCTGACTATTGGGGCTTTTGAAGTTGGATTTAATGCATTTTGCATGATAATATGGCTATCAGCCTATAGTGGTTAGCAAGTGGAATATGGAGGTTTAAATGAGAATGGCCCCTATAGGCTCATATATTTGAATGCTTGGTCCACAGTTAGTGGAACAGTTTGAGAAGTATTAGGAGGTGTGCCGCTGGAGGTGGGTTTTGAGGTTTTAAAAGTCCACACCAGTCCCCGTCTCTCTCTCTCTCCCTGCTACCTACAGATCAGGATGTAAAGCTCTCAGCTACTGCTCCATCCAGCACCGTGCCTGCCTGCTTCCCACCACGATGATCATGGACTAAGCCTCCAAAACTGTAAGCAAGCTCCAATTAATGTTTTTCTTTGTAAGAGTTGCCTTGGTCATGATGTCTCTTCACAGCAATAGAACAGTAATTGAGGCAAGCTTCAATGTCATGCTCAAGGCTGAAGGAGAAACTGTACATCTCTGAGTGTTGGCAGTGGGAGAACCAGGTCTGAGGATGTGGCCCAGTTGGTGAAGTATTTGCCTAGCATGCATGAAGCCCTGGTTTTGGATCTGGCTTAAGCCTGTAATTCTAGCACTTGGGAAACGGACGCCAAGCAACAGGATCAGAAGTTCAAGATCATCCTCAACTTACATAAGCTACATAGAGCGTTTAGACCAGCCTAGGTACATGAAATCTTATGTCAAAAAAAGAAAAAAAGAAAAGAAACCCAGGAGGCTTCCTGTTTGCACACAAGGGGTGCACATGTCCTGAGGTCATTGAGCTAGAAACAACATGCCCCTCTGCTCTGCTCTCTAGCTTCCGTCCGAAGGCAGCTTCTTCCCCAGGAGCCTGTGGTACTGAAAGTGGGCCAGCCTCTGAGCTGCCCTGCTGAGGTTCCCTTCTGTCCCAGAGGCTGTCGCTAAAATGGCCTTCAGTCTCTGGAGCTGCAGTAAAGAGCCCCATTCTTCTGTTCTCCTACAGGAGCCTCCTTGACTTTCCCCTACTGTTCCAGAAGGGGCAGCTCCTGGTCCAGGAGGAGCCACCTGCACAGGGCTCCAGCAGAGGGCAGACTCAGCTTTCCAGTGTTTCCGGAATGGCAGAGGCTCTTGATTGTTTTATTTGTTGATAGGTTCAGGTAGTGTGCTTTGGGCCCACAGGTAGTGTGAGTTGGACTCACAGATACACACATAGTAGCTTTACTGAGGAACAGCTCACATAGCATACAATTCATTCATTACAGGGCGCAGTTGAACTGCTTTTATTTCACAGCTGGCCATCTGTATCCTGTTTTCTGGATCTGTAGACTCAACCAACCAAAGACCAAATGTAGCTGAGAAAAAAAAAATCTGCATCTGTTCTGAACAGGAGGAGACTTTTCTTCTCGTCATTTCCTAAGTGACACAGTGTCGCAGGTATACAACAGTTACACTGGATGAGGTACAGTAAGCCATCTAGAGGCAAGTCAAAGTATCGGGGAGGACACACAGAGGTTTTATGGAAAATCCATGACATTTCAATTCTGGGATTTGAGCATGCCTCCATTCTGCTATCCATGGAGGGTCTGGCATCAGTCTCCCGAGGCTGCTTCAGAAGGACTGTGTCTCAAGGCTAAGTGAATGCCACTACCATCTAGTCCTGGAATATTTTTCATATTCTGTATTCACACTAGACCCACTGATCATCACTCCCCTTCCTACCTCCCCTCCGTCTCCATATAACTGCCAATCTAGTCTATGGTTTTGTCTATGCGGTATCTGTCCCTATGAATTGGCCTATTCTGAGGACTTCATATATATGGAATCATGCAACATATGGTTTTCTGAATCTGGCTTCTTTCATTAAATTTAATTTTGTCAGGTGTCGTGGAATATGGCTTTAATCCCAGCACTTGAGAAGGAGAAGCAGGTGGATCTTGAGTTTGAGGCCAGTTGCTCTACATTGCAAGTTCCAAGCCAGCCAAAGTTAGATAGTAGACCCTGTCTCAAAAACAAAAACAAAAACAACCCCCAAACAAACAAAAAACAAAATACACAATATATTTTTTCTAACACTCTTGCTATATAACAAGTATACAAACCTGAAATCCTCCTGCTTCCGCCTTCCAGGGCTGGGATTACAGGCATGTACCCCTGGCCGTGAGCAGGAACGGATTAACATGCATCTAGGATTACAGGTGTACTTACTCGGTGTCTGTGGGCACAAACCTCAAAGTCTTCTCAAGTTCATTTATAAATGGCATAGGATTTGCATAGAACCCAAGCACAGCTTCCGTATACTCCAGCTCACCTCAAGCTTACTGATCATGTGGCTACCGACAGCCCAGACTCAAGCTCCAACTTGAACTTGGTAGTTCTCGTCTGGGGTCTCCTGGTTAGGCCAGGTGGTCAAGGAGGTGCCCTGCTCACGTGTGGAAGGTGATCCTGGCTGTCATCTGGACTTTCTGCCCAAGCTGGGCCTCCAAAGCATCCACTGAGATGAAGGCCAGGCAGAGCTGCATCAGCTTTTGCAGCCTGCTCTGAGCAGTCACAGCACTTTCAGCTTTGTTAAGTGAGTTGCTGTATTCAGGGGAAAGAGCTTGTTTGGGGGAGGAACAAAGTATCCTGCAGATGTTTCTTGCCAGGCCACACATTCTCTTGACTGGTCCCCATCTTCTGGCTGACCTTCCAGAGGACCCAGGTTCAGTTCCCAGGACCCACACAAGAGCTCACAGCTACCTGTAACTCAAGCCCCAGGGGAGCCAATAACCCTTCTGTGGACACCAGGCAAACATGTGTTACACAGATATACATGCAGGCAAAACACCTCACCTATACACATAGAATAATTATTTTAATTTATAAAAATTACTATTTTCTTAGTTACTGTTCTATTGCTGTGAAGAGACACCATGACCAAGGCAACTCTTACAAAGGGAGGTGTTTAACTGGGGGCTTGCTTACAGTGTTAGAGGGTTAGTCCATGATCATGATGGCTGGAAGCAGAAAAGCATCGTAGCTGAGAGTTTTTACATCCTGATCCCCAGGCAGCAGGCAGACGGGAGTGGGGGTGGGGAGTCAGAGACACAGAGAGGGAGACAGAGACATAGACAGACAGACAGAGACAGACAGAGAGAAAAGCTGAGACTGGAATGACTTTATGAAACCTCAGATCCCACTCCCAGTGACATGCCTCCTCCAACAAAGTCATACCTCTGAATCCCTCCATTTCCATCTCAAATAATTCCACTAACTGTGGACCAGCCTCTAAACATACGAGTCTGTGGGGGCCATTTTCACGGAAACCAGCACGTTAATCATACCTAGCTCAATGCAGCACAGTGTAGGTGCTGTGGCACTAAGCTGTTTAGACACATTGCTTAGGGTGTAAAGACAAGAACCAGTCTGTACACGTTCAGGAAAGTTGCAGCTTTTTCCTTAATACTTTTCATCCTTGGGACAAGGCCAAGCATAAAGCAGAAATGTGTGTGTCTTCAAAACGAGCTTTGAAGAGTGGGGATACGGCTCAGCTGGCAGAGTGCTAGGGTATCGTACACAAGGCCCTGGGTTTGACCTCTGGCACCGCATAGGCCGAGGTGGTGGTGAACATCGGTAATCTCAGCACTTGGGAGGAGGAGGCAGGAGGATCAAGGTCATGTTTGGCTACGGAGCCCATGATTAGGAATCCCTGTCTCAAACAATCATAACAATAACCACAGCAACAGACCTTTAAAAACTGTTCATGACCACTGGAGAGTTACCAAACTTTTGCCCACCCTAGAAAAGCAGCTGTTCTGAAGTGTTCCCTTCTGGACAGTGGAAGGTGTCTTGGGTTTGATCGGCCAGCTGTAACTGGGGTTGGAAAGAAGGAGCCCTGCCCGTCTTGCTTGTAATGCATGGCTTGGTCTCATTTTGCTGTAAGTGTATATATTGAGGAAACCCACCAATGTCCCCCTGTTATGGTGCAGTGACAGGTGGCATAGCTGGAGGGCTGGGTATTAAAAAATGATCCCTACAACAGATACTGTGTGAAAGAGGTTTATTGGGTGGAGATGGAGAGAGGGGGAGGAGAGAGACATGATAGGGGAAGGGGAGGGGGTTCCCCGACAGAGAAAGGGGAGAGAGCAGGAGGCAGGGGTCCATTTATAGCTCCTGCGGGCCTGCCAGGTGCTATAAATGGACCTGGCAGGGGACACATGATGACATCTTGGTTACTAGGCAACCGAGAGAGAAGCAGGCTGCCTTTCCTCTACACTCATAACAGCGTATTAGAGTGGCCTTCCTGGCGGGCCGGGAAGATCAGCAGCAAAGGGCACATTCACATCGTTGGGAGTGTGTCTCGTAATCAGCCAATGAGCATCCGTGTCTCCCCTGCTAAATGTGATCTGGTGAAGATGGGGCTAAGGAACTTGGGGTTCACTACCTGTCACCAGGTGCAGGATCCCGGAATGCAGCCCGGATGTGACCACCGGAGGACACGTGACATCAAAGGGGTGCCTGTGTCCAGCACAGGAACAGAGCTATTTCAGCCAGTGGGTTCAAGCCCTAGCTGTGCCTGAAGAAGGTCCCAACTCTCCAAATCAGCCATTAGGCATTCAGGTGTTGGGTGAGAGCTAGGTTGATTCAGATACTAGGGAAGGGCCTGCAGGACGAGCCAGCTCTTAGAGCCTATGATCACTTCTGTCCTTCCTTCGTTCAACAAAGCCACATGAAGTGTCAGCGAGTATAGCTGGAATGCAGCAGTGAAAGAGAAGAGAGCCTTGGCTGCTGAGGATGACCGGATCTCCGGAGCCTCAGGAGGAAGAAAGAGGACAGGAGGAGAGTGCAGTGGGAGGGGTGGATGTCTCACAGCCACATGAAACAGTCTGGGGCTAGCCAAGAGATCAGCAGTGTGGTAGCAGTGCGGAGAGCTTAGGCTAGACCCTGAAGGAGGATGGGTGGATAGTCCTGGAGACGTTTCCAAGGCCAGCCTGCTCCTTCTTAGTCAACTTTCTGAGCTGCTGTAGGGTACTCCTGACTTCGGCCTCTGAACTTAAACGCCCCTGACATGCTCTGCTTTTTCCCTTAGTTTCCGGCAGGAAAAACCTGGATCCTGCCTTAGGAAGTTGTGCTCAGGCAAGAAAGGTGGGAATTGTGCTTTCCAGGGGCACGCGGCAATATCAGAGATGTCTGAGGTTGTTTCAAGTGCAGTGCGTGCGAGTGCGCGTGTGTAGGGAAGGCAAGGCCAAGCCTTGTGTGGAATACTGGGGATCACGGTGCCACTCACAAACAGCTAGACTAGGTCTCCGTGGGAGCATGGGAATGTCAGAGGGGCAGCATGGGGTGACAGGGAGGGGTGTGCCAAGGTAGTGGCAGTTAGGGTCGCTAGGTGACATCTGCTGCTGGGGCGCACAGGAAGTAACGAATGTAGAGAGGAAAGGAGGAAGGAACCGAACCGCTGGAGCTCCATGAGTTTACGGTGGAGCCTAGGGTCTCTTGTTTGCCCCGAGGGCAGACGGTTGGTCTAAAGGACGAAAAAGAAACCGGAAAGGGCAGCTTTTAAGACACAGCACCTTAGCCAGGGGTGGAGTGACGATAGGAGAGGGGTCCCCTTTCAGGACAGAATTCTCAGCCGCGAGGCCCCGCTGCTTCAGAACCGAGGATCCGAGGGTGGCAGGGTGTCTGGCAGGCGGACTCTGGACCCGCACGGTCAGCCTGTGGACAGGAAGATCCCAGAGCTGAAACGTCCGGTGCCCGAGGGTCAGGGTTTTGGGGGTCAGGGGAGGCAAAGCTGGGGGTGGGCTCTGGAGGAGTAGTGTCTGCGGGCCGCGGAGGCGTGGTCAGGCACGGGAAACACGCCAAACCGGAGCGCCAGGGAAGGCTTCAGGAGCAGACAGGGCGGCTTTCCGGGCTGGACAAGGCTCCTTAAAAAGGGAGCGGAGCCACGGATGGTAGGCGGGGCTTCCGGGAATGGGCGTGGCAGGGGCGTGGCCTAGGGCGTGGCTGACCGACCGAATTTAAGCCTCCCGAGCGCGCGTTTTGGCTCCGCCATGGCCCTGAGGCGCGTCTTCTTGCCGCGTTCGGTGGCACCGTGCATCGCCGCCCTCTCAACGGAACCGAAGGCCCGCGAGCAGCCTCCCGCAAGCCCGGGGCCCGTGCGGGGATGCGGAGCGGCCGAACCTGTGCGGCGGCCTGTGCCGGTCGTGGACTTCACTAACACGGAGGAGGCGTACCGCAGCCGGCGGAGCTGGGAGCTGGCGCGCAACCTGCTAGTGCTCCGCCTGTGTGCGTCGCCGGTGCTGCTGGCGCACCACGAGCAGGTGCGCGGGTGGGTGGGCAGGTGGGCAGGAGCCGCGCGGGGACATCGGCGCGGCCAGCGGGTGACGGAGCTCGGAAGAGTCAGGCAGGGCCACTCAAGCGCGGTCCGAAGCGGGGGGCAGGCAGGGAAGAGGGCCGTTTCCTGCGTGCTTTTTCGGACCCTGTGAAGTTTCCCACTTAGAAGCACTACCAGTTAGAAACACAGGCTGGTAGTGTTAAAGATCTGTGCCGTTTGTAGAAATACAGCCGCCACCTGTGCTAAATCGGGTGTCCTCCATGCATCTCCAAGTTTGTCAAGACTGAAGTGCTTCTGTAGGCTAGGACCCCAGAATTCCACCAGAATGACCACCCACTCCCGAACACAGCTACTTCTCGAACAGTTTTGGGAAACGAGGAGACAAACTCCCCAGCTTTACTTTTTTTTCTCATATGTTTACGTGTATTATAAACACAGCCGAAGAGCCTGGATTTAGAAATTTCTGATTCTTCAGCCTCCACTTGCCGAGAGCTCTTCTCTGATTAGAGGCCTGAGGGTATCTACGCCTATGGTCCAGACAGCACCACAGCCTCTGTCTGCTTGCTGCCAGCCCAAACTGGAATGCAGTGTAGAAGCGGGAGGTTCTCAGAGACTAGCAAACATGTAACTTTAAGCTGTAACTCGGCGACTTTGAGAAGTGTGAGGGCCTTTGGGGAAAAGAGAACACCACTTCAGCCAGTGTGAGGTGTTAGTGATGAGTTCTGTCAAGTTGCTCTTCGATGTTTGTAAGGATACAGATCTCATAGCGGGTAGTGACTTCTCTGGAGCTTGGAGGAGCTGGAGCCATTCTTAGAAGTTCGCTGAGGCCGCACAGGTAGGCTGATTTACACCCGGCAGCCATGTTGGGATGGAATTGAGGTGCTGGCCGGAATCCCTTGGAAGAACTTCATTGTAAGCATGGGAGCCTGCGAGTGAGTGTAGGGGACCCTGGGAGGCTAGGTATGCTTGTGGCAGCAGAGAAGAAGGGTACACAGAGGGGAGGCGAGTATCAGGGACTTTGTGGAGTATCAGCATCGAGCATGCAGCTGGAAGTGACCGGCCGGTACTGCTGCACCTCAGCCTGGAGGGAGAATGTAGCAAGCTGGGCAGGAATGACTTGAAGAGAGTGGTCAACCATGGGGTCCCATAGGTGCCTGCTTTTGCCTTTGGGACAGGATGAGCAGCCCAGTGGCTTTCAAGGAGGGAGAGAAGCGGAAGAAACAGACTCTGGGCCATTTGCGCCTTACCCTGGGGGCATTCATTACCAGCTGTCCAGCTGAGAAGCAGCATCCCTGGGGCCTGGGGATTGAGCCCCCCACACCTCTATGCCAGTCAGGGTACTGTGGTGACCAGGGGGAGGACATGTCACCTCCTTGGCTCTCTGGAGCCTGCTCTAGGTAGTGCTGGAGCTTGGGGATAATTCCTGGAGGAAGTAGAGAACACCATCTCCAGCCAGGAGCCATCTGTCCAGCCTGTGCCCTGGGAGCCTGTCTGTGAGATCTGTGCTGAGATCATTGCTAATGGCTTTAATGCCCGTGGCTGAAGGAAACAGCATTCAGAAACCAGGCCCCGAGCCGAAGCTCTCCATAACAGATCCTGGAACAGTGCCTCTCCACCTTCCTAGTGCTGCGACCCTTTCACACAGTCCCTCATGCTGTGGTGACCCCCGATCATAAAATCAGTTTCACTGCTACTTCATAACTATAATTTTGCTACTATATGGATCACGTAAATACCTGAAATGCAGCATATCTGATAAGGGATTCCTGTGAAAGGGTCGTTTGATCCCCAAAGGGTTCATGAATCTAGACTGAGGGGCTAGACTGAGAACAGTCCTCATTCTCTGGCTGGAGGAATAGTTATGCTGAGCCACCCAGGCCATGTGGCTACATGGCTGTGCCTGGGACAGTGGGTCACCAGGCTTGTTTTGAGGGGCTGTATGCCACAGGAGCTGAGATTGGAAGTGCCACCCAGGGTTGGTGCTCTGCTGGGGACCATGGAGCATCCCATTTAACAAGAACTGAGAACAGGCTCTCGCTGACTGTTGATTGGAAGCTGGGGCAAGAGAAGAGACTGAATGTAAATGGCACTGGTTCTTTGGGGCCAGACGAGGGAAATGGTTTTACCGTCATTATTTTCTAGACATCGTTTGAGGCTTTCCTATGGTTTGTAGGGGTGTGTGTGTGTGTGTGTGCGCACATTGTGTGTATGTGATTGCATGTATGAGAGCACAAGCTTCTTCAGGTGCTGTCCATTATATTTTGATTTTTGAGACGGGGTTTCTTTGTCAGACTTTTAAGAAGTTGTTTTTGAGCCAGCTTCTCTCTGCAGCCCCGGCTGTCTTAGAACTTACCACATAGGGCAGAGACCTACCTCTCTCTGCCTCCTGAATGTTGAGATTAAAGGAGTGTGCTATCGTGTCTGACTCCTTTTAAGGCAGGTTTGGTTTATCTTTTTAAGCTGGCTTGCATCTTGTCATGTAGGTTAGGCTGGGTAATCAGTGAGCTTCAGGAACTCAGCTGTCTCTGCCTCCCTAGGGCTGGGACCCCAAGCATATACCACCTCGTGTGGGCTATGGGGGTCAAACTCCAAGCAAGCTCATCATAACTGAGCATCTCCACAGTCATCTTTCCTTGTGAGATGTAGTCCAGGCTGGCCTTGAACTCCTGATCTTCTGTAATTCACCACCAAGTGCTGAATTACAGAAGCGCGTCACCATGCCTGGCTTGTTTTGAGTCTTCTGCAGTGAAAACAATTACTAGTGTAAGTCTGTAAATTTTCAAACGATCTGCTCACCTGGATAGGAGGCAGTGCTGCCCTGAGCTCAGGTAGTGACAGCCCAGGGCCTAAGTGACATCCAGATGCATCTGAAGTGGTGGCTTGGCTCTGGAGTCCACTTTAAAGTTGCCAACCCTACCTGTGTGTGTCCACCATTCTCAGTGACCGGGATGAGACTGCACATGGCCATACCCTCATATACCCTCCTCCCATGGAAAGCAGGTCAGGGTGTTTTAATAACTCTCTTGATAAACGCAGTCCCAGGTCCTTCGTGGAGGCCCATCATCCAGTGGCAGGGCCATGATGGGGAAGGTGTTTGACTTGCAAATGTTTCTACTTAGACTAAAAGTGGGTTCCCCATCGGGAGAGGGTTCATTGTCCATGGGGTTTGAGGAACCCCAGGCTTTTCCTTTCTTGGAGCTGAGTTGGAAGGGCAAAAGTAGACACAGGGGCTTCTACACTGTATACATGGGGTTGTGTCTGAGCACTCAGGAGTTTGCTTGTCACTATTCTCTGCTGCCCTCCTCCCACGGAAAGCTGCTCTTCCCCTTGCTCTCCATTTCATGGTCTTGCCTGGCTGAGCAGCCTCCTTCCTGAATCTAGGTTAGGAAATACCCCTAGCCCAGCCCACAATACCTCGTGTCAGTCTGTCTTCATGTTGGAGGAGGGACCCTGTTGCTTCTTCTCCTTGGTCGTCTCCTGTGATGTGTGTGTCCTTTCTTTTCCCCCTGGGGTCTAAGGAAGGCTTCCAGTAATGTGACCTGGGGTGAGGGGTGACAGGGAAAACATGGCTGGAAGCATGCAGCCGTCTGTTTCAGGGCATGTCTGTCAGGGTAGCTGGTTAGCTCTGGGAAAGTCCGTGAAGTGAACTTCCATTTTATGGTGTCTGGTGGACAGACAGACCTCTCTCCAGCCATTTGAATTTTGGGTGTAGCCACTGCTCAGCAGCTGTTTGGGGCTGGCCTCACACCAAGCCCCGTTCCGGTGGGTTAGAATGAGAACAAATCGTGAGAGAGAGCTCATTCTTGAGAGTTACCTCTGTGTTATCTCCACCCCCACCCCCCCGTTAAATGTCACAGAAATGCCTACTGCTGCCTCTGGGGAGACTGGATCCTCCTTTACCCACCAAGGGTGATCCATGAGCCAGCCCCCTTGGGGAGCATGTGTTGAGAGCCTCAGAGAGCCAGCACTGGAGAAGTGGCCCTGTGATCTTCCGATACTGCCCTGGGTAAGGACTGGCTTGCAGTGGCTGAGAAAACAGCAGCCTGCTCTGAGTGGCCTCTACAAACTATGTCGTGCAGGGATGTGGCATAGGGTGAAACGGGAAAGATCGAGCAGGAGTCTTGCCGGGATGGGGGCAGGGATAGGTGGCCAGACAGCCGCTCCCCTTTGTCTTTCAGTTGTTCAGTGTTGCCAGGAAGCTCCTGGGCCAGAGGTTGTTCGAAAGACTAATGAAGATGACCTTCTACGGCCATTTTGTGGCTGGCGAGGACCAGGAGTCTATCAAGCCTCTGATCCGGCACAACAAAGCCTTTGGTGTTGGCTTTATCCTAGACTATGGACTGGAGGACGACCTGAGCCCCGAGGAGGCGGAGCGCAAGGAGATGGAGTAAGGCCTGCTTTTCTGGTGTTGCAAGGCACAGCTGTGACCCTGAAGTGCACCATTGGGTTTCAGCCTCAGCTAGGGGGTGGCCAAGGCCCGGACAGCCTTTGATCAGCAGCCAGCAGCCCTCATGGGTTGTGCCTAGAATGCTTGCTTCCTCCAGAAAGGAGCACTGTGCCTATGTGGGCTGGCACCAGAGGAGGGTTGAGGGAAAGATCTGTAGACTACACCCCAGGCCATATCCAGCTCACTTTGTAGTCCTATGCAGTTTGAGGCTGTAGTTTTACATTTTGAGTGGTTTGGAAATATCAAAACAAGGTATTTTGTGTTTTGTGATACAAATACTATATAAAATTCACATTGCCTTTGCAGTTTCCGTGGTGTAAGCCTGTAGCCTCTGAGGCTGAGAATATGTGCTACTCAGCCCCTCACAGAAGCATTTGGTGCCCCCCCCACTTCCTGCTCTGCTACAATCTCTCTTTCCAAGGATTCCTGAGTGGCTGACAGGGCCTGCAGGTTCCAACTAGTCCTCAAATAGTTTCCTGATCTGCAGATGGCTGTGCCCGCAGGGCGTAGAACCTTGCTGACTGCGTCTAGCCAGGCTCCCGTAGTCAGGAGAATTGTAGCAGGCGGTATTGTAGTATGGCGGGGCAGCCTGGAGACTCCTCCTGCTGGCACTGACTTGCTGCAAGGCCTTTCACCAGGCAGCGAGTAGAAAGCACAGCTCATGGACCTGCCCTCTTGGCAACAGGACAGAGTGGCCTTATTCTGCCTCTGAGGTGGTGGCTGACTCACCAGGGGCCTGTGTAAAACCAGCCCTTTCTTTGCAAACTGCTGTTGCCTGTCATCCCCCGTAGACAAGCCCTTGCCTGGGTTTTGGGTCCCAGGTCTCTGGCTGCAGCAACAACATGTGAAATCTAGGACAGGCCCTGTCAGACCTTTGACTTTACCCTACTCCTCCCTCCCCAGGTGGCTAACAGGAGGGATTGGACAGAGGCAGTCATGTGAGGCCTTTGGTCCTGAGAACAGAATGTCCGAGCCTGGCCTCAGCCTGGGGAGCCCAGCCTTGTGATTGGCCATTCTGAAGGCGGGGTAACTCAGCCCCAACATCCCCTGTGAACCTAAGGGACGCCTGGGGACTTGGCTGCAAGCCTTTTCCAAGGCTGCTGTTGAATAACCAAACGGATCCCACAGCCGCAGCCTCGATAGGGGAGCACGGAGTGTTCTCACCAGAGACCACCTGGCTGTGAGAGGCAATGGTGGGCCTGCTTGCCCTACCTGCCTGCAGGATCTGCTCTTGTCTGTGCCTGTCTGTTGGCTGCTCAGTTTGTGGTGGCTGTTTGTCACATAGGAGCTTTGCTTGGGTTCTGAGACATCAGAAATAGACCCTTCTAGATCTAATAGTGCCCAGCTGTGCTGCCTGCCGTCCACCCCGCAGCCTCAGAAGAGGGAGAGCTGTCACTCCGTGACAGTGTTCTGAGTCTGTACTGGGGAGCTCCCTGTGCCACAGGGAAGAAGAGAGCTTGCAGGGGCCACTGGTTGCACCTGACCCGGAGTGACCAGCTCCTCAGACCCTTGTGTGGGGAGCTACTTGAGGATTCCTTGCGGGACAGACACCCAAAGATCAAGGCCCATCCCTAGCTAATGGAAGAAGGCACAGAATACACGGAGACCAGGCCTGGCAGTCATACCTGCTGGTTAAAACACATTGTGAGCTGTAGGATTATACAAGCAACCTCCTCATCAGGGGTCGCTGAGGATCTGAGTGTCCTTCCTTGACAGGTTTCTGCTCAGGGAGGGCTGTGCCTGCCTCTGCACTGATAGCCCTCAGGGGACGTTTGTCTGGTTGTACCTGAGACCACGCTTATGGAACCCATATCCTCCAGGGACACAGGGTGACACACGGGGACACACGGGGACCGCCTGCTCATTACAGACCCAGAGCACTGTCACCAAATGACATTTCATCCTCTTTTCCCGTTACACACTATCAGCATGAGATAGATGGGGCAGTACCTGTCTGCCTAGCTTCTATCCCCTGGGCTGTGGGCCTTGTGGGTTGAGGTGTTTGTGGGGCTCCCCAGACACCCAACCCCACCATGATTTCTAGCTCAAAGTCTCCAGATAAGGGTCCTGGGACAAGGGAGGAGGGCCCAGGACAGGGGAGGATGGCCCAGGTTTACTTGAGTAGTGAGGTTCCTTGATGGATAAGGCTCATTGATGGTAAGACCTGAAAGATGCAATTGACCGTCTCTGCTACTTGCTCTGAAGAAACAGTTATTTCCTGTGAGGGGCCTCAGCATCCTGCCCTAGTGAGGACTTGATATCTCTGAGTATGATGGGGACCTGAAGGTTTTTGTTGTTGTTGTTTTCTTTTTTGAGACAGGTTTTTTTCTGTGATAGACCAGGTTGGCCTTGAACTCAGATATTTGCCTGCTTCTGCCTCCTGATTGCTGGAATTAAAGGAAGGCACCACCCCTGCCCGGCCTGAGGTTTTCAATTAGGTGATAAGAAGGACTCATTTGCATCTTCTAAGAAAATTTCTGGTTGCTGTTTGGAAAATAAGCCTAAGTCGTAGGGTGGGAGCAGCCAGGGCGTTGTGGTACTCTGTTTTGGAGACCATAGATATTGGGGTGGAGGCCAGAGCAAGGAGGTATTGTTGCTGGATTGGAGTCCTTTGTTCAAGGTGGCTTCTGTCCCTGTTCCTTGCCTTGTCTGACCTCACCAGTAAGGAAGGCTGCACCCACAGGAAGCCTGAGATTCGTGAGGGCCCGACCCCTCCCTCACCCAGGTGGTCATGTCAGGCCTGAGGAAGGGCTAGGTTAATCCAAGTTGGTCTGTTTCCTTGAACTAGCCTTCTGTTGGGTTCAAGGTCAGGTCCAAGGCTCAGCTGCCTCCTGGTGACCAGCACCTCAGGTGGTATAACTGACCTTTGCCTCCTCTGTCTTGCAGGTCGTGCACCTCTCAAGCAGAGAGAGACGGCACTGGTGAGTTTGGGAGCCAGTTCTCTCCTCACCCCAACACACAGTCTGGTGGCCCAGGAGACATCTGGGCTTAGGGCCTATGCCAGCGTTTGGGCAAAGGACAAGGCCAGAGGCTACTTCCCATGGCCGGAGCTATGGTCCTGGCTCTCTGCATCCTCACATACCTGCTGAGATGCAGGCTCCTCCAGGCAGACTTAGCCTCCTTGGCCTTCAGTAGGCCACAGTCCAGGCCTTTGTGATGGAGGCTCAACTTTCATGGCCTTTTCTTTGTCCCCATGATGATGTTTAACATTGGAGAGCCAAGTGGGGGGGGGGGGCAACAGGGGCTGTCAGGAAGGCAGCTTCAGGATGCTCAGCAAGGCCTATTTGGAGCCCAGCTTGTGGGTTGTAGGCTCTGGATGTTGGCCTGTGTATGTTGGGGTGGGCAGGATGTTGAAGATGAAGCTCTGAGCCAATAAGGCCATGTATCTACCTTCTCAGGCACAAATAAGAGGGAGAAGCAATACCAGCTCCACCCCGCCTTTGGAGATCGCAGAGATGGTGTCATCAGTGCCCGCACCTACTTCTATGCCAATGAAGCCAAGTGTGATGACTACATGAAGAACATACTGAAGTGCATTGAGGCCTCAGGTGGGCTCCCCTGCATTGCTAGCTGCTGGGCCACGCCGTGGGCTTCGGAGGAGGCTAGGGCTGGAGTGAATGGCTATCTATGCTCAGGACCTTCAGGGACTGTGAGGTTTCCAGCGCTTCCCGAGGGTCCTGGCAGCTCCTGGAGGGCACCTTCTGCTGTGCCCATGCTCCTGTGCATGCTCCTGCCCTGGACCTGGACCTGCATAGGGTGTCCTGATGCTGGAATCCCCACCCCTCAGGTTTAGGCTCCATCCTCTGTGACTGGTAACTCCTTGTTATGGGAGGACTGCGGGTGGGGAGGCCAGTTAAACCATGAGGTCATCAGTGCCCTAGGGTCCCAGAGCTCCTGCTGGTGTGGCGGTGGGTCCCACACCTCCGCATGCATTGCACTTCTCAAGGCATAACACTAGTAAGCAGTTGCTTTCCAGACTGGGCAGCCCGTGTCGTCAGCACACTTTGGCATTTGCTGAGGGGCACCCTGACTGCTCTCCCTGAGGTTGTGTGGCTCGGCCCCTACTCCACTTGACATCTCTGTGTTCTGTGCCCCACAATAGTGCTGAAAGGCATTAGAAAGAAATTGAGCCAAGGAGCCCACCAGCAATGTGCAGATCTCTCTGGCTTCTTTATCTGGTGTGGCGGAGCCTTTGGAACAGCCATGCGCAAGGGCGTTCAGGGGACTGGGTATCACTGTGGGTAGGAGCCAGCTGCAGGGCTAGTTTTGTAGAACAGGGAGCTGGACGGTGCATCTGGTCCTTCCTCTGATTCAGGCGTCCATCTCTGAGGCACTCATAGCTCTTCCTTTGGCTTCTGACAGGCGGAGCCAGTGACGGTGGTTTCTCAGCCATTAAGCTCACTGCACTGGGGAGACCACAGTTTCTGGTAAGTGGTGGCGCATTTGGTCTGCAGACGCTCTGCAGATCCTGGGGCTGCCGTGTGCCCAGAAAGACTGCAGATGTGCTCAGAGTTTGGTAGCTGTGAGCTGGGGCTACGGAGGTGGCCCAAGGGCTGGCTGGAGGAGCTGGGCACACCTGCAGTGGGGCTCACACCTGCACTGGCAGCTGCAGTTCTCAGACGTGCTGACCAGGTGGAGACGGTTCTTTCAACAAATGGCTGCAGAGCAGGGACAGGCTGGCCGCGCTGCTGTGGACACGAAGCTGGAGGTGGTGGCGCTCCAGGTGAGCACCCCTCCCTCTTCCCTGAAACTGTGGGGGGGGGGGCGGGGCTCCTGGAGCTGTTTGCAGGTAGAGCTGGGGCAGGAGGTGAGGGGGCGGGAGGAAACAGTGCTGCGGTTGGCATTCTGGGCAGCTCCGCTGTCTACAGAGTATGGCTGGGAGGGTGGCTGATGTGGGAAGCGGGAGAGACAGGAAAGGTAACAGCCAGCTGGGAGTAGAAATGAGGGCCTGGAGTGAGTCCTGCTGTCAGATGATGTGATACTGTCAAACAGGTGCGTAGTGGGGGTGGCTGCCAGTGGTCTTCCAGAGAGGCGGTACTGACTCTGCCTTCTCATTTCTCAAGGAAAGCATCGAAAAGATGGGTATCGCATCCAGGGCTGAGATCGAGAGGTGGTTCACACCAGAGACGCTGGGAGTGTCTGGGTAAGGGCCAACATCCACCCCTGTATAGTCACAGGCTCAGCAGAGCCCCAGGAGCTTCTGTTCCTGGTCACCTCCCGGGAAAGGATGGGCCAGGGGAGTGTCAGTGTCAAGGGAAGTGCTTCCTGAAATTATTGAACCCAAGTCAATAGTGAGCCGAGAGTGCATGGAGACAGGCAGCAAGCACAGAAGACATTTCTTAGAGAACGACCTGAGTCCCAAGGCAGGTTCCTAAGAGCCACACTGGCAGGTAAAGGTAAAACCCCACGTCCTATCCTTCAGGCAGAGGCTGGGACTAAAGTCACCAGGAGCTCCCACTCAAGTCAGGATGCGGGCTTGAGGTAGAGCCAGCAGCGATCAGACGGCCCTGCATATTAGCCTGTCCAGCCTCTTGGGAGTGAGGGCTGCTTTCTGCCTAGCCTTGCATTTTTGCCTCTTCTGCAAGTCTAGTCTGGCCATAGAATTCTCTGTGTTTTTATTGCTAGTGACCCATTGCAAAAATGGTCATGCTTTGCCTGCCTGAGAGCAGCATTCTTTTTTTTTTCTGTCTGTCTCTCTCTCATTTGTTTTTCAAGACAGGGTTTCTCTGTGTAGCCTCAGCTGTTTTGGCACTCACTCTGTAGACCAGGCTGACCTTGAATTCACAAGAGATCCATCTGCCTTTGCCTTCTGGGTGGTGGGATTAAAGGCATGTGCCACCATGGCTGGCAAACATTCAGTTTTTTTTTAAATTAAACACTGGGGTGGTTTGTGAAGGCTGAGTTTGGGAGCAGTCTTTTGAGGAATGGGCTCGTGTGTGTTGAAGACCCGAAACACCCCAGTATCTGTGGGTAAGCCAGGCCTCCTGCTCTGCTGACATGCCTCATCCCTCAGCACTGTGGACTTGCTGGACTGGAACAGCCTCATTGACAGCAGGACCCAGCTCTCCAGGCATCTGGTGGTCCCCAATGTGCAGGTACCTCTTCCCACCCCAGTCCCACTGTCTGCCTACCCGGGGACTCACTGTGACCCCACCACAAAGACAAACCCAGTGTCCACAGTGCTCAGTGGTGCAGGGACCCCTATGGACCCTTACACACAAGGAGAGGATGGGTGTCTAGAGGGAAGGTCTTCCAGCCCACCTGGTCCTGTGTGTCAGAGAGCTGAACAGGGTCCAACTTGGTAGTTCTCGTCTGGGGTCTCCTGGTTAGGCCAGGTGGTCAAGGAGGTGCCCTGCTCACGTGTGGAAGGTGATC
The DNA here is from genome assembly GCF_907164565.1 of Psammomys obesus. Taxonomy (NCBI): domain Eukaryota; kingdom Metazoa; phylum Chordata; class Mammalia; order Rodentia; family Muridae; genus Psammomys; species Psammomys obesus. The sequence goes on along the minus strand of NW_026591497.1, from coordinate 1,507,358 downwards.
CTGGCTGTCATCTGGACTTTCTGCCCAACGTGGTAGCTGGGCCCCCAAAGCATCCACTGAGATGAAGGCCAGGCAGAGCTGCATCAGCTTTTGCAGCCTGCTCTGAGCAGTCACAGCACTTTCAGCTTTGCTAAGTGAGTTGCTAGTGTGGCCTGTATTCAGGGGAAAGAGCTTGTTTGGGGGAGGAACAGTATCCTGCAGATGTTTCTTCTGTGACTGTTCCCAGCCCCCGAGACAGAGGGCCCACCCCAAACTCTGAGCCATCGTCCTGGAACCTCAGGATGCAGTGTGTTCATTAAATCACTGCTCCAAGGTCACCGGCCGACTTTGGCAAGTGGTGTTTGTGCTCAGTGAAGCGAGGCTGCTGGGATCGGTGAAATGACGGCTCATTAGCATTGCAGGAGCATCCTGGGTCACAGCTGCAGGAGGAGCGGGAGAGCTGTGCTGCACAGGGTGTCCAGGGGCATCCTGCCAGTTTTCATCACCAGTCCACCACTGACCTGTCTGGCTCCTTGAAGGACACATTTTGGTCCCATGCCGCAATTTGAGTAGTACTCCATAGCCATGGTTCCTCTTGAGCCTTTTCTAGTCCAAGTGGAGCCTTCCGGTTGATTGGGGTTCCTTTGATTCTCTGCATGGCTCCCTACAGTGGCAAAACTCTCTCAGGGGCCTAGGGAGGCCGTAGAGATAAATTCCTGGGGGAACAGGCCTGGGCCTGTTGCTGCTTATATGGGCACAACTTTCCTCATGTGTAGGACAGCAGGCTGGCTGGTGCTCAGCTTGGGGCATTTTTGTCACTGTATCTAACTGGTTTAAGGCAAGGTACTGAGAAATGGCCTGTGGTCCACAAGGGGCAGGAGGGTGGGCAGAAGACATCACTGCTGAAAGGGGAATCTGGCCTCAAGGAGGAGCACTGTGGCCTGCAGTGGCCTGACTTCTACTGGACTCTTCAGACAGGCGAGCTGGAGCCCCTGCTGTCACAGTTCACTGAGGAGGAGGAACAGCAGATGAAGAGGATGCTGCAGAGGATGGACGTGCTGGCCAAGGTATGAACAGCCATGTGTGCACGCATGATGGTGTGTGTGTATGTCTGTGTGTCTGTATGTGCTGGCCAAGGTGTGAACAGCCGTGTGTGCATGCATGATGGTGTCTGTATGTCTGTATGTGCTGGCCAAGGTGTGAGCAGCTGTGTGTGCATGTTGGGAGATGGATATGCTGGCCAGATTGTGAGTGAGCAGCTCTAAGTGTATGAGCATGGCGGGGGGGTGGGGTGGGGGGAGAACATTAGGACGGGCATTGTCATCTTGGAGCCACAGACTCTTCCTCCCTATGTACCTCCCAGAAAGCCAAAGAGGCGGGCGTGCGGCTGATGATAGATGCTGAGCAGAGCTACTTCCAGCCAGCCATCGGCCGTCTGACTCTGGAGATGCAGCGCAGGTTCAATGTGGATAAGCCGCTCATCTACAACACTTTCCAGTGCTACCTCAAGGTACGGCTGTCCCCAGCGCCTGCCTCTAGACCCTCTCACAGGCAGTGTGACTCACCACCAGTGGGGATATGCCTTTCTGTGGAACCATGCAGAGGCCCAGAGCAGCACTGCCAGCACAGGGGGAGGAACAAGCAGGCGACTACCCTGTTCTCAGTTCCTCTATCTAGGAACTGGGCCCTGACCAGTGGCCACACCCAGCCTCCAAGGAGAGGCTGGGGCCAAGGTGCCAGTTGCAAAGGACTACCCTGGACCCTGCCTGTGGCTGAGTCAAGAGAATGTGTGGTCTGGCAAGATGGCTCAATGACCCCTCGCTCTGCAAGCCTTCTAACCGGAGTTTGATCCCCAGATCCAGTGCCCTTTACTTCCACCTGTGCATGAGGGTGCCCTGCCCCCGGTAATAGCACAAAATGCAAATAAGCGTGTGGGGACAGAAGACAAGGAGCTCTTTCAGGATGTGCTGGGCCCTTCTGAAGACTTCGTAGCTGACTCTGTCCATTATTTTTTATCACAGGACCTTAAGATTTTAAAAACAAAAAATTCTGTAGACTCCCCTAGAAGATTTGACAGGGCTGAAGAGGCAGCCATGGGAGCACAGAAAAACTCCAAGCCTGGCCCCTCAGCCTGAGGTGGTTCCATTGTGGGGGGTTCGTGGGGACACGGTGTGGATGGGGTAGCTCCAGATGTGGCAACTTGTTCCTAACTGGCCAAGGTGCCTCCGAAGCACACAGTGACTCCAGGCATCTGGGTCGGCCACTCACAGGGCCATCTCAGGCTACCTGGAGGAGGAGTAGGTGCCCCACTGTCACTTTCCCCTGGTGACAGAAGTTTGTCTCCCAGGTCCTTTGAGTGGCATGGCCCTCAGGCAGCCACTGGTTGGCCTGGGCACTTTAGGCTGGTAATACACGAGGCAGGGAGCCCCCATGCTGCCACCAGTGTGGGGGCGGGTCACTCAACTTTGGGGCTGGGCTTGGCCTTGCAGGATGCCTATGACAATGTGACCATGGATATGGAACTGGCTCGCCGTGAGGGCTGGTGCTTTGGGGCCAAGCTGGTACGTGGTGCATACATGGCCCAAGAGCGTGCCAGGGCAGTGGAGATCGGCTATGAGGATCCCATCAACCCCACATATGAAGCCACCAATGCCATGTACCACAGGTAAGGCCTCCTGTGTCTTCTTTGGGTGATGCACAAGACCCTCGGTCCTGAGTGTGACTGGCCCCTTCAGGCAGAAGCCAGTTCCTGAGGGCAAAGGTGCTGTTTTTTCTGCTGTTATATCATTTTTCCAAAACATCAACATTTTCCTCTTGACTATGAGAGGTACTGGCCTCTCTGCTCCCAGCTGCCTGCTGCTGACACTTAAAACAACAGATAACAGCTCTGTATGTAGAATGCTTGCCTAACATGCCTGAAGCCCTGGGTTTTCACCCCAGTACCACATAAACCAGGTATGATGGTGCACACGTTTAATCCTAGCACTTGGGAGGAAGCAGAAAGATCAATAGTTAAAAGTCATCCTCTGCTTCAAAGTGAGTTTGAAATCAGCCTGGGATCCATGAGATGTGAGGGGGAGGGGAAAGACCCATCCCAGGTGCCTGGCGTGCCCTTTGTGGCTGGCTCAATCTCCGTTTTCAGCTCACTTGGCAGCCAACAACAGTGGCACACCTGGTCTTTCTGCTCTTATCGCTGGGACCGTTTGTGCGGTTGTTCTGAACTATGGAGAATGATCTCTGTTGCTGTGCTTTCAGTTTTGGATGAATTTATTAAGCATATAGCAAACAAAAGTAAAAGAGATAGCAAGTTACAGGTAGAAAGAAGCAGCAGAGAGAGTAAAACATTACCAAATGACAGGCTCACAGTGTCGGCTGGAGTAGCTCAATCAAGGGAGCAAACAAAAGATAATGGATGGGGTGTGCACACAACCAGCAGAAACGACTGGGAAGCCACTTACGCTGGAGCTGATGAAAAACTCTAGACACAGCCATTTTCTCTGCAAGACCAGCTTCTGCCTTTCCCACTGTAAACGTCTCACATTATGAGATAAACAGAGTCAATTTCTGTTGGACATTTTTAACTTCCAGCTGTTAAGGATACCCTGTTTTTAACACCCCCTCTCATGGTGACAGAACCAAGGGGCCAGCCTGAAAGATAACAAGGGTTTAGAGGACTTCCAGACAAAAACATGCTTTGTTCTGGAGAGCGTCAGGGTCAACCCCATTCCAGAGCTAGCGTCTCAGCGACCTCGAACAGCACGTGACAGTGCACAAAACCTACCTTACCAGTGTGCACAGTCCAGCTTCCTGTCCACCTCCAGCCAGGCGCCGTGCTTGCTTATTGCACACCTGATGCCCTGTCTCCTTGGACTCCCGTTTCTTGCCACATGCCAGTGTTTACACTGTACACTCTGTCGTCTGCCCATTTAATTACTCTGTCTCCTGTGTCAGCCGTCACCAGCACAGGACACCCAAGGTGTACGTTTTCAGCCTCCACGATCTCTTCTGGCTGCTGTAACAGGGACTTGCTTAATGCCCTGCCCTCGCTGCTGTACCCACACGCAGCCACAGGTTGTGTCTGAGGGCGCATCTGGAGCATGTTTCTAGGAACCGACCTGCTGGGTTAGAGAGCACGTGTGCTGCCTAGCCTGGCAGTGCCCTTGGTGACAAGCACACTGAGACTCTCTGGTGCTCAGGGATACCCACCCTCCCTGAGGCCTCCCACCCTCCTAGCCCTGATGGAATATTGGTCCTTCCTTTTCACAGAGCATTGCTGCTGGGGGTGGGGGGGCTGTAAACAGTGTCTATTTGCCCCAGATACGATGCCAACAATGGACTGATACCATCCAAATCTAGTTTGGTCAACCAATGGGTGTATACCGGGGTTACTTACGTGAACAGGGGTGACTCAAAAGCAGTGGCATCTGTGAAAAGCACGCCCCAGCATAGAGGACAGCTCAGTGGAAGCTACGTCCCTGAGCACCCTAAACTTGCTGGCAGCTAAGCCCCCCACCTTGCTCCCGGCCCCCAGCAGTTGCTTACTGCCTTTCTAACCTTCGGAAGGGCCTTGTGACTGTGTAACTGTCTGGGTTTCCTGCACTGGTATGCTGAATTCCTACAGTAAATGTCCTTTCCTCCTTCCAGGTAGGAATGGTTCCCATACAACAGCTGGGGAGGCCACTGCCACCACCTCCTCATCTTCCTCCTCCTCCTCAGCCTGGGGTCTGCAATGCCTCTTTCCTCTGCAGAGCCAAGAGGGGTTCAGGTGGTGGTTGGCATGGGACCAAGCTCAGGTAGGACTGTCCCTGTCCCAGGTGCCTTAACTATGTTCTGGAGGAGCTGAAGCACAACCCCAGGGCAGAGGTCATGGTGGCGTCCCACAATGAGGACACGGTGCGCTTTACACTGTGCAGGTAGGTTCTGCCAGCCTGCCGTGGAGGGTGTTGGACATCTGCCCCAGCTACGCTAATAAAGTGTAGTGGAATTAGGCTGAGGCAATGGCTGCGAAGTGCTGGCCGTGCAAGCATGAGGGCTGCTATTTGACTCAGAGCCCCTGTGAAAAAGCTGGGTGTGGTGGCATGAGCTTGCAACCCTAGCACTGGGGAGGCAGGGGCAAGATCCCTGGGGGCTTAGCCTAATCAGTGAGCCCTGGAGTTACCAGACTGTCCCAGGACTCAGCGGGTATCTCCCAAGGAACAATGCCCAAGATGGTCCCTTGGTCACATGCACGTACATACGTGAACAGTATAGGCACGCATATATGAAATGCAGTGTAATCCACAGTCGTAGCTGTAAATTTTCTAGTAGTGAGGTTAAAAATGAAGTTATTTCAAAGTTTTGTGTGTTTTTTTTTTTTTTAAGTTTTCAACATGTAGACAGCATGTGATAGTACATCTTCACCTTCCATTCAACTGCAGCTGTGTGACAAGCAAGGGAAAATGAGGCAGGGCTGGGGGCTGTCAGTCACTAGAGCAAAAGCTCAAGAGTGCTACAGGGGCCACAGGAATTGGTGGAGGAGTCAGGGGTAGTGGAACGGGAAGGGGAAAGGGCAGTTTGCTGTCCTGGCCTTCCCTGCAGGCAGGGAAGTTGTACTGGGAAGACCTGGCTAGCTCGAGTGGAGTGCATCCTTTCCCCACACCACAGGACAGCGGCTAGAGTGCAGGGGAAGGGGGAAGGGGCTGGGGTGGGTCCTCACCAGCCTGGCCCCTTCACAGGATGGAGGAGTTAGGCTTGCATCCTGCTGATGGCCAGGTGTGCTTCGGACAGCTGCTGGGGATGTGTGACCAGATTAGCTTCCCACTAGGTAATGGGGTTGTCCTGGGAGGGCACGTGGTGGCGGGCACACCAAGCTGTGTGGACACTCATCACTATTGTGTGTCTGTGTGCGTGCGGGCACGTGTGTGTGTGTGTGTGTGTGTGCAGGCCAGGCAGGCTTTCCTGTGTACAAGTATGTGCCCTATGGTCCTGTGATGGAGGTGCTCCCGTACCTGTCCCGCCGTGCCCTGGAGAACAGCAGCATCATGAAGGGTGCTCAGCGAGAGAGGCAGCTGCTGTGGCAGGAGCTCTGTAGGCGGCTGCGCACTGGAAGCCTCTTCCACCACCCGGCCTAGTCACTGCAGTGGCCTTTCCCACATCTGCTCCACTCAATGTGTTACCTCAGGGGCCTCAGGCAGGGCACAGCTGTGGGTTGGGCTGCGAGTCTTAGCCCAGCCTACCCTGACAGGGGTCACCCTTTTATGCCCAAGCCTTGGAGCCATTGAGGTGGAGCTGCCCTCTGGGACTCCCTGCACCCCAGGAGCAGACACGGTGGTATGGGAGCTGCCCCACTGATCTTCTGAGTAGGCACTGACCACCTCTGCAGGCTGCAGAGTTCCAGTCCAGAACTACCTTCTGCCTGGGTCTAGCCCACCTTCCCTGCGGTGGGCAGAGGACAGACTGGGAAGCCTGTTTAGTCAATAAATGGTCCTGTAACTAAGAGCCATGACCTTTCTCTGGCTGCCTGCACATGAAGTCAGCCCTGGGCATCAGAGGCCATGCCAATCCAGACACTGGGACAATACCCCTTGCTGGCTGCAGTGACAACCACTTGCATTCCACATCCCAGCCCATGGATTCTGGATGAGTGCAGGAAACACAAATGCTGAGGCTCAGCTCCCTTCCAGCCCCTCCGTGCTCGTCACTCCAGTAACTCAAGGCCTAGCTGGGTCTGTGGCAGGGCCCGTGCCTCCTGCTAAGCTCTCTAGCTTCATACAGCAGGAGGCAGCTTCTCATGCCTTAACAGGGGGTGGGGGGGGGGGGGGGGGGTGGACGGACCAAAAGTGACAATGCAAGGCATAAGGGCTTGGCTGGGTATCCCAGAGGACTGTTTACTGGTGGCTGCCACTGCTGGCTCCAGCATGGCCACAGCCACGAGGAAAGGATCCTAGGTGGCATGGACACAAACCATGTGTTGTGGTCTTTATTTTTCTAGGCCATACAGGGCTTGGGCTTTGGAGCCCTTCTACCCAGGGCTGAGGCTGTCAAGGGAGGGTCTGCACCAGAACAAGGCAAAACCCAAGCCTGGTGGGAATGTAGGATGTGCCCTGAGAGGAAGGTGCTAGCCCCTTCTATGTTCAGTCATGGGGCCCTTTCATGACACCGTTCCTATTACTTGGGCCTCTCCCCTCCAAATCTCAACCTTGGTTGGCAGCCAGCATAGCCAGAGTCTAATCCGTCTCTCTTGGAAGGATCGCACCTGCCGGCAGCTGGACACACAAAAGGCTGTGGTCTCGGTCATCCTAGGCAACAGCACAGCAGGGACCTCCACTTGGTCACAGGGCTGCCTTTCCCACTGGGCAACCCCTCTGCTGCAGCTTCCTGATGAGCTCCAACAGGTTCATCTGTAGTGTCAGCTCCTGGGGTGTAAAAGAGGCACTGTCAGGGCCAGCATGACACCTCATGCCCTTTTGCCTCCACGTAAGACAGACACAAAGGACTAAAAGATGGCGGGGAGTGAGGCTAAGGAGTTGGTTTTCCTATGGAAGCTGGCTGTGATCAGGCAAAAGGGTGGGGGCTTGGCACCTAGTAGGCAGGGCCAGCAGTCTCTGACACTGGCTTACTTAGAGTGGCAACAGGAGGAGAGCAGGCAGGAGGGAGGTAGAAGCCTCTGCCAGGTTGGACAAGTGGACATTGCCTCAGTGCTAGCATACTCACTCTCCTGTAGGAATGGGGACTAGCCTCTGTGCTCTTCACAGGGCCTTCCACCCCACCTCTGTCTATCAGTGACTCTAGGCTTCACTAGGAACCAATGTGCTAAGACTCCAGGTGGACTTGGTGTGTTGACATAGGCCTATAATCCTTGCACTTAGATGCTAAGTTAAGGCCAGACTGAGCAGTACAGCAGACCCTGTCTCAAGAAAAATAACAAAGCACCAACCCTTAACAAAAGAAAAGAAAACCCAAAAACAAAAGTTCCAGATAGAACTGAACCTTCAGGGGCCAGGGAAACAGGTTATGGCAGGGCTGGCTGAGGTGCTGACCTGAGGATTAGTGGTCACGTAGAAACCAGCTACCCCTGCCTTCTCCAGTGTGCTCTGCTGGTCAGCAACCTTCCGGTCCAGTTCCAGGACAATCTTGCGGTCCATTGCCTGCTGCTCCTCCCGGATCCGATGTTCCATGGCCTGCCATGGCTTGAGTCAGGGTGGCTCCTGCTGGGGCTTCTGCCTGCTCCTTCCTCCTGGCTGCCCTTGCCCACCCACAGTGGTTCTGGTTAAAGGGCCATGGCATCCTTGCTTGTGGCTCAGCAGAGGGACTCCATAAAGCTCCGTGACAGTCCCAGCTGGAAATGCTTTTGATCTGTCACTCAACCTTTGGAGCCGCCACCCTCACCCCTAACACCATAGCTTGCTGATACCCTGTGGGTCTACATCTGACCCTGGGCTTCCTGGTAAGATGGACAGACCTCTTCCTGACTGGTCTGGTCACCCCACCATGTGCTTCATCACCTGAGATGAAAGGGACAGTGTCCCTGACTTGGTGACTGCTTTATCCACAGAGGCGCTTGCTTGGCAGGACGGGGAGTGGACGGGGAGTGACAGATGTCACTCTGCTGTGACTCTCCTCTTGCCTAGGGCACCCCTCAGTCACCACGGGGGGAAGCCATGAGCTAGAACTCAACAAGCCTCCAGCAGCCTATCAGCTCAGCTCCTGAACTACCCTCAGCCCTTCCACTGAGCCAGATGGTTCCCGTGATAAGCCAGGCCCAACTCCTACCTCCAACTCACGCTGCTGAGCTGCCTGGAGCACTGGCAAGTTGTGGGGCCGGCAGGTCTGCTGGGCTTCCAGATGCTTCTGCCTCAGAGCCTGCCTGAGCACTGGGAAGGAACAACATCTGTCAGCAGGTGCTGGGAAAGGGGGGCGGCTGGGTGACAGGCCGAGTCCTAGGCTCTAAGGAGGCCCCTCCTGGACAGCTGTGGGAGGTTTAGTCCCTGGAGAACTCTCTCGCCCAGGACTCTCCCTCATCTCTAGGGTGCTGGAGAGGGCTGGGTAGGTTGGGCAGGCACAGGAGGCAGCAGGTGGCTGAGGCAGGCGGTTTCTGGGCTCAGGTAGCTCGATTCTGGCTGTGCTATCTTGGACACCCTCCATAAGACATCACCCAGGGACACCTACTGACATATTCAAGAGCCAAAAGCCTGTAAAAGGAGCAAGGGGCACTGTCTGCCAGCGGTGTCAAGTTGAGCTTGGTGCTACCCTCCGGGTAAGCACAGCAGGCCTGGCTCGGCAGCCAGAGGAGGTGGAGCGGTGCACAGGCCCACGCTGTGAGCCGACGGGTCTGCCCTGGGAGGTCTTCACCCACTATCACCAAGAGAAGTACCTGGGTCCTGATAAACTGCCACATACATGGACATGCACAGACTACCTGCCCTGATGAGAGCAGTGAGAGATGAGAGTAAGGAATTGCTGTCTCAAAACGGCATGCCTCACACCAGTCAGGGTAAGATAGCAGTGTGGCTGGCCAGCCCTGAGCAACCTGAACACTCTTGCTCCTAAAAGAGATTCACAGGACAGCTCTGTTCAGGAGGTTCCCTGAAGTCTGATGGCTCGGTAGTGCCTACAGCTTCCCCTAGTCCTTGGTATTTTGTAGGTACCTCAATGATACCATTCATCATTGTGGTTTACCCGAGGGCTACCATAAACACTGGAGCAAGAGATTGCGTGGCCATCAGGTTGCAGTGAATGTGAGGTAGACACAAGGTCTGGGACACCAAGTACAAGTGTGAAAACATCACCTTCAGTCCATTTGTCCAACACTGAAAAAGTCTCAGGTCAATTCCCAGATTTCACACTGGCTACCTGCTCAGGAGGGGCCTGGCCATGGTAGTGACAAAGGAAAACAAGGTGGCCCATTCCAGTCACCACTACCTGGATCTGGCTGAAGGCAGCAGAGGCTCTCACTGCCAGGTGCACCAGAGCCTAGTCCAAGCCTTCTGAGAGATTAATGGCAAAGGCTCGAGGTGGGTACCAAGAACATCCCAACCAAAAGGGCTCTGTAGAAAAATGGCCAACTCCAGAATCAAGTTGGGGGGAGAACAAGAAAAAGTAAGAGTGAGCATCTTTCGGGTGAAGGAAGGAAGTGCTGGAAGAATGATGTGTGTAACAGCGTGAGCCAGGCAAAGCCACCTACTGGCACAGAAGGCAATCAGAGCATCCCAGCACTGGAGAGGCTGAGACAGAAGGGCTGCCAGTTCTAGACTACACAGAGAGACTGTCTTGGGAAAAGGAAGGAAGAAAGGAAGAAAGTGAGTCATGTACGTTAGACTTGTGAACTCCATACACCATATACCTCTAGCAAAACATGAGGGGAGAAAAGCACAGCTACTCAAACATTTGGTGAAGAAGTAAGACTCTTGGAAAATTGAAGAGACTTCTCAACACATTCTGAGGCCAGCATTACTTTCACACCCACAAAATATTGTAAGAAAACTACAGGTTGTCAGATATAAAGGCAAAACCCCTAAGATGTTCCTGAATCAAGTTTAACAGACAAGGACAGGAGCTGGTAAAATGAGTATGGATCCCCAGCACCCATGTCAGGAGCTGGGCCCACAGTGTGCTCTGTAAGCTCAGGCTGCAGAGACACAGCTGGGCAGCCAACCACAAGATCCAGTCAGTGAGCTCCGGGTTCAGTGTCTCAAAAAGCAAGGTGGAGAGGAACGGAGGAAGACAACCTGTGCTGTGCTGGATAGTTTTATGTCAGCTTGGCACAAGATGAAGTATCTAAGAGGAGGGAGCCTCAACTGAGAGACTGCTAAGAGCGGGCTGTAGGCAAGCCTGTAGAGCATTTGCATAATTAGTGACTGATGGGACAGGGCCCAGTCCATTGTGGGTGGTGGCATCCCTGGGCTGGTGGTCCTGTGGGCTATAAGAAAGCAGGCTGAGCAAGCCTTGGGGAGCAAGCCCGTAAGCAGCACCCTTCCATGGCCTCTTCATTTCCCTGCCCTGTTTGAGTTCCTGTCCTTCCTTCAATGATGAGCCATGATGTGGAAGTGTAAGCTGAATAAACCCTTTCTTCAAACTAGCTTTGGTCATTGTGTTTCATCACAGCAGTGGTAACCCTAACTAGGATACCCTGCCCACCTCTGACCTCCACATGCATGGGCACACAAGTGCACACATACATGTTCGTACACACCCAAAAGAACACTACACACAAACATACACAATTAGACAACATACATAAAAGAACAATACATCACGACCATACAAAATACATTCTAAGAATACGGTTCATTTCAGGAATTTCAAAATCAGTGTCTCACTGGAAACGATCTTAACACTATCCAGCACCTATCTCTAATGGAGAAATCCTGTCTGGCAGCACACAAGACATTGCCTGTCCCAGAAAAGCAGAAGACAGTTTGCATGTAAAGGTAGCTTGCTTACAGAGAATTTGCTTAGTGTGTGAGAGGCCCTGAGTTCAGTGCTCAGTATCACAATCCAAAGCAATAACAAAGCCCAAAGACCTATAACCAAGTATTAGCGGAGCACGGGGGACGTCGTCACACGATTCTTTCCTAAAATATTGAATCAAGTCAAGCTGGAGCAAATCAAATGGAAGGGAGGCCTGATGGCACAACAGGAGCAGCCTAGTATAATTTATAGAGGAGGGTTCTATGCGGTCGGTCACCTGAGGCAAATCAAGCCTGATACTCAAATGGGAAGGCCCTGAAACAACGGCTTATCTGACCGGTAACACGGAGCTGTCGACGGATCCACAAGCAGTGACAACCTGTAAGGCTGTGGGGGCCTCTGGGGAACCAAAGTAAGAAGGTTTGGGGCAGCAGGCTAAAAGAGTCGGCGCAACCCTGCACCCCCTGACTCTGCACCCGAGGCTCCTGCGGCCAGGGACGCCCTGGGAAGGTCCCGCCAATCCCCCCTTCCGTGCTCCCCCCGCACCTCGGTGTTCGTTCTGCAGCCGCAGTCGCTGGTTGTACAGGCTCTTCTCGGTGAGGTGCTGGATCTCCAGAAGCCCCTGCACGATCTCGAACACCGTGCCGTCCAGCAGCGCCAGGGCCAAGTCGCTGAGCGTGGTGTAGGACAGGCGCTGCTGAAAGGAGCTGCGGGGGGGACCTCCCGGTGAGCGCGAGCGCGGGCCCCGCCCCCGCCCCCGGCCTCCCGCCGCCGCGCACCTGGGCAGCTCCTTGACCAGGCTCTGCAGCGCCGACAGCAGCTGGTAGTGCCGCTCCTGCTGCCGGGCTCGGTCGGCCGCCTCGTCCCCCGCGCCCGCGTAGCGGTCCATAGCGAGGACCCGGCCGCCCCTCGACTCGGTCTCTCCGGGAGACCCGGCGCGCCCTGCCCCTTTACGTCAATCTCCAGCGCGGAGGACGCATGCGCCCCGCCCCTCCGGTCAGTCGCGGGCTCGCTCACGGCGGTGCGTCACGCGCGGTAAGACGCGCCCCTCCCCTGCAGGGAGACTACTCCTAGGCCTGGGAGAAGCGGGCCCTTGCTGACCTCGGAGGAGCGCGCCCAGGGCTCTGCATCCTCGCGTTTTAAAGAAGCCAGCGCGGAGTGTGCTCAGACTGAGGCACACATGGGTGAAGGACCCTCAGATCATCTCTGTGAATCTTTACCCTTAGCATCGTTCGTCTGGTACTGTCTATGTGAAGTACCATAGACCATAGACCTTCATGAAGGTCTCGTCTTTGTGTTTATTAAGGGGCAGATTTGTGAGTGACTTTATGAAAGCATCTTCCCAGAAAGCGCCGTGGGTACTGAAGTCTTTGTGTACAGGACTGCCTGAGTGGAGTGTTGACCTCAGGCAATGCTGTGTTTACTGGTTTCCCACGGTGAGCACCATTAGGCTTGGCTGAGTGAGGGGCCGGTGTTATCTCAGAGGAACACTGTATTTAGCTACATATGGTGCACATAATACATACTTTGGGGATGTGCTTTAACTCAGTGAACAGCGTGTTGCGCGAACAACAAAGCATATCATCATCTCTGCTAAAGACTTTCCTGAGCATTGTACACCGCATGTACCATTTTGTTCCGTGACAATTGTTTTAAATACTGTCTAGCAGATGTGTGTGTGTGAGTTACGGAATCCCGTGGTCTCTGAGAATGGTTTCCAGGATATGAGAGCACAAGTGCTGTCTCACTTCGATGTACGTCAGCAGCAGAGGTAATTTTGAAAGCAGCTCTTCACCTGGACCAGAGAGCCTTCAGGATCCTGAGTGGGTATCTTGGAAGGTATGGGTTGATATTTTGAAAGTGTTGTAGGAAGGAAAACTCCTGCCAACCAAGGATACGACATGCAGCAAAATTTTTTCCTTACAATGAAGATGAAATTAAAATATTAGCAGGTGGGGAGATGGCTCAGTGGGAAACCACATGCCCGTGCCTTAGTCGCTGCTCTATTGCTCTGAAGAGACGCCATGACAAGGCAACTCTTCTAAAGGAAAACATTTAACCAGGGTCTGGCTCACAGTCTCAGGGGCAGGGAGCATGGCGGCATGCAGGCAGGCCCTGGAACAGTAGCTGACAGACACGTTCTTATCTGTAAGCAGAGAGCAAGAGAGAGCGCCTAGGCCTGACAGGGGCTTTTGAAACCTCAGAGCTCCTCCCAGTGACACACTTATTCCAACAAGGCCACACTTCCTAATCCTTCTCACTCTTTCAGAGTTCCACTCCCTGGTGACTAAGCATTCAAATATCTGAGTCTATTCTTACTCAAACCACCCCACTTATATAACTTGTATAATGTCCTAGGTTCAGTCATCAGAATCACCAAAAAACTAAATTAAAAAGGTGGTGGGCGGGGGAAGAAGTTAATATATTCCCAGGTGGTAAGCTGGCCCCTGCCTTTCGATGGCTGAAGTACTCAGGCTTTTCTCGTTTCAACTTTATCATCTTTTTTCTTTTTTCCTTTTTGTGGTAGATAACTGCATAAAAATGTAACAGAAAGCAAAAAAGTAAAACCCTAAGCAAAGCTTCACAGCTTCAGAATGGTTGCTCTAAGTGTGAATGTCATTGTGATTTAGAGGGCTTGAGACTGGGTGTTTGAATAGTTACCTCTATCCGGCTGTATGATGCTTTTGTTTGTGACTTCGCTACAGTGCTGACTTTTATTTATTAAATGAAAATCTGTCTAAAATCAATTAACATAACTTTAGGATGTTTTATGTAATCCTCATGGCAACCACAAAGAAAACATGATGGGAGTAGACTTTGGAGGATTAGGGGGTGAATATGTTGTACTTACTGGCTTGCCAAGTATTGCAAGTATGAGACTTGTCAAGGATTAATAAAATAGCATATTAAAACAGAAAGAAAGTCTCTACAAAGTACGAAAAAAGAGGAAATGAGCAGGAACTCAAAGCATGCTGCTACCAAACCCAAACAAAACAAGAAGAGTAACTGATAGGTTATCTCTGCTGATGAAACGAGCCAACTCAAGCTGAATTAAAGTCTCACTACAGGTTTACTGGGGCAGCTCTCAGGAGGGTTCACTGGTCCCAAGGAAGGGGGGCAGGGAATTTGCCTAAAGCACACACAGATGATGTGTGCGCACAGGGCTCTGGGGGGAGAGGAAGGCCAGCCCCTGGGAAACTCAGGCAGGGCTGGGAGAAGCTGGAGGCCAGGTTTGCTTGAATAGGCACCTCAGCCACTTGTTCGCTCTTTATTTAAAGGCGCTGGCTTTACAGTGACTGCTCCCAGTAATCAACTGCCTGTGTCTAGTGGTGAATAATTGGGTAGAAAAAGGTGTAAAGATTATGTAAGGTCTGAGGATAAGAAAGCTTAAGTTGTGAGGCTCTAAGAAAATGTTCTAAGATTTGTTCTAAATGTTCTAAAAATGCAAGATGTAGAGGTCTAGGGACATGAACGCTTAGGTTGTGAGGGTTAAGAAGGTGCTTTAAAGTGTATAAATGCAATTTTTAAATTTATAAAGGTATAAGAAAATGGTTTGAGGTATGTAAAAAATGAAAAATGTTTCAGATCTCTTTCCCTCTCTATGTTATTGTTTTATTAAGACTTGAAAAGTTCAGAATTTTAACATTAATCAATGGATTTCTAAGTTATTGCTCTAGCTCTGGTAAGCGCTGACTACTATTATCATAGTCACAAGCTCAAGATTTAAAATTTCCTTTGTCATCTAGGTCTAGATTTACGATGTTTCTTACTATGCTAAGAACATCTGTCTATCCACACCCAGTTTTCTGAAAAGAGGAAAGAGTGTTCATGCGTTTAGTCCAGGTTGATTTTTTGGTCCCCAAGCCTTTACTATGACTCAAAGGTGTGTGACTCTGTTGCCTTCTCAATAATGTGGATTTCTGTAGCAGGTGACAAACAATGGTGATGCTAACATGTCTGAAACGGATCTCTTTTTGTAAACTTAAAAAGATTATTGTAAGGGGCTGGAGAGATGGCTCAGAGGTTAAGAGCACTGACTGTTCTTCCTAAAGGTCCTGAGTTCAAGTCCTAGCAAGCACGACCACATGGTGGACCACAACCATCTATAATGAGATCTGGTGCCCTCTTTTGGCTGTAGTCATATATGTAGGCAGAATACTGGATAAATAAATAAGTAAATATTTAAGAGAGAGAGAGAGAGAGAGAGAGAGAGAGAGAGAGATTTTCTTGTAAGCTTCCGGGAATCAACTTGAATACACCTCTCATGTGCTGAATGAACTCCAGATAAGTAGCTGAATGGACTCCAGATAAGTATTCCTGTCAATCAACAATCTCAGGTTCTCTACCTGCTGCCCATTCCAGAGGGTGGGAAGCCCTCCACCTTTCTCTGGTCTTGGAATTCCCATCTCCTAACTACCAAGACCACGGACCTAAAAGTATCAAATGTACACCTAAGGAAAAAAAATTTCCCCCTAAATGCCTTAGCTTCGTCTTCTGCCCCTAATATGTATCTGTTCCAGCATCCTGCCAGTTCCAGGTGTGTCCTCAAATCCACATCCCGGGAAGCTTCAAAGCAGCTAGTCCCAGAGGTCCAGCCTCACAAACGGCTCCAGCTGCTGCTTGCATATCCCTAATACCAGATGGTTCCACAGAGCCTGGACAGTGGATGAAATAGCCAGCTCTTCCAGGACTTGGCCAGCATCCCAGCTTTCCTGAGTCCTCAAAGATGCTGATCACTCCCCACAGCAGCGTGCAGTCTAAAGAGCACAGTTCTCCCTTTGTGCCTCACTGGTCACCCCTTTCTATTTCCTCACCTCTTATAATAAAGAAAAGGGAGCCCTGATAGAAATCAGGAGCTCTCCCAGTCTGCCTTCAGCAACTCTGTGCCAGCAGCTGTCATCACCAAATGCCCTTTATATAGTCCTCACCATCACAGACCTCTGTCTGTCTGTCTGTCTCTGTCTTATGTTCTGGCTCTGAGATGGCCTTTTCCTCCCCCCTGCAATAAATCTCTTGTGTGAGATCTGTTGTGTGGTGTCATCTCTGTGGCATACCTTGGCCCTCATCTTTCAAGGTACTCTGCCATAAACCCTAACAAGTAGCCTAACAAGTATGATACAAGGACCTATGGTAACACCCAGAAGCATACAGAAGGAGAGGGTTTTAGTTGGCAAGTAATGCTTTCTCCTTCTTTCTCATATATTTAGGGAAAGACATAGACAAGCCCTCAAGACACGAGGGCTTCACCCACAGCATTCCAATTCCAGATTGTCAATAGTTGAGTGGCTGGGCGTTTTCATAACACACTGTATTATGAATTTATGACTTGTCATAAGTGACCAGAGACCAGTTTTCCCAATACAGCTTCATCTATTAAAGTGTTCTTAGGAATACTTTCAACAGGTGGCATAACTATATTTTAGTAGTCCTAACATTCCCCACTGGTTCTAGGAGAATGATTTGAAGCATAGACTCATAATCTAGAGAAGTTAATTTTATGGCTCCTGGTAGCTATCGCGTTTTTCTTTTCTTCTTCTTCTTTTTGTTGGCTGGAGGGAATACAAAGAGGTAGAAATTAACATGTAGACATGAGCATTAGGACAAAACAGGGAGACAGAGAAAATAAACATCTGCTTTACCCAGGTAAAAATTTGGTGATCATGAAAATAAGCCATTTATCAGATGTCTCAAAAAGAAAAAGAAAAGTTCTCCTTCTCCATGCTGTCTCAAAAACACTCAAGCTGAAATGTCCCTCCCTTCAGCCTTTTGTGCATCCTCCTTATCTGTCCTCTTGACTCCCTCTTACTGTGTTTTATTCTTCCTATGTTCACTCGCTGTCAATGATTACTTGTTCCACTTCTTGACCAGTGGTTGATTTTATTTAATCCTGTTCAAACAGAAAGCTCTTGGGTTAAAGGCATGTGCTAGGGCTGAGCCACATCACAACTAGAAACAGGTTTCTCCAGTAAACAACAATCTTGGGGTTCACAGTGTGGTCAAATATCCTGCATCATGCTGGTGATAAGGGAAATGGCCCCTTTGGCAGAGGGAAACCAGCTTCACAAGTTGTTGAGGAATGTTAGCTTTTGTCTAACGCCCAGAATCTGGGGAAATTGAGTTCTTTTTGGACTTGACATTTTAGCCTTTTGTTAATAATAATGGTGATGTAATCTGTTCTAGATGGTTCTTGATTGTTGTACCCAGTGACAACAATCATTTGGGTACACCTCGCTTGCTACCCAAATGCTGTAGGACCACCTTGGGCTAGTAAAGTGGGGGTAGTTGGGAATACTGGTCCAAAGCAGGGCTCAAATCAGTGGGAAATTCTATCAGAACCTCTGCTTTTCGTCTATGTGTTTAAAGCTGACATTATAGCTTCAGTAAGTCCAGAGCTCACTGGTTCACAGGGCTGCTGTGTTGCAGGCCACAGTTGATTGGAAATCTGCTGGGACAGAGACAGAGTAGGGACAAAAGTTCAGAAGCTTAAGGGAAAACCTTACACGGGAAACTCCCAGGCCTGTGGCCTTGCTAGCTGAAGCAGTGGAAGAAGTCCCGAGGCCAGGGAAGGAGACAGCCCACCCTGTGGACCCAAAAGCTCTGCTTGGAGCCCATGACCTCAGGCCTATTCCCATCTTGACTGCTGCAGTGTGGAGGTGGCGCTAGGAGAATGTCAGAGGTGAGCCCACCCTATTGAAACACTTAAGCTGTTAACTGATGGGAGTACTTATCTGGAGTCTGTTTGACCTGTGACAATGGATCCAAGTCACAACTCATGAATTAAGAAAAATTACAAAAAGGTAAAGGAATAGTAGCTTGAGAATGTTTCGAGTTGAAACCTGTTCTGTGGGTTTAAGCCTGTCTGTGAGTCTGGGGAGGCCTGATTTCTACCTATGAAATGGACTCAGCCTGGGGCCCACTTCTTCCCTTTGGGCATCCAGGCACCAATGTGTCCAGGTGCTGGGCTTGAAGGAATGAAGCTGAGCCAGGCGGGCAGGTCTGTGGGGTACCAGTCTGGTGGTGAATGCCTGAAGGGAGAAAACCTTCTCTGAGGCGATTTTCAGTGAAACTTCTCTTTTAGTGTCACAGCTGGAGCAGTGATGTAGCGACACAGTTCTTCTGTGACACAGCAGCTCTTTATTGGGGCGGGGGAAACCTTTGGGGAGGTGGTAGGGGCTTTCAGGTGAGTGACTGTCATTGGCCGGGGCTGAGATGCTGGGAATGCTTCATTTGCATGGAACTTCATTTTCATTTGATTCAGTCTTTCCCTGCTGCATGGAGAGGAATTCTAGGTGCTAGGCTCCGTGACTACCTCAAGAATTTCGAGGGTGGGGGTCACAGGGCTACACGTTCCCTGGCACGCAGGCACAGAACAGGGAGGGCGCAGTCCTTACTCCTGCCAACCTCAAGACCGAGATTTCTGAGGTTTGGACACATGTCGACCTCACTCTAGCCCCATGCTGGTTTCCCTGGTGACACGTGCTCCACAGTGACCAGGAGCTGTCGCCTTGTGGGGAGGAGCTGAGTGCTTGTTGTTGCTAAACTGATAAGCCACAGCTAGGCTCATCAGTCACCATCAGATAGCCGAGAAGGATCAATGTGAGCAGAAAGTGTAATCCAAATGGCCTCTGCATCAATTAAAATGACAGAGACACACTCACTGCCTGGATGGCTACCCTAAGAGACTGTAGAGCCATCTATAGGAGCTGGCCGTTCTGTCTATCGGGGGAAGCTTTTTTCACTCTTCAGTAGTTCTCTGAGGATGTTGAGGGACATCAGCTATTGTATTAGGTATATCTGATTTTAAACAAACTTCACTTGTTCTTAGTGACTTGCTCCAGGCTTAACCTCGTTAGCACACACAGGAGGCCAAACAAAGCTTGTCCCTGTAAATGACTTCTATTTGTAGTTAGCACGACTATGAGCATGGCTCTGAGCACATTAAAGAATTTGATCATGTGTAAGGTCACTGACCATTAACTTGCATGTCTTACTCATCTTTAACAGTGTATAATGATGTGGCGCTCTGCATAGAAAGGCCCCATAGACTCATGGGCTTGGTTCTTGGCTCGTAAGGAGTAACATTGTTAGAAGGTGTGGCCTTGTTGGAGGAACTGTGTCACTGTGGGGGTGGGCATCGAGATCTCAGATGCTCAAGCAAGGCCTAGTTTGATTCGGTCTTTTCCTGCTGCCTTTGCATCAAGATGTAGAACCCTGGCTCCTCCAGCACCGTGTCTGCCTGCACGCCGCCATGCTTCTTGCCATGATGATAATGGATTAAACCACTGACACTGCAAGCCAGCCCCAATTAGATGATTTCCTTTCTTTGTAAGCGTTGCCATGGAATTGGGGTCTTTTTAGCAATGAAACCCTAACTAAGACACACGAGCTGGCAGCTTCTTATTTACAAGATTACAATTTTACACTTTTGTCCCTGTTAAAATTTTAAGTTGAAGATTTAAGTTAAGATCCTTTAGCATCAAAATAAAATTTTAAACCATAAATACAGCCCATAGAGAGACTGGGAAACTTACTTTCCTGATCCTTTTATGGTGCACCATTACACAATATCACAGTTTCTTAGATGACTCAGTTTATCTAAATAGCCAAAGCTTAACAAAGTCAGTGAAAATTAGTTTCTGCCAGCCTGAATAGACCTTAGGACTTCTTAAACCTTATTTATCAAACCTATCTTATCCTTATCTAAATTTTTAGAAGCCTGGCATTGAACACAGCTAGCAAAGATGTAAGTGATTAGACACATTTCTAAGTCACTTTCTGTTAGTCAAATAGACTTTTATAACCTAAGGAATTTATAAACCTTAAATTAAGCATAGCTTAATCAAACATATGCTGTTGGTCTTTTCCTGTGACCCAGACTTGTGACCTAAATAAGCTTCACCTAGAGGCTTTGCCCAGAAGCATTCCCCTGCCCCCCATGTTTCCTTGTTACTCACCAGTCACCCGTTCCTTCCTGTCCTCCCTCCTACAGGTAGCCTCAGATATTCTATTCGGCTCCCGTGTGGTCCGGCCACATGTCTCACACAGACTGTGGTGTGTGCCTTCCATTGCCTGGGCTGTGCTGGGCAGGCCCTACTTCTGTGAGACGGCAGCAGCCTGAGGCAGATAGCCTCACCCACAGGCCCAGAAAGGTGGTGAGCTGTCTTAGGCCGCTCAGGCCAGACCTTCCCATGTCTTCAGGTCGGTCCAGATCCTTCATGGAAGACGCTTGCGGGCTTGTACGCTCCCTGGCGGCCATTTCTGTCTTAATTCTTTTACTGGAGCTCAGGGAGACGCGTGAACCGGGTTCCCACTTCCAGACAGTGACATTCTCCAGCTGACTGAAGCCTTGGTTCCTCTCTGACATTTGCTTCCACTGTCCCCGAGAAACGGTAAAGTCAAGTGTTTCAGAAAGCATACCTGGTATCACCCCCGGAAAGAGCATTAGGAAGAGCAAAATCTGAGTGGAGGGGTTCTGTCCTCCACACCGGATCGGTACCAAGGGGCACTGCTGAGGCTCTTGAGATGCTGGCTCCAAGCACCTGCTCCGTGTTGCGGCACACGCACACGCCCTGGCGTCTTCCTGTGTGGCACTCTCGCTCTTTGGCAGAGGGCCCACCTGACCATGCACAGGGGTCTCAGGGCAGCGCTGAGGTTTGCGTGTGGCTGGAGAAAACTGCAGGGGCTGGAAGTAGTCCTGCATCTTCTCTGGTCTGACGTTTGTCTTGATTCATTTCTGTAATTTGTTTTGCTTGTTTTTGTTTTTCCAGACAGAGTTTCTCTGTGTAGCCCTGCCTGTCCTGGACTCACTTTGTAGATCAGGCTGGCCTTGAACTCACAGAGATCTGCTTGCCTCTGCCTCTCAAGTGCTGAAATTAAGGGCATGTGCCATCACCTCCTGGCTATTTTTGTGTCTTTATAACTGTCATTCAGTAGAGATAAGGAGTGTAACAAACAGGGTCAGTTATTTTAGAGCACAGTTATTGCAAAGCTACATTTCAGACCTCCTCCTGTTCTTTATCCTGGTGAATCTCAGCTTTACTCCTCTGTTCTCATGATTCGTTTAGCACTGCTCCCTCTCATCATCTGGTCCACCTTCTGGGACACCAGCAAACCAGTCACCAGAAATCCCAAACACCCTGTGCGAATGTGTGAAGGAGGAGGATTACCTGGCCAGCTGGTACCCACTTCCGGCTTAAGAAGCCAGGCCTCCTCCAAGTCCTTGTGATACATTACCTTACTGTGAGACCCGGGAACATTTCCCAGATGGACGCCGCCGAGGACGGCAACCTAGATTGTAGTCCTTTTACACAAAGATTGCAGCGATGGGGGGAGACAATCTGGGGCATGAAGGCAGGTCCCGTGGCCCAACTTGTGCACCACAGGCTCAGTGCTTATCTGAGCACCTAAATCTCTCTGGTGACCTCCAGGAGCTGTCACCATAAACATGACAGGATCAAATGCAATCTGTATTTCATGGCAGACCGGGAGGGAACTAGAAGCATCCGCCATTAACTCAGGGAACCGCACCAGGATGCCTCTTGTCCCTGGAGACGCCAGGACCACCCTGCGCATTGTGGACTGGGATTCCTTGCAGGAGGGGAGAAGCAGAGCCCCATGGGCCTTCTACAGGCATAGAGGCATTTGCCAATCACTCGGACGCATCCAGGAGCCGGTGGTACCCTTTGCTGGCCTTGCTGGTATCTTGAGACAGCCTCCGCTTCCAACACTGCACGGCGGGCCTCTGTCCTCACAGGCTGACTCCAGAGAACAAGAACACAGTACAAAAGTGGCTGCCAGGGCTAGCGAATTTCTGCTGGGGGCTGGGCTTGCCTGAAGTCTAGACTTGTTATGATGATTACAATAAATGTGAGCAGAGACTAATCTCAGCTCTTGAGAAGCCAGTTGGAGGATCAGGAGTTTAAAACCAGCCTTTCTTACATAGCACACTCAAGGCAGCTGGGGTTATATATGAAACTTGTACCCCAAACACCAACCAACCAACCAACCAACCAGCCAAACAAACAAACAAACAAACAAACACAAAATCAGCTAGCACAACAAACCATAGAATATTCTTTCCATGGAGCATGTCCCTCATGAACCTTCCTGCCCCATCCACCTTCCCAGTGAGCTCTGCCTTAGCTCTTCTTGGATTGGTAAAAGACAGTGGCTTACTAGGAATACATTTTAAAGGTTTTCATGCTCAGACACAGGGATAGGCAATCGCTGGCTTTCAGAGAGAATGAAAAAGGCTCAAGATAATTTGGTTTTGCTTTGCAACATTTTAACTCACCATAATCACAAAATTTCTGTAGAGATTTTTTTTTTTTTTTTTTTTTACTTTTAAGAACCAGAATGAAGCAGTGTGATTCCCACCCTTCCCTCCAACCACGTACACTCTCCTGGATGTGTCTGTTGTGTGCACTGGCGTTCTGAGTACTTTTACAGTAAAGGGTTTTGCCTTCTGAATGAAATGGTGAAGGTGCTAATTTAGGCTCGCCTCACCACATGAGGGGGAAGGCAGAACGCTTGGAGTGACACAGTGACATCTCTCATCACCTCAGAGAGCAGGGTGGGCAGGATAAGGACCGGCTCTCGGTAATTCCCTCCAACTGTGGCTCAATGACGAGAGTGACCCTGCAGTGTTGTGCTTTGGCAGGACCCAGGGCAGACATACTGTGCTCACAGTATGGGGGCATACTCACAGGAAGGGGGCAACACCGATACCAGCCTGAACATGGTGGAAGTTGTGTTAGCTCTCAGACTCCAAGGCTCCTAGCTTCCTCCCCGCCTTCCTGTTTTTCCCTCTTTGGGTTTCCCCGTCATCCTGAATTTGCTCCTGTACTCTGAGCTATCCCTCTTAATGAGGCTCTCTTCAGGTTTGAGGCCCAGTCCTGTCATCCCTCCTAATTGCTCTCCAGCTCAAGGCCTAATCGCCCTAGGGTTGTGGAGGCCCTCTCTCCTAATAAAGCTCATTTGGAAAGAAAATGAATTCCGTTTCCTTCTTCAGCAAACCAGCACCACATTTCTCAACTCCACAACAGTTTCTAGAGGAACGCCACAGCCACGTTGAAGATTCTGTAAGGCTGTGTGATGGATTGTGACTGTGGAGAGTTTGGGAATGTTGCAGATCTCAAACGAAATTATCTTTAGCTATCTTTAGGCCTCTTACTATCCATTCCCAGTCACCTCCTCTAACCTAACATCCTGTCACTGTCATGTGAAGCACCTTCAGATGTATTAATAGGCTCCCAGCAGCCCAGAGGATAAGACTGTCATTGAATGGTGTCTGAGACCCAGCAAAGGGTTTCTGGCTTTGCTGTAACCTTCCTTCTTAGCATTTATACTGATGTATTTGGAAAGCGCCTTGATCTATAGCTTTATTAGTTAGGCTTTCTACTGCTGTGACAAAACACAACGACAAAATTATAAAAGAAAGTATTTAATTGGGGTTATGCTTCCAGAAGGTTAGAGTCCATGATGGCAGGGCAAAGGCATGCTGGCAGGAACAGCTGACAGCTTCATCTTATCCCACAAGCAGGGAGCAGGGAGCACATGGGAATGGCATGAGTCTTTTGAAACCTCAGACTCTGTTCCCAGTGACACGCCTCTTCTGAGACCACAACCCCTAATCCTTCCCAAACAATTCCATAAACTGGAGGTATTCAAACATGAGTTCCCTGAAGGGGCCATTTTTATTCAAACCTTGAGAGTAGCTTTCTCTTATAACTGTAAAAACTTCACAAAACCCTTTTCACAGTTGGGGTGACCTGAACCTGTGTTCCTTGGCCATGGTCACTCATACTTGGCTTCAGAAAAAAAATTATCCCTTATTCTCTTTGAAATGAGAACTGTGTTTTATGCTGACAAACACATGACACAACTTTTATCCTCTGGCATAGTCTGTGAAGGTCTCTGCTCCACAGCTGTCACCAGCACCCGCTGAGATCCTTCTGCAATCAATCTTTACTCTTGAAGTAAAGATCTTCCAAAGACAGACAGTCTTGTCCCTGGCTTTGGCTATCAGACTGTTGAGGCAATGGGCCCACAGCAACTGCAGAGTGGCCCCAGGAGCTCATGGTGGGGAATAGAAAAGGCTGAGGCCCCGGTGGCAGCTAGAAGAGGAAGTTGTCTTTGGGAAAGAGATTTCACACAGTTTTGACACCTTCTTAGGCTATCTTGAGGGATAACTGTGGACGAGCAAACAGACTTTGCTGGGCCACAGTTTGACAAAGTCTGGTGCATGCTTCTTGCCTTCTAGCCAAACCGCTCACATCTGTGTCCCAGGAGGCGGACATGGCGGGTCACCGGACCTCTTCATTTGCCTCTTTTACAACACTGCGGTCACGTTACATAAATCTCTGTTTGTCAACACCCCTCGCCTCTTCAGTGGGTCCAGTGTGGATAGATGGCAGAGCCAAGTGTGTAAGTGCTGCCAGCACCCAGCCTCGGACCCCAACAGCTCCAGTACCACGTGCAGTCTGACCAGCTCTGCTTCTGTGGCAGTGTGGGTGAGCTGTGTGGGGCAGGCTCACAGGCCCTGCCTCAGCATCTAGGCCAGGGCCTGCTCATACACACTCCAGTGCCGCAGTTATCATGGAGGAAACCCTCAAGGAAAAAAAAAAAAAAAAAAAAAAACTCTTTGACCCTGGTGGCACTTGGAGGTTTAAGATACTTCTGGGATTCCCGCCCTGAGAAAGGTGAGCTCGGCAATGGTTCTCCATCTCTACACTCAGAAGGGTGGAGGGAGTTCCAGATTGAGGCCGTGGCACATAGAGTTACCCTTGCTGGTGTTTCCCCAAGAGCAGGTCTGATTTACCCCGATTCATCCTCATCTCTGATTCCAGAGCAAATGCGGTAGTGAACAGGTGTGAGGGGCTTTTGTGTTGGACTCTTACAGGAGTCTAGCAAGGGGAGACACTTTTTCTGGCCCTGTTGACTCAGAACAGTGCACAAAACCACAACCGGCTATCAGTCCATGCTCAGATGCTGCTCCCAACACCTTCCCCTCGGGGGTGGGATGGGCATTGCTTTCCACATCTCACTGCTTTCAGCAGATGGTCTTAGGTTTTTAACTGCCACACCTTACACATACGCCCGTTGTTCTGAGTCAGTGGCCTGAATGGGCTGTGAAGAGTGACTCGGGAGAAAGAGAAATAACAGCACACCAGCCTGTCCAAAGCATGGTAAGATTGATTCACACTGCTTTTCCTGATTTTATTTTACTTTAAGTTTTTAAATTTTGTTTTATTTCATGAGTGTTTCTTCTGTTTGTGTGTCCGCACACCACATGCGTGCCCAGTGCTCAGGGGATGTCAGGTCACCTGGAACTGGAGTTACAGATGGTGGTGAGCCACCGTACGGGTGCTGGGGATTGGCCCTGGAAGAGCAGCACACAGCTCCGTGAGCCATCTCTCCAGCCCCCACACTGCTTTTCCTAGAGGTCAGTTCGTTCTGAAGAGGCTGGGGGGTTCACAGGGTGTGAGCGGAATGAGGATGGCTATAGACGACCTCGAAGCATGTTACAAACTTGGTCACAGGTTGGGTGAGGTTAGATCTGTAAAGGCAAGCGTCAACCCAACAGCATTTCTCGGAAGTGGCTCCTCCAATAGTTGTCACCTGACAGTGCCCTGTCAGAGCAGTACCTCAGGTCAGGCAGGTTTCCAACTCTCCAAAGTTCTGCTGAAGGCTGATGGGTGTGTTGGAGACGTTTCTGTTAGCATCGACGTTAGAAGCCCCAGTTTGGCCGGAGATGATGACTTTTAAAATGTACGGGAAGTCCCCGGATGCTAAAGGGGTCAGTGTGGAACTGTGTCCCTGCCGAGATACCAGCAGGGCAGCCCCACACAGCCTTCTTAGTTGCCTGCCGACTCCTGAGAACAGATGGGCACCTATGCCTTGCGGTGGTGGAAATTATCAGCCTAGGGTAGCCTACTTCTGGGAGCTCTGCCTGGGGCGCTGGGTGAGGCTCCATCCTTCCTTGGTTTGACTACAGCTGCAGAGAAAAAAAAACACATTATAATAGAGACCGCCAGGTGGCGCCCCAAAGCCGGTGAGAATGCCAGCTACAAGCTCTGAGTCACTGGCCCCAGCTACCGGGCTCACTACCACTGTGATAAAGCTTTCAGGAACCTCCCCTCCCTCCAGATGCTTTCTAGTGACCTCCCTAGGATTTTCTTTCACTTGTCCCAACCCCCCTTTATTCATCTTTGTGTAAGAGTTTCGTGCTTTGGCCATTTCTTTGTTTTCACTTGTTTGCATATATAGAGACAAAACTCGGTGGCTGGGATGGAGCTCAGCTGGTTAAAAGCCTGGCTAGCATGCGTGAGGCCTGGGTTCCGCGCCCAGCATACGGTCAAAACCAAGTCCAGAGGCACGTGCCTGTGATCCCAGTGCTCAGGAGGTAGAAGTGGGAGGTCCGGGAGTTCAAAGTCATCCTGTGTCACATAAGGCAGGCTGGGATACTGGGATACCCTGCCTCGGGTGCACAGGCCTGGAGAGATGGCACAGTCGTTAAGCGCAGGCACTGCCTCTTACAGAGGACCAGAGTTTCGCTCCAGGCCC
Organism: Psammomys obesus; assembly: GCF_907164565.1. Lineage (NCBI taxonomy): Eukaryota > Metazoa > Chordata > Mammalia > Rodentia > Muridae > Psammomys > Psammomys obesus. The sequence continues at coordinate 1,480,427 of NW_026591497.1, read as the reverse complement.
CTGAGTGGGGCGGTTCACAACCTTCTGTAAACTGCAGCTCCAGGAGCTTGGATGCTCTTTCCTGGCTGCCCTGGGCACTGCATGCATGTGCACAAACCCACACACAGACACATAATTTTTAAAGTAAAATCTTAAAAGATAAAAATAAATTTAAAATTTTAAATAAAAATAACCAATTAAAACTTAGAAATGTATGTGTGTTTCTCCAGTTAATCTGCTATGAACCAATTCACCTCATAGACTCAGTCAAGAGTCCCTAATGAGAGTCAAGATGGATCTTAACCTAGAGACACAAGTGGAACACAGGGGAGGGAAGGGACAAAAAATATAAAACTTGGGGATTCTGGGATAAGTAAAGACAATTTAGGCTTGACATGAAAACTATGATAATATTTTAAGAATAGATTATAAACAAGTCAGCCATGGGCTATGCACACCTTTAATTCCTACCACTCAGGAGGCAGAGGCAGATGGGGCTCTGTTAAGTGTGAGGCCAGCCAGGGTTACATAGTGAGACCACCTCTCATCACAGAGACAGAGAGGCAGACAGAGAACTTGTAAATAGGCATTTCATAAAAGAAGCCAAGCACCCTGAGAAAACACTTAGCCATTTCCTGAGACTGCAAGTTAAAAATCACCGTAGTGGACTGAAACCACAAACCAGGAAAAATATTTTCTCCTCCGGTTGTTCCCTCTCAGGTAGTTTGTCACAACGATGGGAAGAGGAACTATAAAAAACTGAAAATTATGCCTGTCCTGGAGCCAAGGCTACCTATGCCCAGAAAAAGCCTCATGAACCATAAAACAAAGCCAAAAAGAGCTTACACAGCTGTATGACAGGCAAGCCCTGACCTACAGGTAAGTGTGGGCACAAGGAAGGGGAGGTCATCTCCAGACTCACAGTCTCTCCTGCTCAGACATCCTCTAACCTGACGGTGTCTAGCTGAGGCTACCCACCTGCTCTGAGTATTCGTCTTGGCCCCTCAGCATCACCAGGGCTTATACTTGCCACTCAAATCAAGGCGAAGGGAAAACGCTGCCCCTGGGGAAAGGGGGACAGTGAAGGAGGCCCATGCAAGATCTCTGAGCACAGCAAGAAGACACTTGGTAATGTTTGGGCTTGCCTGGCTTTGCCCCGTATCTCAGTCACTGCTGCATAGAGAGCACGCCATGCTGTGTGGAGCAAGGAGGCTACCGTTTAAGGGCTTCCAGACCCCGAGGAACCCTGTGGTTGCTGTGGACACAGCGCAGCCCCACCGGCATCACATAAATTATACTTTTCAAACAGGCAAGTGACCTGAAAAAGATTCTTGCCAATAAGTGTGTGAGAGAGGAAATGGGTAAAGGGGAGGCTTGCTTGGCTAGGAGGAGGTCTTCTGGAAGCTTTGGTGAGCTGTAGAGGCCACAGAGAAGACTGCTCAGGCACATGTTTAAAAAGTCTTTATCAGCTGCTACACTAGATGCTCAGGAGCCCAGGGTAGCCCTGAGCCTTCCTCCGGGTGAGTTTTTAAGCACAAAAACCACAGGTAACAAGAAGGGTTAGCCAGAAGCAGAACTACGGAAGCCGAAAAGCAAGGTGAGTACATTTGGAGACTTTCCCCAAACTGTGGACTTTCATGAATTAGGCCTTTGTTTTGGCGCTGTGGCGCTGGCGGTGCTGTCTACATGCTGAGTTTTACAGCCTGCATGACACTGCAGTCATGGAGTTAATTGTGCTAAGGTCTGGGACCTACTGAGCTCTGGGACCCTGTTACAGTAAGAAAGTGATTAAAAAGTTCAAAAGATGAAGACAGTTATTTTATTCCTGAGCAATGGATTTATTACATCATAGTTGCAAACTGCTCAGTGTTCTCCTAACCTGAGGAGTAGAAGGTCATTATTCCATATGCGAGTACTGGGTTGCATGCTGGTCTTACCCGGAGTTATGGTTGTTAGCTATAGGATCCCAGCTCCTTAAAACAAAAGCAAACCCACACATTAGCTACAGCACTTTCCCCAGCACAAAGCTGGTATTTGAGGCTAGAGTCCAGAAAACTGGATTTCCCAAAGAAGCCACCAGAGCTGCGAGTACAGTTCACTTGCCACAGTGCTTGCTCATCAAGCGCAAACCATCACAAAACCCACCGCCCAGTACTGGGGAAATGGAGGCAGGAGTGAGGCAGGCGGTCAGGGACGTCCTCTGCTATACCAAGTGTGAGGCCAGGACAGCATTTCAGTGTGAAAGCAAAATCAAGCCAAACTTCCTCCAGCAAGATCCACAACCCAAAGTCTCCGTAATGTCCACAGGCAGAGCTTCCAGCGGAAACCACATGCTTGGATCCACGCATCTACAGGAGATGCCGCTCATCTAAACCACAAACTGGCACCTGATCACGCTAACTTCCTGAGCTTAGACACACAGAGGCTGAGCACCCCTAATTTTGTCCTTTCTTCTGAGACAAGGTCCTATGTAGTCCAGTGTGGTGGCTTGAATGAGAATGATCCCCACAGGTTCATAGATTTCAATGCTTATGTCCCCAGGGAGTGGAACTCTTTGAAAGAATTTGAAGGATTAGGAGGCATGGCCATGTTGGAAGAACGAGTCACTGGGGGTGAAACCTCAAAGCCCACGGCAGGCCCTGTCTGTGGAGAGCGGCTTGTCTGTCAGGCTGCTTTGTTATTGAGCAAAAACGTTTTCACCCTGGCCTTCACCTGGAGACAGGGACAGGCAGGATGTTTTACCAAGATCACTTCCTTTTGTTTGAGGCTCTCACAGGCAGGTGGTTGAGGGAAACAAGTTTGACCTCTCCATGAACCCCTTCGTTGTACTGAGGTGCTCTGCTCTATGAAAAGGGACCAGGGCATAAACTGGTGTGACAAGCTTCTACTGGCAGTCCTCTTACACGGATCCCATGTGCAGTGTGTTGGTTTTTAAACTCCCCACTCAAGAGCTGTTCGACTCTGCCGGTGGGCTCTGGCACCTGTCTCTTTCCCTTTTTGTGGATTGGAATGTAGCTCTCAGCTACTGCTCCAGCAACGTGTGTGCTGCCGGGCTCCCTGCTGTGATGGCGGACTGAGCCTCTGAAACCGTGAGCAAGCCTTCAGCTGAGTGTTTTTATTTTTTAAATAGGGGTTTCCATGGTCATGGTTTCTTCACAGCAATAGAACAGTGACTAAGACATCCAGGGTGACCTAAAACTCTACAGAGCTGAGGCTGGCCTCCCCCCGCCCCCGCCAAGACAGGGTTTCTCTGTGTAGCCTTGGCTGTCTTGGACTCGCTTTGTAGACCAGGCTGGCCTCGTACTTACAGGGGTCCTATTGCCTCTGCCTCCCGAGTGCTGGGATTACTTCTGTTGAGGCAGGTGTGCACCACCATCGCCCGCCCAGGCCTTGCATTCTTGATCCTCCTGCCTTTTTTTTTTTAGCTCCTAAGTCTGGGATTATAAGCAAATATAACCACGCACTGCTTTGCACTGTGTGATTCAGGTCCTCAAAACTAACTTCACTGTTTGATGTGCTTACATTGAAGCTGGGGTCTGGTGGGATACTCTAACGCTACACCACAGCTTCCCCGGAACTCAATAGCCTGGAGCTGTTCTCAATAGGAGTCTGGAGGTGGCAGCCTCAAGCTGTGAACAGCCAGGGGGAAGAAACAGAAGTTGCTAGTTTTTGCACATACTGATCAATCATCCATAAACCCTCACACTCAGACTCTAAAAGCTTTGTTATTTCTCTTGAGCCTGGGTCATAGGGGTAACAGCTTTGCCTTGAGTGTCCTTAACATGGCTGTGCCCATGTCAAGATGCACATTCACTCAGGACTTCGCTTGCTCAGGGCTTCCTCCACTCCCCAATGCATGGTTGATGAGCGCCCTTGAATTCATGGAGACAGAACCGTGATCTAATTTTAAGGAGATGTGCTGTTGGCGATATTTATGGAAGGGTAAAGATCATCGGAGGAAGCCAATGGTGAGATGTGAGGAGGTGAAGACTAGACGCTGCTCCCTGGCTCACTGAGAGAGTGGAGAGCCAGGAGGAGGAGCCGTGTACCAACGGTGGATACCCAGCGAGATGTACAGTTGACAGTATGGCTGGAGAGGAAGGCTGGGAGAGAAGACTTAGGTCATGGTGGATGACGTGGTGTTCCCAAGGATGCAAGTAGAGAAACTGTGCTGGACCAGAGCGAGGATGGGAGTGTAGCTGCAATGTGATTAGCCAGCCTTCTGCTCCTACCATCATGCTTTTCGTGATGATTGACATCTTTTCCACCATGATACACTGTATCTCTCCGGAACTGTAGGCCAAAATGAACCACTTCTCCTTTGAGTGGCTTCATTAAGTTGCTGTATCTTATCCAGTGAGTAAAGTAGCTGAGACTGTGTGAGGGCATCGATCAACTGGGAAGTCCTACCTAAATGCAAGTGGACCGGCAAGATGGCCCAATGGGTTGAGACACTAGCAACAAGGCCTGCTGACCTGAATTCCATCTCTGGGAGCCACATGGTAGGAAGACAGCATCAGTACCCAGGAAGCAGAGTGACCAGGAAGTGACCAGGCAGCTCTGCTCTCAACCGGCCTCTTCCAGCAAGGCTGCTGGGCCCCTGAACTTCCCACAGGCTTCCCAAACAGTGCCACCTGGTGGGAACCAAGTGTTAAACACTGAGCCCATGGGAGATACTGCACATTCAAACCCCCAAATTTTGCCTTCCCAGAATTCGCCTGTTTTATTTTCTACCACACGGGAGGGTGGGCAGGGCGATATGAACATCCTACACTTCTGGAGGCGGCAACCCCTTTGCCAGATTTACCTCCATGAGAGGCGGAAACATGTTCCAATTTACACAGACCCACGTGTGGAGGGAGGACGGAGTGTGTCTCAGTCTTCACTCATGTGTCTACTGAACCTCATATGCTCACACCCCCACAGGGAGTGCAGCAGCAGCAGCCAGCACTTCTGAGACATACCTCTCTCTCTCTCTCTCTCTCTCTCTCTCTCTCTCTCTCTCTCTCCCTCTCTCCTCCTTTGTGTGTGTGCGTGCATGTGTGTAGTTTTTTGCAGGGTTTCTCTGTGTAGCTCTGGCTTTCCTGGAACTTACTCTATAGACCAGGCTGGACTTGAACTCAAGAGAGCTGCCTGCCTCTGCCTCCCAAGTGCTGGGATTAAAGGCGTGTGCCACCACAGCCTAGCTCAGGTATTCTTTCTTAAAAATAAATTATTTGTGTGCTGTGAGATGGGGGTATCAGAGTGGCTTCCAGACTGTGTTATAGATAGTCCAGTAATGAATGTCTCCTGACGGAAAGGCCAACGACTCCACAGTTGTTAATTCCACAAGACTGCATGTCTCAGCAGTTCTGGTCTCAGGGAGGTCTAGAGACCTGCCAGTCAGGCTATGTTGGAATACTGAAGAAGCAGGTTCAAACACCAGGAGAGGCATGCCTCAGCAGCAGGATAGATGAGCTTGCAAGTGAGAGTGAGGGCAAGCAGGCAAAAAGCAAATGTGTCCTTCTTCCATGTCCTTTTATGTGGGCTGCCAGCAGAATTGGGCTGGATTGTGGCCCAGAATTGGGCTGGATCTTCTCACCTCAAACGATCCAGTCAAGAATGATCCTTCAGAGGCCTGCCCAGCTGTTTGGATCTCAGTTGATTTCATATGTAGTTAAGCTGACAAACAAAATTAGCATCACGGATTTTCGCACAAAGCATCATGGTATACACACTGCTCAAACAAACAAACAAACAACTCTGCATTCTCTGGCTCTTGGCTAGCGGTGACCACCCATTCCATGTCACGGGACTGGATTGACAGGATATTTTCCAGTTGTTTTTAACCACTCAACTTTGCCACCACAGGTCAAATTCTGTCATAAACAACAGGGAAGCTAAAAGCTGTGACTCTATTTACAAAGCAAAGCATAAGGCTGCATCTGGCCCATGAGCATAAGAGTTCAACCTTTTCTCTAGAAGGGACAAAAAACCAAACCAAACCAAAACAAAACAAAACAAAAAAACTCAATGTATGTACACTTAGACCCTGATGACTAACGACAAGGGGTGATGCAGAAGGTTTAACTGATGTGTGAAGATATTTTAGGAATATCTGATCTAATTATATTTTCTTGAAAGTATACTTACTTATAGGGCGTATATGTAACTAAAAGTAACCCGCTGGCCCATGGTACCAGCAGTTCTGGCAGTCAGTGCAGGGCTGGGACTCCAGCTTCTGTGGTCTTAGAGTCCCCTGAGAGACCCAGAGTTCTGAATCCAAAGGTTCCAGAGATCATTGTGGGACTGGGAGTTGTACTTTGCTGGTCCCACAAGCCATGCTGGGTCTGTAGTTCTGAGCACGGCTCCCAGGGGTGTCACATGAGCCAAACTCTGAGAGGGTTTGACTCGTCTGGTCTCCTTGGTGTTCAGTGTGGAGCTTGACCACTGACCAAGTTGGGGTGTTTCTGGGACTCTGTGGCAGCCGGCACCATTTCTACCCAGAGCCCATGGCACAATTCCACATGGACATCACTCTAGGGAGGTCAAGAAAACAAAACGCTCAGATGGACTCAGAAGACAGGGAAGTCAAAACTGAAGGACTCACTCCAATAGATGCACAAAACACATCAAAGAAAGAATGCAACCACCTTCACGACCATGGCTACCCAGCCAATTGCCCTACGGTGAAAGCCAGGATTATAGAGAGAGCTGAAACCTGGGAGAGTGCCCACGAAAGGGTGGCTGCACAGATGTGTTGGCAGATGGATGCATGAACAGTGAGTGGGTGGGAATCTGGAGTCTTGATGTTTGAATAAATTAATAATCTTATAGAAGATTCAAGCAAACAGATGCACAAACCAAGGGAATCTAGTCATGAACTCAACAAAGCAGGCTCCAAAGGGAATGGAGCAGAGAGTAGAAAGTAAAAAATATTGAGAAAAAAAAATCAGAAATATTGAAAAAGGACCACACAGGAATAGTTGAAATGAAAGGAAATGTCAATCAAATAAAGTCTACATCAGAAAGCACAGCAAAAGGCGAGTCCACACAGAAGACTGGATCTCATGGATTCGATAAAAAGTAAAAACAATAATACAAAAGACAGAAATAAGGAAAAAATTGGGAGTGTGACAATATTTCCAAGAAGTTTGGGTTACATTCAAGAGGCCAGACCTAAGGATTCAGGGTGTAGAAAGAAGTCGAGGCAAAATCATGCGGAACAGACAGACCATTCAATAAAATTATAGCAGAAATGCCCTCACCCTGGAGAATGAAGTAGGCATCTTGACTTACGAAGTGTTTAGAACCCCAGACATATCTGGGGGAGAAACTTTCCATGACACATTGATACATTGTAATCAGGATGTGCAAATACAAGACAAAGTTGGCCTCAGAGACGCACATCTTTAATCCCAGAACTCAAGAGATAGAGGCAACTGGATCTCTGAGTTCACAGTCAGCCTGGTCTACATAGTGAATTCCTGACCCCCAGAGATACGTAGTGAAAGCCTGTCTCAAACCAACCAACCAACCAACCAACCAACCAACCAACCAACCAACCAACCAACCAACCAAGCAAACAAACAAAAAACAAGAAAAAGAAACAATACTAAAAGCAGTAAAAGCAATTCACATACAAAGAGAAATATCAGACTCTCACCAGATTTTCGCCAGCAACCATAAAAGCTAGAAAAGTATGAAATGAAATATTTCAAGGTCTGAAAGTGCCCCTTGGACCTGCCAAAGCTCTGTGTCACTTTTCCCTCATTACCTGGCTCTCCTCATGGCATCCTCATCTTTTGCTCTTTAGCTCGGATCTAGCTTGTACCCTTCCCTTTCATTCCTTCAGGCCCTCCACCTCACCCTTTCATTTACTCACCAAGAACAGGCTGATGCAGAGGATGATCCTGGCACCTGCCTTTGCCGTGTAACTCCTCCCATGCAGAAGCAAACTCCTGTCGGGCTGTCACAGCGGCCACAGCGGCCTCGGGTGCACGTCTTCCTACACAGGGCAACAGTCACACAACTGCAGTGATAGCTTGGGGGCAGTATCCCTGTCTGTGCTCCTCGGGAACTGCAACATGCTAGTCTTCCAGGCCTTTTCAGAGTGTCCTCCTCTGCACACAGCATTGCTCATCAAGCAAGCATGCCAAGTCCATACCACAGAGAAGACGATGGGACACTGGTATTCTCCCCCACGGACACTCCGTCTCCAGGTAGCTCAGCGCCCGTGGCACGTCTTTCTAGCCATGCAACCCACACCAATGGCCATTTGGGGATTTTCCTCATAGGCCCGGCCTTCATTGTTTGCCTTTCCACCTAGAGCAAGGGCTGCAAAGCTGCTCCTCTCACACTCGCCTTTGGTTCTGCTGTGCTCCAGGCTGGGCTGGTTTGCTAACTTCTAGTGGAGATGCAAACAAAAGTCTGTTCAGGCCAGACTGGGTACAAATGACAGACCAGAGTACGATTCCACTGAAGACTGGCTTGGCAAATTCACGAATTTTCTATGCTTTCTTGCAAGCACAGGTGGGCGGTTACTCACAGAACACAAAGTCTCACCCTAAAAGGGATGATGACCTCATGGGAGTTGCATCACAAAGTCTCCTTACAGTTAACCTTTCATTTCATTTTCTACATAGACTAACATCTCCCATGGTCACTTGCAACTGCAAGGGCATCAGGGTGGGAATAATAGCTTAAATCTCAGGCTAGGGACTCACTACCATCTCCCCTCTACCAGGAAATGCCAATAGCTCTATTACTTTTACAATAACCTTGTCTATCGCTACTGTACATTGATCATTACTATCCAAGGCTATCAGGCCAAGCTAATCTTTGCCTCAAAATGACATCATGTTATGTCTGAAGAAAGGACACAATATCTGAAGGAAAAAAACATAGCAGACAACAGATGGAGTAGAAAATGGGTAGATGAATAGATGAATGAATGAGTGGATGTAAAGATAAGTAGGTAAAGCGGGTGGGAGGATGAATGAAAAACTAAATAGGTGAATAAATGGACAACTCGTGTGTGGATGCACGGATAGAAGGATGGGTGGATGACCAGAATAGGACTGGTCAGCTGGTTAGAGACACTGACAGATGGATAGATGGACAGTTATATCAGCAGAAGGATGAAATGAACAGAAGGGTGTCTATGGATGGGCAACCCAGACTCAGACTTTCAGAGCAAGATCTGAGCCCGCCATGAACTCACCTGCTGAGCCAGAACATTGTTGTCACAGAGCAGGGTGGCTTAGGAGTTTTAGTCCAGGGATTCCACACAGTCACAGGTGGGACTTGGTGCCACTTGAATGCTTCTTTTGGCTCTGGTACTGTAGGAGATGGGGGTGAGGTGGGGGAGAAGGCCCAGGAGCGACCCTGTTCTCTGCTCCAAGTCCCACTCAGAGCCGCACTGACGACCCCCTCACATGCCCCTGTGGTGAGCTGTAGACATGGTGCCTCCAGGTTACTCCACTGGGAGGGGTCATCCAGAAGTGAGAATCATCTGATGGGCTCCAGGGCATAGGGACCCACTGTAGAGCACATGGGTCTGGGAACTGTAGCTCTGGAAAGTCCGTCATTCTGTCTATCTTTTCCTTTCCCCTCCATTTAACTAGGAGGCTCCAGAGTCCAGCAAAAACAGTTAACTTCTGATGGCCACAAGAAGAGGGAGAGAGACCCTTAAGAGGTGTCCACAGGCCCAAGGCCAGAGACTCAAAGGTAGCTTAGAGCACCAGACTGTAACTATTACTAGATGGGAGAGAAAAAGGATGGGAGTGGGAAGAGAAAAGATCCTGGAATCTGATTTCTTTCCTTTTGTTTCTTCTTTGCTTGTAGCTGGTCTTTGTTACTTTGTGAGTTTTTCTCTCCACCCTTTTCCCCATGGTTTCACCCCTTGTCACTAGATAGATGAGATAGAGGGGAGGGAGGGGAAGAAAGAGAGAGAGAGAGAGAGAGAGAGAGAGAGAGAGAGAGAGAGATCTGTATGGTTAATTTTCATAAAACTGTGTTTCTCACTTTCTGTCTTAACCTGGCTATCACACAAATAATTGAGACTTTCTAATATTTGTTTAATAATAAGCTTCACAACATAACCGAGCAGTTGTTACTCTATTCTTTGCTCTCTAAACTAATCTGGTTTCCTCCAATGTACATCCCAGAGATACTTGTACTTTGTAGCTTTCTTCTTCAGCTCCCTCTTCTGAAGTCTTGGACCTCTCCTGTGGCTGAATTCCTTACTTCCTCCTCCAAGTCCTCCTCCCCTGGATCAGAAAGTCCAGCCCTATACTCTTCCCTGCTCATAACTTGGCTATAAGCTGCTTATTGACATATCAGGGGACAATTGGGAAGCAGAGTTTACACAGGAGATTCTCAGAACAAGGATTGCAAAAATAATCTTATACCTACATCCATCCCTGAATCTAATTTCTTTCTTCTTATTTTTTTCTTTAACCATAACTACTACTAACAAACTGCAACCAACTCCCTGAACTACTGACAACCACCCACCCCACCTATCGGGGTGCTAGCATTTATACACCCTCTGAAAATTTCCCTGACATCCAAATGTTACACAATTGCAGAAACTATCTGAAGCTGGCAAAACCACGCCTCTGCTAGAGCATGAGGCAAATCATAGTCAGCTGCTTTGAAGTAGCCTCATATCCCCACACCTGGGATTAAAAAAAAAATCTGTTTTTTAAGGAAACCCAAATTCCAGAATTCTTATTATACCAGACTGCTTACAAAACAGAACGACAAGCAGGTCTCTTGTGTCCAGGGGAGGTTTCCTTACAGTGGGGTGAGCGAGAGGAAAGATCCTGCAAATTTAGCTGGCCGGCAGAGGGTACACAGTGGACATGTTTGGTCTCCTCAGTTACCTTAGCCTCAGCGCTCCATCTGTAAAATGGGGACAATAGCAGTGCATGGCGTAGGTGTGTTCAGAGAACTCTCGGTGAAACAACAGCTGGAAGCTGGCATCTTGCATGGTGCTGAGTGCACCTCTGTGAGACAGCCTCCATGAGAGCAATGGGGAAAATAATCAGAAGACTGTGAAGGCATGGTTGGCTGCAGAAATGGGCCGTGATGGCTAACTGCATTTGTGTGTGTGTGTGTGTGGGGGGGGTGTTGGCAGTCTCTCCTTCTATCTCATCTTCCCCTGGATACCTTCTAATACTGGGTAGCAAAATGGCTCTCACCTGTGGTACGGGCTAAGGCTGTGCTCAAGATATGAACTGCACATATCTGAACAGCTTGGTTCCCCAGTGTCTCCATGCCATCAGCAGATAAACCCATTCATAGGTTCACAGAGAGCTGGGCTACTGGACCACTGGACCGCCTAGTGGACGAGTTGGGTCTCTGGGGGCGCATCCTTAGAAGTGATATCTTGTCCCCAGTCCTTTGCCCTCACTTGCCTCATCCTGCTTCCAAGCTGCTGTGGAAGGTGAGCATCTCTGCTGCACAATACCCTACCACACCGTAGGCACAGAAACAGACTCCAGTCAGCATGGATGGACGAAGCCCTCAGACGTCTTGAGCCAAAGCTTCCTCCTTCAATTTGACCTAAAATATTTTGTCAGAGTGTTGGAAAAGTTAACAGAGATTCCAGAGACACAAAGAGGATTAATGATTCTCTAGTTATCACTTGGAACAATCCATAAGAAATCACTTAATCACTTTCAAACCTAAGTGCATGTCCAAGAGAGAAAGAAAGCGCCTTTGTTTAAGAGCCTGTAATCCAAGAAGGGCCAGTGGGTGGCGCCAGAGCACATCCCGTCTTCCACCTGGAGCCTGCCGTTAACAGCAAGACAATGCACAATTTTTGCGAGACCGGTTCAAGCAAGATTGCTTCCCTCTGCAGGCACTTAATGGCCAGTGTGGTCAGGCCGGGCTGCTTTGGAAGCTCTTGAGCGTTCTTCTGGAAGTCTTGGATTTATTTTGATTCAGTCGTCAATTTGACGCAACGCTACAATCGCTTGGAAAGAAGAAATGTCACCTGAAGAATTGCCTTCCTCAGATTGGCCTGTAAGTTCTTTTCTTTTCTTCCTTTGTTTTTCAAGACAGGCTTTCTCTGTGTAGCCCTGGCTGTCCTGGAACTGTCTCTGCAGACCAGGCTGGCCTTGAACTCACAGAGATCTGCCTGCCTCTGCCTCCTGAGTGCTGGAATAAAGGATTGCGCCACCATTGCCCAGCAAGACACTTTTCTAATGGCTGGTTGCTGGAGGGACAGCCCCTTGTGGGTCACTGTGTTTGTCACTCCGACACTATAGCAAACTAAACCAGAAACCCATGGCGCCAACATGCCAAGTAAAAACATTCACGTTCTCTAAGAAATGAAGGGCATGAGCCCTGTTGATTCTGAGTCAACAGCTGAAAACATAATATTCACTGAGCATGAACATGTAGACTATTTTTTTTTTTTTTGAGACAGAGTTTCACTATGTAGCCACAACTCAGAGCTTGCCTTCAACTCAGAGCTCCTCTGGCCTCTGCCTCTGTTGGTCTTAAAGGTGTGTGCTACTATGCCTGGGGAAATGGAAATAGACACTTCATATTTGGCAATTCTAAATTCTCACAGTGGTTCCCCCCTTCTCATTTCTTCCTCCTTTTTTCTCTTCTCCTCCTCCCTACCCTTTGAAATAGTCCCTTGGTTCACAGATCCCCGAGGCTCCCATTTCTGTTGGAAGTAAGTTCTTTAACATGTCCAACAGGATGCCTCTGGGGGCTACCCTGGTCTCCTTGGCCTGTTCACTTTTCCTCTTCCCCTCTGCCCAGTGATCTTGAGTTATGGACTGTGCAATTCACTTTTTTAGAACAGAAAGCATTAGAGTCAACCCCGCAATGTGCTCAGCATGGCCCCTTTACACCTGCCTTTCCAGGGCCTGGCACAGTGCACGGACACAGTGGAAATGCCCCGGTAGATGTGCTCAAGAATGAGAGATTGCTAAGTGAACCCATGCTGCCTAACCATTGCCCTGGGCAAGGTCCTGGAAGTCCACCCCTTGAAGGTGTTATCTGCAACACCTAGGCGTTCATTCTGCTGGAAGCCACCCCAGAGACCAGCCGTCTGAGAAGCCATTCTAAAAGGGAGCTGGCAGAGCTAAGTCCTGAACTCCGCCTACCACATGGGTCCAGCTGGCACCCCTGGGAAGGGCTCATTTTTCAGCTGGCAGTCGCTGGGGCAAAGCCGGCCAACCGAGGTGATGCTGCAGTATGGGTCTTCAGGGGTTCCAAAAGGCTTCAACCTCAGCTTGGCAACAGTAAGAGGGGCGGGCTGGAACCGCCAAGGTGTGAGCTAGTGAGAGTGTTTGTGTTCCTGGAGGTATACTTTCTTGGGGATCTACAGACTCAACAATATGCTGATCTAAATTCCAGTGCTGGGCTGAGGGGATAGCTTCGAGGTACCACACTTGACTAGTTTGCAGGAAGCCTTAGCTAGAGGCAGCTTAAAGTGTCCATCATGGATGAATGGAGTCAAGGAAGTGTGGAGTGTCTGAAGCATGGAATAGTAAAGAAGGAAATCCAACTATTCATGACAGGATGGATTAGCCTAAAACACATTATGCTAAGTCAAATAAGCCTGTCCAGAGGGACAAATGTCAGGATTCTAATTATAGGAAGTGTCTATAATAGTCGAAATGCTTACCATCCTGGAATAGAATAGTGTTGCAGAGACTGGGAGAGAGAGAGAAACTGCAGAGCTGTTTTACAGTGGACACAAATTTCCAGTTAAGTACCATAAACAGTTCGGCAGACGAGTTGCCCTGTCACCCTGCCTTTGACTGACAGCACAGAGAGGGTAGGTTTCATGTGAAAGATTGCTATTGAAAACCAAAGCACAAGGATGTTGGGGGAGGCGTTTGGTGCCTTGCTGGTTGGGTGGCATCAGGACCAGATTTTATGCACGAACCGACTCACACACTAAATGTGTATGTGTTTCTGTGTTTCAGTAAGATTTAACACACAAAGAAGGAAAGGAAAAAGGGGAAAAAAAACAAATTTGAATGCCCATGAAAAGATGCTATGATGTCCTATTCGTAGTTTGAACAAATTCCTATGTAAATCTGAGCTGCCACTTTGCAAATACTGAAATGTTGGCTTAAAAATTTATGTGGAAACTCATAGGACTAAATATGGAGAACTTCTTGAAGAATGACAAGGGTGAAGGACTCACACTGTCCAGTGTAAAGCTCGGGAGAGAGTGCTTTCTCAGGTTCCCAGTACTCACTGTTAAGTCATAATGCTCGGTGCAAAAAGTGAAGCTGGGAGATGGGAACCCCTCACGCTGGCAGCCGGTTGGTTTTCAATGGGGTTGACAAAGCTACTAGATGGGGAAAGGACAGCCTTTCAACAAGCATTGTCTAGATGATGGTGTTACATGCAAAGGATGAAACTTGTGTAGTATTTACTCCTCCTCTCCTTGCTGCGACAACACACACACACAGAGACAGAGAGAGACAGAGAGAGAGAGAGAGAGAGAGAGAGAGAGAGAGGTAAGAGAAGGAGGGTTCCATATACAGTCATTGTGGCAGGGAAGGCGTGGTGGCAATAGCTTGTGGCACTGTCCATTCTGGGTCTGTGGTCAAGCAGCACAGGATGAGCTGGTGCTCAGCTCCCCTGGCCTCTTTCATCAATCAGGACCAGGCCATCCACGATGCCATCCTCAGTTAGGGTGGACCTTCCCACTTCAAGCCAACCCAGCCAGAAACCGTCTCACAGACATGCCAGAGGCCTGTGTGCTAGGTGATCCCAGATTCTGCCAGTTGCCCATCAGTCAGTATTATCCATCACAGACCTCTACCACGAAAAGTTCACCAACAGGAACGCAGTGAAATGCGAGAGTGCTGAAAGCATTTGTGTGTCAAGAACCACGCCCCAAACAATGGAAGGAAGTGGTGTCCCATAAGAGCCAATATCATAAAAAAAATAAAAAAAGAGGCATGCTGAAAGAGGGTGCACTAACTGTGAACCTGAAGGTACAATCACTTACAGTAACCAGTCGAGAGGGGCCTACAACCAAAGCTACAGCGAAAACTCACACCCATTAGAAGGGCTGCAACAAACTAAACAACAGTGACCTTGGTGGTGGCCTGGAGAGGCGTTGGAGGCCTCATCCACTCCTGGTGGAAGCACAAAGCAGACAGCTAGAGTTACAGGGAGACCAGGAGTCCGCTCTCCAGGTATTATGTTCCCATGAAAGCTTCCTTGGGAGGGAGTACCGATGGCAGCCAAACAACCAAAATAATAAAGAGGGAAAGAATGCAGCTGACTGAGAGCTAAGAGGGAAATACCAGCTCTCCATAATGAAATTACTGCTGCGGAAAAGGTGCCCTGGGGCACATTCTCAACGTGGATGAACCTCAGAAATATTTTGCTTAACAAAGTGAGCCAGACACAGGAGATGGCATTGCTACAGAATGAAGGCATTTCTGTGACTGGCAGGGGGGTGTGGAGAAAGCCTCTACCGAATACAGGGTCTCCTTTTGGGGCAATGGTGTGTGTAAAATCCATCCTGGGGCTGAAGAGATGGCTCAGAGGTTAAAAAGCGCTGGCTACTCTTCCGAAGGACAGGGGTTTGATTCCCAGCACTCGCACAGCGGCTTGTGACCACCTCTAATTCCAAGATATGTGACTCCCTCTTCTGGCCTAAAGCCGTTTTCAAAATGTGGGTTTTTATGAAATGAGGGTTGTTTGTTTTTGTTTTTGTTTTTTTTTTTTTTCTCACATGGTGTAACATCTTTGTGATTTAAATCAACTAGTTATTCCCTGAGTCAACAACTGAATTCCTACAGACTTGGGTGGGCTATTTGGGACCATACTGTCTGCCGGCTGCTCATTGCTGTGCTTCTGAGTGGGAAGGCAGCTTGTTTTATCAGGGATCCATCCTCTACGTGCAAACTTTGAATCCATTGTTATCTCTTCCGTGATCCGCAGCAAGGTGCTTGGGAAATGCCTTTGTGGAGTTGGCAGCTGATCTTGCCGGCAGAAGTAGCTACTTGGACCTCTATCTCTAGCTGCAAAGGAGCCCCTGGGCCACAGTGGGGCTTAGGGCATCAGACCTTGCACTTTGACATGTGTCATGGTTACAGCTCCATTGGGGTGAAGAGACACCGTGACCAAGGCAACTTACAGAAGAAAGCCTTTAACTGGAGTTACAGTGACAGGTGAGCCCGTGATCATCACAGTGGGAGAACGGCAGCAAGCAGGCAGACATGATGCCACTGTTAGGCCCAGCAAGAGTCTAAATATAAGAAGGTATGAAGAGAACTCAGGAAACTAATCATCCATCGATGCAAAATCGCAAGAGGTTTGTTTATTTTGACCATTGCGCAATGGAGTCGCCCCTGCAGGTCAGCAAGGAGTGACACCGGGAGACAAAGACCTTAGGTTTTTAAAAGACAAGACTCAGGAAATTCCAGGGGTTGCCTTCTTGGCAATTCATGATTGGATGAGGTATTTAACTTTTAAAATAATTGGTTGGTTCTGGGAACTCTTAGTTTCCAGTCAGCCCTGTTGTAAATATCTGATCTTCAAGTCAGTTTGGAATTTCCTGCCATATGAGATATAGCCACGGTTAAAGGTGGGAGAGTGCTTAACTTATCCCGTGTCTGTTCTGAGGAGTGGGGGTTACAGGCTTTGGATCAAAGGTCAGGAGAAGGATTGGGGCCATTTGGCCCAGGTTCCAAACAAAGCTCATCTCACAGGTGCCAGTCGGTGATTTTTCTCTCCATTTAGTAGAGATCTCTGCTTGTTCTTTTCCTTATCTCTGCCCTCACAGATGGCTAATTTCAGGAACTTTTATATTCCTCAGCTCTCTGGAGAAGCACTAAGAGGCTTTAATTAACATGGGCCTAAAACTTGAAAATATAAGTTATAAGGCAATTAAAGAAACATAGGTTACAAAGTTAGTCTGATTCTTTCACCACAAGCAGGAGTCAGGGAGAGAAAGACTGGGCCTAATGTGGGCTTTTGACACCTCAAAGCCCACCCCCTGTGATCCTCTGACAAGGCCACACCTTCTGATTCTTCCTAAAACAGTTCCACCAACTGGAGACTAAGCATTCAATAGCCTATGACCGCCATTCCCATTCAAGCCACCACAGTGTGCATTGAAAATAACCCCAAGGATTGAATAGATAGAAATAATCTTTTTCATCTTATTTTTTGAGACATTCGTACATGAGTACAATGCATTTTCATTATTTATGTCCCTCCCACTCCCAACTTTAGATACTGTGTCCTCCCCCAGACCCCCCTGCTCAAATTCATTACTTCTATAATTATATATACATATAATATATATACACACATACATATAACAAACATCCTACTGAGCCCTATTAATGCTCCCATATGTACTTAGGCTTGGGCAAGCAGCAGGGTCTCATCCCTGAAGAAAACTGGCTCTTTTCCTCTCAGTGGCTGTTGACTGCCTGTGGCTCTCCATCTAGGGGTGGGGCCTTGTGACCCTTTCCCAGCTCTGGTTGGCATGTGACTGGTGCGGCCTGTGCTGACAGTTCACAGATGCAGCTTCCCCGTGCTGTCCAGAGGACACGCTCTCAGAGCAGCTGAGGTCTTTCCTCTTCCACGAGTCTCCCTGAGCCTTAGGGGTGTGTGTGTGTTCGACATCTGAGGCTCTTTACTGTCACTTACCCTCAGCATTTTGACCGGCTGTGTTTCTCTGTAATACCCACCATCTGCTGAAACACACACACACACACACACACACACACACACACACACACACACACACTTTTTGATGAGGGGTGAAAGCCGGACTTTATCAGGAGACATGTATCGAGGAACACCCCACCGATAAGAGTCACGAGACACAGGAGCACCTCAGCGTGATCGCCCGTTCCTGAAGGCTTTTAGTCAAAGCTCAGAATAGTTCTCAGTTCCCTGTTTTTCAATGTAGAAATGTTAACAGGACCTGCTCCCTAGTATATCATTATTTTGAAAAGAAAACAGAAAAATACTCAAGAAAACATGTCTAGTGTTTCATAAGCATCACCTAAAAAAATCTTCAGTTGTGTGTCTGGAAGAATTAACAGGACCTGTTGTCATGGTGACTTCTGGAGAAGGCACAATCGCAGCTGAGAGGGGTGTGGCCTTACTGGACCTCCCTGCAGAGGTCCGAGTTGCCAGCTCCTGGAAAAGCCAGCTGTCATGTGATGCCAGGTGTGGCAGATGACCGTGCCCCCTACGTTATGGTTGAGTGCAGGTTACACTCAGGGGATTCCCTCAGAACACAACACAGGGCAGAAAAATGCAGGGCAGAAAAACCAGTCAGTTCCATGAAGGCAGAGATACCTGACCCTCTGAGATCTCTGGCTCATGCCCTGGATTGCAATCCTATGACTTGTCTTCATCTTCCCAAATCCTCCTGCCTCAAGATGGTGGCAGAGAAGTAACTGGCTTCCTAGAGAAGGGCCCTGGTCTTAGAGAATGGCCCAAACCCTGAGTCAACTCTTGGCTATTTCACTCTCTGAACAGGCAATGCCTTTCTGTCAGATGAAGCCCTGTGAACACCCAGGGGCCCCAGGTTCCTGCTGCCTCCAGCACTGATCACCCTGGAGGGCCGGTCACCTGCTACACTCCCAACTGGCTCAGAATTCAGAGCATTCTAAACCAACTGCCGCAGTAGGCAGTCGCATAGATAATTAGCCTCTCCCCAACTGACAGTATCTGGAGACAAGCAGTTAAGTTCAAAGAACCAGGAAGGTGGCTCCAGGCTTCAGCTGTCTCAGGGAAAGCCTCTGGGCTCCTGGTGTCTTTGTTGACTAAAGTCCGACCTGAACATGTGGCTGAGCGTGTGGATGAGGCCAGGTGGAGAGCTGGCAGCAACACACCATTCCTTGAGCTCACAGCCTTTGCTTACAGTCTCAGTCTTGATATGCAAACTGCATTACTGCGTCTGCAGAGAGTGGAAGGGCATCTGTGGTGCGTGCCAGATGCCCTGCTGGCACAGGTGGTCACTCTCCTAGACTGCAGACTCAGTTTCTGGTGTGTCTTATGTTTGAATGTTTTAGCGTCTTTGCTTCTTTAATCTACGGTCTTAGAAAGCAGGTTTAAAACAGGGGTGACTGCTCAGACACTGTTGGCAGAGGGCCAAAGGATAGTATTGTCTCTTTCAGACCCCTGGTTCTCTCGCTCTCTTGACCGCCGGTGGCCAGATGGCTCGAGCCAGGCTTAGAAAGAGGGGTCTCGCAGTGTGCTGTGAGCTTGAAGCACAGGCGGGGCTGACGGGGAGGACACAGTCCTCATCGAGAGTAGGCAGTACAGTAACCAAAGCCTGGGCTAGCCTTCCTCGGGTCCCACTTACGACACAATGTGACACTTGAGCTTCTGTCCTCGGCTCCTGCTCTGTGATTCTGGGCTGTTCTCAGGGTCTACTTGTATTGTGTGAGGCATTTGTGGTGTGCCTAAACACCCAGCCTCACGGGCCTGGGGCACGAGCCATATGTGCGGGTGGCTGTATCTCGAAAGGAAATGTGGGTGGGAAAAGTTACATGGAAGATAGGTACTATCCAGGGTTCCCATGGGTCTGAAGCTTTTTGTAGCTTATGCAGAGGATCTGTTATCACTCACGTAACCCCACCTTGACCCTATGGGATGAGTTGTGTGTGAATTGGACAGTGGTTGCGCCCACTGTTTTACAGATGGAGAGGGGGTGATAGGCCATAGATGTGAAATGTTGGTTCCTTGGGAACAGAGATTTTCACACTTGAGTCCTCTGGTCATGCTCTGATGAGAGCAAGGGCCTCCTGCACTCCATTTCCCAAGGTTCATTAGCCCCAGATGGCTATGGGAGATAATAGATGTCCTCTATGAGGCCTCAGCCAATAGGGCAACAGCTAGCCCAGACTTGGCTTAGGTCAGTCCTGACTGAATAAACCATGTCATTTTCCTGACAGGCTGCTGTTTGCAGAGCCACGCCAGCCCACTTCGGGTCTCTCTTCCCCAGCATCTGTACTGCATCCCAGCACCTCAGCTGCCTTCTGGAGGCCAGCACTCACTAGTGCTTTCTCTGGCTCCAAAGTGGATCAGCTCTCAGGCTTTTCCCCGACCACTCACAGAACACTGTGCCCAAGAATACTTCTGGATTTAGCTTGCCAGGCCTGGATGTGCTAATTATTGAGGGCAACGTGGCCAATCGCTCCACGCTGCAAAGGCTGATAGAGGAAGCTTTTGTGCCTGCACGTGGTCATTGCTGATCTGACAGCAGGCAGAGGAGGATCTGGCTGAGAACAGACAGCATCTGCATCCACACTAAGTGCGCTCCTTCCCGACCACCTCCCTCCTTAACATAACCTATCCCACAACCTGCCACTCAGCCCAGCTGCTGGGGTCCAGGCTCGGAGACATTGCTCCTCTTCAAGAGGCCCCTTGATGGCCACTACACTGGAGATCCCTCCTTGCAGACTATCTTAGGCCCTGCTACACACACACACACACACACACACACACTGCTCCTCCTCCTTACTCTCCCAGCAGTGACCAAATGGAGGGATCCTGTTCCCATCAGCTCCATGAGCATCCCACTCTGGAATCTAAGTTTCTTCCCTCCTTGAACATCGCTGATAGATTGTCAATGGCTGGCATCAGATTTGGCAAATCTGGTTAGGCACATTTGTTCTGAACTCACCTTCCCCATGGTGTTTGATCCGAAGTGTGGCAATGTATCTTCCACCTAGATCCAGGCTCTGGAAGAGAGGGCATCATTTCTGCCTGAAATACTGGGTAGAATTCAGATGCAGCTCCCTGGCCTGAAGGATGCTTTGTAGAAAAATGCACCTTTCTGTTGTTTTGATGTTTATTATTGCCACAGAACGACTACATATGAAATATTGACCCCTATAAATGTATACACCTGCCACTGCTTGACACCCAAATCAGCATAGCGGTCTAGTTCGGTTGCGGCAGCAGTCTCCTGTGGGTGGAAAAGTAGCGTCCAACTTGAAAAGTTACGAGAGGGAAATGCGTTAGGACTGCACATTGTGAGCACAGTTGGCTAGAGTGGGCGTGACAGTGCGCTCAAGGCAAGAGGCTGAGTTCGGTGTTTCCCAGGGCCTTCCCCTGTAGAAGGGAAGCTGGTGCAGGGCGAGATTCCAAGAGAAGCTTGGCAGGCACACAAAATTCACTGTTTACCTTGTGCGGGCTTTTTGTGCTTTGGTATAGAAAGATAGATACACATATACAACAACAGTAGATACATCTGGCTTAAAGTTAAAACTTTAAATACGTAACGTATTTCTGAAGCTAGTGCTATATATCTATACAGTTAAAAAGTAAGCAAACCATAAGTTTAATGCGGTGAGAGGACAAAGATGTGAAGAGGGCTCCTGTTCTCTGACCTAAGGCACGATGTGAATGTCTCAGTTTGGGGACCTCAGGTGACTTCTCCCCCACGAGTCACTCTGAGCATCCGTAGCTCAGACACAGGATCTGATCACTGGGGACACAGAGATGAGCAAGCAGGGGCACCTTGTGGGGAAGCTGTGTACAGCTTACCGGCCTTCTCAGCCCTAGAAGGTGGCCTTGGGCACCAAGGTCAGCCATCTTCCCCCCCTCCACCCCATAAGGACACTGTGGTTAAACTGTTGAGTTTAGGGGAAAGGCCTGGTTCAGACCTTTTCTCTCATAGAAGAAAGGTTTATGAGAGTTGACAGCATGGCAGAGTCTGAAAGCTTGAGCCATGCAGGGAGAACAAAGTGTGTTTTTAGTCACAGGGAATGATGCAGGAGCCAGGACATTTTTTTAGATAAGTATACGGGAAATTCCACAAAACAATGTGCCTAATTAGTAGCAGTTTCTTCCCTGCTCAGCGATTTCTTTCTGTTTAGGGCTTTGCGTCCTGGAAAGCTCTTTCCAGGAGAAACAGCACCCTGCTGGTAAACCTCCTCCTAGGAGCTCACCTCCCTGTCTCCTGCCTGGGTGGCCACTGACAGTGAATGGGAAGCAAGCGGAAGAGGTTTTTACAACCGTGTTATGGAAAGCACCTCGCTCCATCAGGCACCCTGAGGAACAGGGCCTCTGCTGACCATGATGGAGCCAAGATCTGCACTGTGAACATGGACTGCTTCCAGGAGCTTTTTCCTTTTCCTGAAAATATCTTCTCCATTGCCAACAAACCTTGTCTGTGCCTTTCAATAGAAACAATTATGCTGTGGTAGTTTATATATATATATATATATATACATATATATATGACATATATAAAATATATACGATATATATGAAGTATATCTTAAAGTATTCCAGTATAATAATGCAAAAATGCCACTTAAAATAGAATAAATAAACAGTTTTAATAAATAAATAAAATAAAATCCAAGTATGTTTTTGTCAGCACAAAAAAAATGAAAGGAACACAAGCAATTCATGATCCTTCCCACATATCCCAAATTGACACTGCTGTGAGTTTACCTTGATTTTTTTTGCATGTGCTTATTACACACATGAAAAGCCCTCTAGAAACCCAGTATTTTCAGTATCATGAGGTCTTCATCGAGCCACACAGCTGAGGACCCCCAGAGCTCACATCCCAGCTCTCTTGGATGCTACAGTGGCCCTCTCTGGGGACCAGAATCTGATCAGTGCCCACGGAATTGCCGTGCTGTAGGGGGTGGGATTCCTTGCCTGCACAGAGGAATTGGCACCTCTCTCCGCCCTGATTCCCCCAAGCAGTGTGAGAGAAGGTGAAGGTGGCCAAGGTTGCTCAGCACTGCCCTCCACACTCAGTGGTGAGAACTGGCTCTCCCGTCCTCTCTCCTTACACAGTTCTTCCTTTCATTCAAGTCCCTCGATGTACTCACTGTCCTCTGCGTATTTCAATGCGGGAGGGGTGGTGGTTATACACAGAGCGGGTGGGCCTAGCTGTTGCAACCCAGTGCCTAGTTAGTTCCTCAGGATTGCTCAACACCATTATTCCATAATATGGAAGCCTAAAGAGGAGGAGGAGGAGGGTCTGGAGAGACACCTTTTTAGGCGGTGAGGTCCCAAGGTCCTCAGAGGCATGGGTGAGACTGGGTGCTTTAGAAGGAGATTCATGAAAGTGCAAAAGGAATGGGGGAGGGGCTGAAACAGGAGGCCAAGGGGGAAAGGGCCAAAAGGGGAAGCAAATGACATGAGGTTGTTGCTCTTTGTTCACCATTCACAGAACAGTGACGCTGACAGGGTACCCATGGGAAATGAGGGTTTCGGTTGTGGCGATTATTTTGCGTCATCCTTAAACATTTAATCCTCATACCAACTTAAGCACTTGGAGCCATTAGAAATAACAAACCCAAGATCAGAGGTTTCATGACTTGTTTAAACCCCCTTACTTGGCGGGTAAGTCAAGGAGCAGAAGCCACGACAGTTGGGACATGTTGGATTTTGCCCTGATCCCCACCAGGACCGGAAGGGAGGAGGGGTATTTGAAGATGCAGGAACTGGAGAACACAGTAGTACTGTGCAGTGGGTGTCAGGGGACCGGAAACCTCCTGTCCTTACTTCCTAGAAGGTCCTTCCGGGTCTGGCTCATTCCAGGAGGTGATGGCTCTGTGCAGCCAGCTCCACAGCCCCTCCCCATACCTCCACTGGGATCCTGACTAGCCACAGGGCGGTTCTGGGCAAGGTGGACCCAGACCCCCACGTAAGCAATCGAGGTAAGGCTGGGTGAGCGGAGGCTGACAGGAGCGCAGGTTCAGCTTCTTCCTCATTGCCCTACGTTGCTGGGGCACACCTGGCAATTTCAAGGGAGACCTCCTCATCCTCATCGGTCAATCAGATCCAGAGAATGGGTTTATTAAGCATATAACAAACCAAAGAAAAAAGATTTGTAACAGGGAATGGATAGATACATGGGTAATAGATAAATAGGGGGAAAAACGTTAATGGGTGTGCAAAACATCCAGAGGAAATGAACTTGTAAAACGGAGGCATCAGCTGGCATTCCTGATTGAACTTTCTGTCCATGGCTGGGCATCCCACGGCTGAGTGTCCACCTCTCTTTCCCACTGTAGGCACCTCTATAAGCACGGGATAAACAATAGCAACAGGTGTTTTTATACCACGGGATAACAATAGTTACCTCTACTGGAAACAGCTCCCCTTCTTGCTGTTCTCAAGGGGACAATGTGTTTCTTTGGGGCTGTTATGCTGTCCTCCCTGTCAGAGTTAGGGAGGCCACTCCATCCCCAGACAGAGGACTTTGGAAGACAATTTGAGGCAAACATGCTTGGCTTCTGAAATGAGGGGGCCACCTTGGCTTCCAAATCCAGCTTTTCACATGACAGTTCACATGAGTGTATCATGGATCTCACACCACCCAGGCCTGGCGGTGGCCTGGGATCCAGAAGTGCTGAAAGTGGAGAGAGAGAGTGCGCTTCCCACCTCCACATGCCACAGGCAAGGGCAGCTGTCAGCAGGTTCAAGTTTGCACCTGTGCATAGCTGATCTTTGCTACTTTATAGGTTCTTTTTCCCACCCCTTATCTCCTCCGCACCCCTGGTTTCACCCCCAGCACCAGGTAGGAGAGAAATGAGAATAGGAGAGAGAGAGACAGGGACAGAGACAGAGATCCCTGAATCTAATTTCTTTCCTTTTGTTACCTCTTTGACCAGGCTGCTACTAACCACAACAAACCTAAATGACTAACAACCACCCAACACCCCCTCTCGGGGCTCTCACATTTATAGACCCTCTGAAAAGTTCCCAGAATTCCAAAAGTCACACAGTAGCGGAAAGTATCTGCAGCTGGAAAAACCACACTTCTTCCAGAGTGGGAAGGCAAATCATAGCCAGCGGCTGCAGACAGTCCAAAGCAGCCCCCATCCCTACATCTGGGATTCAAATGAAAGCACATTCTTACATTTCCAGAATTCTCAAAAAAGGCCCCATGCTCTTCCCATTCTATTTTAAGCCATTAATTAGGCTGTGTGTAGATAGACAGAAGCAGTTTCAATTGGCCAATGGCCAAGGTTTCAGGTGACCTCTCCTGCTCAGTTCTAAACTTTATCAGTTTTGATGGCATCCACAGCTTTTCATTTCCCGTGGAAGAGCTTTCCATTGATATCTTTATTATAATTATTATTATGTACTTATTGAGCATTATTATAAGTAGGCTCTATGAAAGCTCTATGAAAGTAGGCTCTACGAGGTTTTGCTCGTGCCAAGGGGATAGTAAAAAAAAAAAGCATCCTTTTAAATTAACTACTACCATAGGTTACGCATTAGGTAATAAAGAAGGTAAAGGAACTCCAAGCTCTAAGGTTGGCTTACTCTATTCCCCACTCTTAAACCTGTTAACATTCTCCATTTTCCCAATTTCTTTTTTTTTTATGATGAATATTTGCAAATTCCAAGGACTGGTAGCCTCTTCAGCATGCTGAGCCTCCAGCTGCTCTTGTACTAGCTGTTTCGTGCCTGCAAGTTTTTCTCTTAGTTAAGGGCCATTGCTCTACCCATATAGGCTTGTTAGTCAACCATTCTAAGGGTCATTGGTACTTCAGCAATGCCAACCCCACCCTCGCCCCCCATACACTGGAAACTCAATCCCTGATGTGTCCTGTGTTTGGACAATAGGCACAGCCTGGGTTGTTTTTGATGACCTATATCAATACTTTCCCCAGGAGCACCTACCATTTCATCCCTTATTTCACCTCGGGCTCTCTCTGGAATTGCAGAAATATTAATCTGAGTGTCCCATTGATGTAAAAGATTCCCTCCCCACAACTTTATGGGTATGTCTGCCACATAAGGCATTAACTTTGCTATTTGACTTCCTGGTCTCACACATTTAACCCATTGCATACTTTTTCTGAGGTAATTTTCCCGTTCCTGGAAACTGGGTATAAACCTTTGGATGTGGCCATTCTGAATTTCAAGATTTTTGTGAAATGATAGTTCTATCATCTCCTGTATTCACAAAACCTATTTCAATACCGTTTACTTGGCAATTTTAATTTTGGCCTCTGATCATTAACAACTGTTTGCCAAAACACACATTTTTCTGGTACTTCTAAACCCTCCTGTTGTTTTTACTGGGGCAGCTTTGCCTTTGATGTAGAGAAGCAATAGCAGCTGAGCAATCCCGTCACCTCTGTTAAATTGCATATCTGTTTTTACATAGGCCATAATTTTAATTTCTCCTTTGAAATCTTCACTTATAATTCCTGGATGTACAATGAATCCCCTTGGGAAGTCAATCCACTCCTTCCCAAGATCATTCCTACATTTTTTTGAGGGCAAACAACCATAAATTCCAGTAGTTATTTTATAACATTGAGTTTTTGGTGCTAGAATAAGATGTTCATCTGTGACCTAGTCTAGCGCAGCGCTGCCCGCAGTGGTGTGGTTAAATCTCCCACGCCAAGGGAAGTTTTTTGGTCTGCATGTTACTCCTTGACTGAAATGGCTCATAATTTGCTGCAGGGCCCCAAGCCAGGCCCCCAATGCCATTTCCTGACGGTAAGAGATTATCCTGGATCTCTCTTTGGGATCTGCATTCCTGAACCCAGTGGCAGCCTTTGCTGCATTGCATGCACACCCCAAGAAACCTAGACATTTTTTTCTGTTTGAGATTTGGAAAGCCATTGCCCCTAGAAAGAGCTTGTTCCCTTTTCTGGCACAAAGTACTGTATTTCTCACAATTAATGCACTGAGCATTTTGAGATCTGAGGCTTTTGGTTTGGTCACAGTCTCTTTGTAAATGATATTTTTCTGAAATCGAAGCACTGGGCATTTTGATATTAAAGCCCTTTTGCTATAGCTTAACCTATTATCATGGTACGTGTTAGAACCATTATTTGTCTTATTCCTTTCTATTCAGCCATAGGCACTGTTCACCAAAGGTTTAATGGTCTAATTTTTACATTTGGTATTTGAATTTTCAAATGCCAAGGTCTCTATCAGCCTTTCATCAGGGCCTGATAATGGCTTTTATATACATATATAGCTGAGACTAATATTTGTAAAAAATAAAATCCCTGAAGGCTTCTCTAGACCCTTGTATAGTCTTTATAAACGAGGTGGACTCTTTGCTAGGGTCCTCAACTTTGTCCCAAGCTCTTAAAACTGCTAAGTGACATTGTTCTATAGTAACTTCATAAAATCCTATCTGTTCTTGTAGATCAGAGTACTGCCCTTCACCCTGCAACTGGCTCTTACTGTATTCATTCTCCTCACTCTGTTTCACTGTTCAATATTCATGACTTCTTCTTCCTTCCACCATGTTAACCATTGCAGCTGCAGACGGGCCCCCAGTCCAGCTGTCATCAACCCCTTCCAGTCTTGGGGAATAATTCTACTTTGAGTAGCCCATCTTTTTTAAGAACTCGTTTCACATAAAGCGAGTGCATCCCTTATGAAATCATGGCCTCTTTAAAATGCCTCAGATCACCCATTTCTACAGGATGCCAACCTATCTCATCATAACCCTGTTCCACACCATTATCAGGCTTGTGCTTTCGGATCACCAGGAAAGCTGGCGTCGCTCTCAACCCTCCTCTGACTCTGACAGCGAGGTGGGTTAGAGATTAACCGTTTCTTTTTAAACCAGTTGTTTCATCAGATTGTCCTTCAGCTTTTCTCTGACACTACTGTCCTCTGGCACAGTTCCTTTTCCTCTTTCCTCCTGTGGGAAACTCCTGGATCTCTTGCTCAGTCCCAATAAGACTCTTCTTCCTTGCTTCCCAAGAGCTTCCACCTCCACCTGCAACTTCTCCAGTTACACAGCCAACTCTGTAACCCTTTCAGGAATGAGGAAGTAAGGTGACTCCTTTTCTTTTCCCATTCCTGCCATTTTTCTGTTTCAGGCCCCTCCATTTCTATCTGCAATTTTTTCAAACTGCTCAGCCAGTCTTTCAAACTTTTTTGAAACAAAATATATGAAGAAAAACAAAACAAAGAAACCAGAAAATCCCCTCTGGGAGCAAAGTGGGGGATAGCAACCACAATAAATTCTTTTGCTGACCTCTTAAAAAACAAAACAAAACAAAACAACATTTCTTCATCTCCTGCTGTTTCCTCCATGGCGATTGAAATCAAATTTCCCACTTTTCTCTATTGAGCTCCACACTATGTGCCACTTGTAGCTTGTCTTTGCTACTTTGTGGGTTCTTCTTTTTCCCATCCCTTATCCTCCTGGTTCCACCCCTAACATTAGATAGGAAAGAAACAAATGTAGAGGGGAAAGGAGAGAGAATTTTTTTCTTTTGTTTCTTCTTTGACCACAGCTACTAAACCAACCTCCCTAAATGACCAACAAGCACCCACTCAGCCTTTCAGGGCCCTCCCACTTATGTATCATTTGAAAAGTTCCCAGTATCCCAAACATCACACTGCTTCAGAAATTACCTGCTGGCAAAACCAGGCTTCTGCTAGAGTATGGGGCAAACCACAGTCAGCTGCTGCAGGCAGTCCCTACACCTGGGATTAAAACGAAAGCACATTTTTATAACGTGTGTGTGTGTGTGCGTGTGTGTGTGTGTGTGTGTGTGTGTGTTTTAGAGAAACCAAAATTCCAGAATTCTCAAAAATGTCACTACAACTGTGAGCAAATCCTATCCCACCAGACTCCTCTCGTGGGTCAACACCCCAAACCTAGTTGCACACCCTTCGTGCAGAGTTCCCAGCTGTGTGTGTGCCCAACACAGCTCAAGGATTCGGCAAAGGTGGGAAAATATGACCTCCCAGAAAAGCCATCTTTAAACACCAGGGCAAGAGACAATGACTACTCACCCAGCACACTCAAGGCCAGGGGCACAGACCTCCTTCTAGCAGGCCCCCGGACTATGCAGATGACAAGCATACTCCTACGTACATTCGCATTTCTTCCCGATTTAAAGCTCAGTGGATGAAGTGTGACTGCCCTTTACACCGTTTTCCACTGGGCCCTACCTAGAGAACTGTTACCTGCTTGAGGGTATTCTTTCTCACCCTAGAGTCACGGTGCTCCATGAAGTGCCTTTTTGAGGCTTGTGTGGAGGGCGCAGTAGGTTAATATTGATGGATACTTTTCTACTTGCACCGATTAAGATCACAGTGGCTCCCGAGGTACCCTGGCTCTTTCCTGGAGACTCTGTGGTTCACACCCTCTGGGCCTGTCCAGTCAGTGATCTTTAACAAGGTACTTCAACCAGCTAGAGGCCTTCAGAGGATCCAAATGAAGCCCAGGGCAGCCTCACTTCATCTCCGCTGGGTCATCACAGCCCCGGTTCCAGCCACACCACCCCTGCCGTGCTACTGTGACAGACGTACTCCACATTAGGTGGGCGTGAAGAAAAGCATGCTTTGCAGAAGCGGAGTCGGGTGCCTCAAGCAGAGAATGTGTTCCTCTGTGTAGCCCTGGCTGTCCTGGATTTCTTTGTAGACCAGGCTGGCCTCAGCCTCACAAGGCTGTGCCTGCCTCTGCCAACTGAGTGATCACAGGCGCGCACCACCACTGCTGAGACACTGTTCTTAATCATCAGTGGCGTGCAGCTCTATGGGGCATTTGAGATGGGGCAAATGTGGCCAAGGATTAGATTCTAACTTAATTTTGATTAACTGACTATTTAATTGCTTAAGGAAACACAGTAATTACTAAAGCTCATTGTACAGTGGCTACACTACCTAGCACAGACCTTGTAGAGTCCACAGAGGAGGGAGGTAGGGTTCTCTGTTCTGGGGCTTCCCTTGTAGAAGAACTGGCTAAGGCATGGGGTCTCACACTAGTGTTGTGTTCCCTGAGGACATACACTCTGTGAAGCCCTGGGGGCACTGAAATGCAGTCACCAGCGAGTCCAGAAGTAGCCCAGCGGGGAATTAGACAGAGAATCCTGCACGCACACTCTCAGCACATCAGAGTAGTGGGAGACGGAGGACAGGGTAGGGTCACCGGGACCCCACCCTCGTGTTCCCAGGCCCCGTGTCGGAGCCCGGGCAGGTAAATGCGCACATGTGACCCAGCACGCTGGGATGGGTGAGGACATACCCCAGGGAGATCCCAGCCAAGGAGCATGTCCATCAGAAACTCATGGGGACAAGGGGTACGGGGCTAAGCACAGTGATGAGACCCGAGGGGAGACCAGATCCTGCACGAAGGGTAACACCTAGGACCAATATCCCTCTACCTGTGAGCAGAGTCTGGGACCGGGCCTGGGACTGACAATCTTAACGTGTGTCAAAGATGGCACCCTCAGGGCCGTACGAGGGAACAGCAGGACTCACTGGGAGTGTGAGATCAGTCCTATCACTGAATGAAGTGTGTCCTGCACTGGCGCCCACGCTGCCTATCTTCCCTGCAACCAGAAGGTTCTGCAGCTGTGCTGTTGGAGAGGTGTCGTGTGGCTTTCGGTTTAAAATGTAGTTCTGAAGAGAACAGCCATTGGCTAACAGTTTCTGCTTTTAAGGGTAGGTGAAAAATAGGGACTGGGCACTGCCCTGGCCCCAGGAAAACCAGGCCTTGAAGCCTCACTGTCTGTCCTCACCCTGGTCCTGTCTTTCAGTATCTGCTTTGGCAGTCTGGGTCTGAGGAATGGAAACCTGACTTTCTACACTGCCTCCCGCCAAATTCCACAAAGGAGGGTGCCTGAGACATCACAGTAGATGAAGAAGAAACAGAACAGCAGTAACCACATCTCCTTGGGCATCTCAGAAGATGCCCGAACTGGGCAGAGATTCCAGCCTCAGCCTCCTGAATCCTGCACGTTGCCCCCAGGGAGGAGTGTGGAGTTAAGTGCAGTGGTCATGGCTAGACTCGGGTGGTGATCTCTTCTACCCATCCTGGCTGTTCCGTAATACCTTCTGCCCTCTACACCTTCCTCCTCCTGAGCCCCAAGCTTGCCTCCCGCGTGGGAAGCACTGCACGCTGTCCCAGGGCCCTC
The DNA here is from genome assembly GCF_907164565.1 of Psammomys obesus. Lineage (NCBI taxonomy): Eukaryota > Metazoa > Chordata > Mammalia > Rodentia > Muridae > Psammomys > Psammomys obesus. The sequence goes on along the minus strand of NW_026591497.1, from coordinate 1,449,609 downwards.
AGGTTTGTAGCTCTCATTTTAGCCACTTAGTCAGGGCAGATCCTTCGGGCACTGGGGGAAGCCATTACGGAAAGCAGGCCTTAGGTCAAGCTCACAGGGAAAAGCATCCCTGAGAGGAAAATGATGTCATTCAGTGACGCGGTCCTGCGAGTGCCGTGGGGCACAGAGGAAAGGGCGCGGCCCCACTGTGCCACTGACGCTAAGGAGGTCCCCTAATCTTTTGGAGACCTCAGCTCAAGCCAAACTGGGGTTTGTGGCTTTGATTAAGAAAAAAATTTCAGGACTAGCTATTACGAAACAGAGTCCAGGTTTAACGAAGGCTCTAATACAGACTCAAACGTGAGGGGTAAGAGAAAGAAAGGAATGGAGCTCAGCAGAGAGTGAGATGGACCTACGAGCCATGGCATGGGTGCCTCTGAGAGAATCAGTGTCATTGTTTTACAAATCCCATATGTGGGATTTGAAGCTGTCTTCAAAGGGCAGCAAAGGATCCAGTTGGGGCCACAGTGTAGGCTTAAGATTTTTCACCCACTTTATTTAGGGTTCTTAAATGCTTATACCTCCCTTCCACCTACTGACCACAGGCAGAGGAGAAAGAAGGGTATTAGTTAAAGGGGTTGAAGACCTTTTTAGAAGTAGTTCTTGGGATGAGTCCATTCTTCATTGTTCAGATACCAGCAGTCCAGGCAAGAGGCCCACACCAACCAACAACACGAGTCAGTACGATTCAGAAGATTGGCACAAGTCAGCGAAAGTAAAAGACTCAGTTGAATTGCTCTGAGAAGTTCTCTGGAACGTTTCTCTCTGTGAAGTCAAGTGTCGAAGCATGAAGATCAGTGCATCCACGTGGATTAAAAAAATGATGTCTCCGTGAATGAGCATCTATAGATCTCCCGAGTCCAGCCACGGATGTTCTCAGCGGACCAGAGTCATGCCCCTTGCACGAGACAGCTCACAGCAAAACATCACATACCCTCTTACAAGCCAGCCTCCAACAAACAGCACGTGCCCTCTCAGATGACAGCTTCCAGCAAAACATCACACGACTCAAGTGAGTTTTCAAAGAAGCCAGAAACTCCCACTTCACTGCAGGGTGGTTTTCCAGGACCCTTGACAGGATTACAGTTGGTAATGTTAGAGTCTACACAGGGAGGCAGGAAGCGGGATGTCTGCACTGCAAACAAAAGTAGCTCACCCTCAGGAAAGGACGAGGCCCTTCCCAAGGTTGTAAGCCTAGGCTTTGCTACTTCAACATAAAGCATTTATGTAAGAAGGAGATGCGAGTTCTTGCTGGGAATCTTCACAGCAAATGTTACTTGTGCCAGGATCCTTGCTTCTTACCTGGGAAGGGATGCCAACCTAACTCCAGGGTCTCCTTCCCATCCCCCATGATTTTTTCTTTTCTAGCTTGCCTTAGTCTCCTCTCTTTCTTTTGGTGGGAAAATATTGACACCAACAAAGCAATCCAATTCTATTAGGGTACAACAGACTTCACTATCTGAGAGACCCTCAGGCCAGCACTTGCTGCATTTTGCATTTTCATTTTCATAAACATTTTGACACGCATTCTTATGAGAACACACCAAAGCAACCCAGGATGCACTTCAAGTTGTGTCTGGCATGGATGTAAGTGGGAGTTCTCCTGTCCCACGCCTGAGTTTTTTCTGACCCTCTTGCAGTACCACCTACCTCTCTCCTAGTAAGGAAGAAAGTGCTCACATTCAGCTTCTAACATCTTGCGACTCTTTTCGTGCCATGCAGGGTACAACAACACACAAGCAGAAAACAAAAAACAGTTTTAACATCATCAGACTTTCCTGCTTTGAAGTATAGAACACAGGGCAAACAGGAATTGCACTAATCATTGCCATTTTAATTAGTTGTTGGACTGATTATCTTGAGTGCATGGGATTCTACAACATCCTCCTGTGATCATGACTCTTAGCACCACAACAAGGAAGGTCAGGACCCCTTTTTGTTTTTGAAACCTTCATTCCATACAATTAGAAAAAGGGCCACCTATTGCTGAATTTTCAGATAACTCATTGAATAAAATAGTCTATGACGAGCCTTCATACTGATGCCCTGATGAGGAGCCATGTTCTGAAGAGGGAAAGCGCAACAGTGATGCCTTTCATCACACATCTTTTCTGCTAACATCACATATAGACTTAATCTGTTTTCCCATGTTACTTGTCTTAGTTATTTTTCTATTGCTGTAATAACACAGATGACAAAGGAGATTCATAAAAGAAAACACTTAATTTATAAAAGAAAATGTTTACAGTTTCAGAGGGTTAGAATCCATGACGGAGGAGCAAAGGAACAGCTGGGAGCTCACATCTTCATTCAAACCCATAAGGCCAAGAAAGAGAATCACCCAGTGGGGAATGGCGGGAGCCTTTCCGAACCTCAGAGCCCATCCCCTGACACACCTCCTCCAACAAGCACATCTCTAATCCTTCCCAAACAGTTCTTCCATCTGGGGACCAAGCAATCAAACGTATGAGCCTATGGGGAACATTCTCGTCCAAACTTTCATCACAACATTCAACAGAAGGCATTCACTGGCCTGCTACAGAGTTCCCTGTGTAATTCACAACTCTTTGTTGGTTTGAGTCTACATTTTTCACTTATAGTAGACCTCTAATCAAATCCTGCTGCTGTTTGGTTCTTAGCCTGAAACTCACTGGGGCCTCCACTCAGCACTTGGATGGACTCTAGATAAAAATGAAAGTCACACGACCCTCCTGGAATCAGAACGCTTCCTCTTGCAAGGAGACAACTGGGATTGACTTTGGGAAGGCTGAGGATATGCAACCAACTGAACCAAAGCCCGTCCCACTCCAACTGCCCTCCAATATTTGGAGTAATATTTGGCCATCTCACATCCACTCTGACGATGTTTAAGTTAAAGTGGTGTCATATCTCCACAAAGGTGCAGAGGCCCTGGCATTTAGAGATGTCTTCCAAGAATGCCAGTTCCTCCCTCTACCTTTGCAGGCAGGAAGTGTAACTGGTTCTGAGAAAGGGACGTCTAACAGTTCCAAGGGACAAAGGGGTGTCTTTGTTTCAATCCTACAAGCCCAACAGTCACTCTTATTCAATGAACTGATGTATTTGATCCATTCTGGCCAGCATTCATTTCCCTGTGCAATTTCAGCCTCAACAAGCTTTTCTTAAAGTTTAAATGTTTACCACTTGTACATTTTTTTGGTCATGCCTTGGAATCTCTGGCTTTTAAAATGTTTATAGAATAAGACTAAATACAAATCAGATTGAATAGTTAGTGTGGAGGTTTTTTAGTGATGTAATCAGTCAAATTTTACATAAATAAACCAATGAATAAATGAATGAATAAATAAATAAATTTATTCGTTTATTTAAACGAATAAATAAGCAAGCAGTTATTTTTAAATCCTAACTTCAAAGTGTCTCCTCATGGCAAGACTGCCCATTTTCTCTGAGTCTCATTATCAGCACCTGTGTGTGTGTGTGTGTGTATGTGTGTGTGTGTATGTGTGTGTGTGTGTGGTGTGGTATGTGTGTGTGTGTGTGATGTATCCAACCTGTTTCACCCATCTGAACTTTGGTTTTGCTGATTTAAAGACCTTCCTTGGCCCATTCCAATTCTCTTTCCAGCTTTTTGTTAGCATTTGGTCCCCAAGCTGTGAAGAGTAGGTTGGAAATTTGAGTGGAGTGTTCTGGGGGAGGAGGCTGCACTGTAACCTAAGAGAAAGCACGTGGAAGAGAGACCATACATGACCTCTAAGAAACTGATCGCTGGTTTCCGTGATGGGAAGGCTGGTGAGTCTTGCCAGGCATGGCAGTCAATCCAGCATTTCATAGATGGTGTCTTAGTCACTGCTGTGCTGCTGTGAAAAGACACCATGATCAGGGCACTCTTACAAAAGAAAGCATTTAGGTAGGGACTTGCTTTCGGTTGGAGAGACTTGGTCCTTTATCACCCTGGAGCATGGTGGCAGGCAGGCGTGATGTGACGCAAGAGAGGCAGCTGAGAGCTACATCCTGATCCACAGCAGAGAAGAGATGGGAGAAGGAAGATGGAGAGGAGGAGAAATGGAGACTAGGCTTGGCATGGGCTTTTGAAACCTTAAAGCCCACCCCCAAATGACACACTTCCACCAATTCCTCCTAATTCCTTCTAATTTTTTCAGAGTTCTGGTCCCTGGTGACTAAGAATTCAAACATACGAGCCATTTTTATTCAACCCACTACAAATAGGAAGGTCAATGTCCCTTTTCAGGCATGGCAATACATGCAGCATTTCATAGGGGAACAGCCCTAGGTCCTCTCAAGGGACAGTGAGGGTTCGATGCAATGATTGGAGGAAAGCATTTGGTCCCAGGCAATGTGGTGTCCAGAATTAACTTAGTGCTTTGCCTTTCAAGGGTCCTGCTTTCTCCTTTCAAATTTGCCTGAGGAGGGAAGGTGCCAAGGAGTATGACGGTTTTAACATGTAATCTTTTTATAATTCTTCTCAGTGCTCTAGCGATGAAATGTAGCCATCATTAACTTAATCTGTATTCTTTAGAAAGCCAATCGTAGCATGACCGGTTCTAAGATAACTGTAACCCCATTACCAGCAGTACCATGTGGGGAGGGGGCGACATCGCTCCACCCAAGGAGGTACTCCACTATCATCAGTGGTGTACCCCAAATGATGTCACCAAACAGGGGCCAAGTGTTCAAATGCCTGAGACTATGGGGGATTCCTCACTCGTACCACTGTTAGGCCCAGCAAGAGCCTAAATATAAGAAGGTATGAAGAGAACTCAGGAAACTAATCATCCATTGATGCAAAATCGCAAGAGGTTTGTTTATTTTGACCATTGCGCAATGGAGTCGCCCCTGCAGGTCAGCAAGGAGTGGCACCGGGAGACAAAGACCTTAGGTTTTTAAAAGACAAGACTCAGGAAATTCCAGGGGTTGCCTTCTTGGCAATTCATGATTGGATGAGGTATTTAACTTTTAAAATAATTGGTTGGTTCTGGGCACCCTTAGGTCTGGTCAGCCCTGTCGTAAATATCTGATCTTCAAGTCAGTTTGGAATTTCCTGCCATATGAGACATAGCCACGGTTAAAGGTGGGAGAGTGCTTAACTTATCCCGTGTCTGTTCTGAGGAGTGGGGGTTACAGGCTTTGGATCAAAGGTCAGGAGAAGGATTGGGGCCATTTGGCCCAGGTTCCAAACAAAGCTCATCTCACAGGTGCCAGTCGGTGATTTTTCTCTCCATTTAGTAGAGATCTCTGCTTGTTCTTTTCCTTATCTCTGCCCTCACAGATGGCTAATGTCAGGAACTTTTACATTCCTCAGCTCTCTGGAGAAGCACTAAGAGGCTTTAATTAACATGGGCCTAAAACTTGAAAATATAAGTTATAAGGCAATTAAAGAAACATAGGTTACAAAGTTAGTCTGATTCTTTCACTACCACACGGGGTAGAGCCAAATCTCTGTAGCTTTTGTGGCATATCTTAGCAAGAGGACAGAGCGACTTATCAAAGAGGTCCCATTGTTCTCTGGATCCTGGCTGGCCTTGAAGAGCAAAGACCAAAATATTAACTGTCTCCTATTGACTCTATCTTCATCGGTGTTGGCTTCATAGCTCTGATATTTAATACTTACCGGAGACCAGCTCCAGCTGCAAGGGTTCAGATCCTGAGAAGGGGAAGAGGCATCGTTGTAAAGGGATGACACTGACCACTTGTTGACTTTTAATCCAGTGGCCTGGAACAGCTTGAGCCGCCTTTATTTATACAGTCACAAGCCTGCTCACCAGAGCAGTGACATCACTGGTTATTTCATTTAAAGAAATCGTAGCATCAGCACTACCTAAGCCCTCTCATTACAAAAAGCCTCCAAAAGTGTCCCTTCCTCCTCCCCCCTTGCACTAGGTCAGTCACCCCCAACTGTATTTTGCTACAAAGCACAATTTCAGCAAGCCAAAAATAAATGTCTAGCCAGGCATGTCCTGCAGACATGAGCACCTACCCAGCTGGTAGCAAATGTGCAAGGTGAGAGACAGATTAACTATTTGTGGGTGCAAGTCCATTCATCAAATAGCACCCCTTTGTCATAGTACTTTAAAAATTATAGACAGAGATGTGCCCGTTGTACTAAGCAACCTTTCCTGGTATGCACCTATCAATTTCTGATACTATCTTTCTAGGAAATAGTTTTTTTTTTTAATGTTTCCATCAATAGGGCACAGCTTCCCCTTTTTAAAAGTCTCTGTTGGTCAGACATAGCTTCCCCTTTTTTCAGTATCTGTTGATCAGAACAGTTATGCAAACAGGACCTATTGCACGCCACAACTGCCACAGGCTTACTCAGTGTGACTGTAGCTGTTTCCCTAGGGACGTGATTGCATGTCTCCAAATACCCAGGATCAATGGTCACATCTAGAGGATCGATAGAAAGAGAGAAGGGTTTTATCCATCGAAAAAGTACTGAGAAAAACATAGAATCATCCGCAGGGCTTTCAGCTTGCGTGGTCCTGGCCCTACCCATGACCAAAAGTGAAATTATATTGCTATGAGTATGAACAGCATGGTGAAAGCAAGGAGAGCTTGTAGCACACAGACTCTAGGTAGTTAAGCATAGGGGCCACCAAAATTCACCACAGGTCCTTGCCAAGTTCTGGAAGGGGTTTCCACGGCCTTGCCGAAGCAGAGTGCCATCAGTGAAGCGTTCAAACGCCGCACTCTGCAGATGCTGCATGGCCACTGCCAAATGCCCAGAAGGATGGCATGTCACCAGCCATGCCATTTTATTTTATTTTTATTTTTTAATCTCTGCTTTGCTTGTTGACACGGGATTTCTGTGTGTAGCCCTGGTTGTCCTGGAGCTCACTCTGTAGACCAGGCTGGCCTGGAACTCAGAGCTCCTCCTGCCTCTGCCTCCTATGAACTGGGATTAAAGACATGGGCCACCACTTCCCAGCTGCCATATAATTTTAACTTCTGTGTAACTTTTAGATTAAAAAAAAAAAAAAACAAAAACCAAAGAGTTTTAAAAATGAATTGTGGTTTTGTTAAGAGCCAGTTTCCCTGAGTGGTTAAAGCCTAGCAAAATTAGCAAACATAATTATCTCGATTATTCATCCTTGTTGTTTTGATCTGATTTTTATGTTACTGTGAGGTGACTCGATGAATATAACCTTACAGATTCAAAACCTTTCACCTTCAAACATGTATGATCATTAAGGCCCATCCTTTACAAACCTTGTATAATTTACTAAGGCTTTTTGTGACTTGGCTCTACAAAATCTGTCCTTATCTGAATTATTATCCTTTTAGCCCTTTAAACCAAAAATATAAACTGATTCTTTTTATATTTTTCTTTTCTTTTTTTACTGAGACAGGGTTTCTCTGTGTAGCCTTGGCTGTCCTGAAACTCACACTGTAGACCAGGTTGGCTTCAAACTCACATAGTTCCACCTGCCCCTGCCTCCTGAGTGATGGAATTAAGGGTGTGCTGCCCAGTTTTCTCTTCATATTTTTCAACAGATTCCTCTGACGTTTATTATTTTCTTTTTTTCCTTCATGCTCCTCATCTGTTCTAAATCAACTTATATGAAGTTGTATTAAAACTTGTAGAAAAGTATAAAAAGAAAATCTCTGACTGAATAATTATCAGATGCAACGTACGTTCTGCTTGAAAATCAAGTCTATGGTAGTTTGCTCCCCACCCAAGGTCACAAATGCCCAGCACATAGTGCCTCATACAAGGGCAAGGACATTGTCTCTGTGCCTGTTCCAGTCAAGAGAATTTGGTCCACTTCCAAGTCGTTAGTCTTCCAAGAAACCATTGTGTTTAAGCTTTCCTAAGAACTTGGAATCTTCCCAGCTTCATAAAGTGAGCGGACACTCCTCACCAAGGAGGAGTTCCCCCGCAAGGCACAGCATGCGCTCTGTGTCCATGACAGAACATACCAGCTTCCTAGTAGATCTGGTCCCCTGGCTTCCACTTCAGGAATTGTGGGTGGTGCTTACCTTGTGCTGGATCAGCAGCTTCTGGAACAGACTGTCTGGTTCTCTCTCTTCACCGCCGGCCTTTAGACACATGTGTGTTTGGGCTGTTGCCTTCCTCTTCAAGTTCCAGAGGCGACCCATGGCCCGCTAGACAATATTTATCTGAGGGTCTTCAGTAGGAAGTGTGTTAGTTTCTACTCTGGTATTTCCTTTGCCGTCTAGCTGTTCTGGTCTTCTGCTCTTGGGCACGGAAGGCAGTGTCACAATGGCTCTGTGCCGCCGGCACCGCTGCAACCCCTCCCCAGGGCCGCCAACGGCAGTTGCGTTGACTGCTGCTCCGCTGCTGCCCCAGGATTCCCCTTCTCTTAGTTTTGTGGAGGAGCTCCTTGCTATCCATGACTTCCCGCTGTCATTGCTCCCCGCTGATGTTCCTGATGGTCAGAGGAAACCGTAGGACTTGTCTTTCTTGGGCTCTGGCTCTGCCCGGCTCTCTGCTGTTGTGAATTTCCTGTCTGTATTGGAACCCTACAGTTCTAACTCAGCTTGCAGCCTCTTTGAGAGGATGGTAACAAACGTCTGTACTGAAACTTGCCGGTGTGCTCTGATACCTGGGTGACGCCCCTGGGGCGGTGGCTGGTAACTGTGGAAGGTGCCCTCCTCAGTCTGTGATGACCCTGGCAAGCCTATCACACAGGCAAAAGGGACATGAATTCCATGTCCTTGGTTCTTGGCATAATACTGGAACCTGGGCATCTCCACTCTGCGTTTTTTCTTGTGCTAACGGGCATATCTGTAACTTACCATTCTTTTTGGTGATTGTGTAGGTGGGACTATTTCTTACCATCGGCAGACCTGAGGGTCTGGCTTGCTTTACGGCTCCACCTGTGAACTGTCTGCAGCATCTACACCAGCTTCTTGGTGCACGCTAGATCAAAGAAAACTAAAAAGCAGTGTCTGAAAATACTGCAGATAATTCTAATGGCAAGCATCTATTTCCAAAGTATGACGTTGGTAGCCCAATTTTTGAGCTGCTGGCATATTTTTTTCAACTTTCCATATGCAGGCATTCTCCCTGGTTATAAGAGAAAAATAAGCTTTGATAAGCCATAAAAGCAGAAACTTTCATTCCTAGAGGTGGTTCAGCCGGAAAAATTTTTATTACCCGAGTAACTCTTTCTGGACAACCTAATGTTCTCCGTATTTTATATAAAAAGGGAGGCCTCTGATCATCTATAGTAATCTATTCATAACGAAGCCACCTGCTGCCTATAACAAATTAAAATAGCCTTAAAGTGATCACATATACCATCAGTCTCAAAGCCCTACTTGGAAAGAGGCCACTTCAGCTCTGACCCCCAGTCCTTTTCCAACCAGAGTATGGACTTCCTTAGTTCTGGTGGGATTGCATCATTATGGTCTTTAGTCCAAGCACTGCATTCAAGCAACCTGAGTAGTCAGCTGACTTCACCCTACTGTTCCTCTATTGTTTCTTTTCTTTTTGTAATTTCATTCCCTAAACAAAAATTGAATTCAAATTACATCCCCATGGTACATTATCAATGATCTTGAGTAGTGATACTGCCTACAAACCAGAAAAACTAGAAAAGTAAGTTCACACACACAGTTAAAAAAAACAAAAACAAAAACAAACAAACAAAAAAAACAAAAACCCTGCTCTTCCAGGTTACAGAGATATATGTTTCCCTTGTCTTCACCAGGAAAGGAAGGAGAGTGCAGCTTCAAATCAGCCAGAAACATGATTTCTTTTCCATCTAGATTCGCCCTCAAATTTTCTACAATTTGCTTCTTATGTCTGAGAAGCTCTTAGTCACAAGTGTGGCTTTAGCATCCCTTGTCTTCATTCCAAGCAACTATGGATGCATATTATTATGCCTTTGTCATCTTGAGAGGTGATATGAACACTTACTATTGACATCAACTGAGCCAGGCACAGGGCTGGGGCCCAAAAAAACTGATTCAATGACGAGCAAATTTATATCTTCTGAGAGTCCTCAGTTACTCCACACACTTCTTCTTCTTCTTCTTCTTCTTCTTCTTCTTCTTCTTCTTCTTCTTCTTCTTCTTCTTCTTCTTCTTTTTTTAATGGTGGCTCACAGGATGATTTGCAGAATCTTATTTTCATTGGCCTTATATCTTCTCTGCTTTCCATCAATTCAGAAGTTGTTTAACCAGAACCTCAACGTTTGCCCTTAATGGACCATTGCAGAATAGCAAAGAATCCTCATTTCTCCCCTTTTCCGTCTTCCCTGAGTCACTCACACATCCTTCCACCTGCACTAGAGGTTTTCTCTATACCTTTTGCTTCTCATTTTCAGACTAAGTCTCATGACACACTTTCATCCTCCAAAAATCTCCACTCGCCAAGGCAGTACTTTATAGTCTGGTTTTGTTACCTCAGTTTGTTACCACAGCATGGCCACCTGTGCTTGCTCGGTGCCCTTCCTCCTCTCTGAGGTGCTGCTTCACTTCTGGCTTTGGCTAGCTAGAGCATGGGAGGGTTTCCACATCCGGCAAGAGCTAAAGGGATGCACCTCCCAGAATGGGGGTGGGTTCCCCAAAGCCTCAGTCACGGAAAAAGAACCTCAGAGAGTGGACCAAAATGTAAGAAGTGGATCTGAGGTCGAGAGGAAAAAAAAATCTACACAGTCTAGACAAGGCAAAGGGAGGCCAGCGGAGATTTTGTCCCTCACTGGAAGGGGGACCTGTGACTCACGGTGCCCGCTCAGAGCTCAGCTTGTGTTCTCACGTGACTGCCTAACTCTTGAAGCGGTGCAGTTGATAAGCAAAGCGCTCCTTTTTAGACCAAGACACAACCTTAAGCACATGCTTTGAGCTTAGAGAAACGCCCAAGTGGGGAAAGGACTATTGCCAGATGGCATCTTTACAAAATGTCTCTAAAGATGGGCCTCTTTTCTGTTGTTGGACCCTCCTCAGAAGAGAGCACCCGTCAGTTATGCTCCCAGAGAGGAAGGGAACACGTGGGTGTGCGAGTGCCTGGACTCTCAACTGCTCCCTTCCTTCCTGAGTCAAATAAATTCACAGTGACTTTTCTTGTGTCTGGTCCATCAAAATTCCCTGGAAAGAATGTGAAGGTCAGCTCAAAGGTGAGCTTTGCCCTTGGGAAAGCCCCACCACCCTGAAATAGAATCCTGAGACTCCACCTCCCTGCTTGCCAGCAGAGGCCTCGAGGGAGGAGGCGCTTGCTGGACAAGTTCAGTCCCTGGAACCCAGCAGACAGAGAGGTCTGACTTCCAAGAGCGGTTCCCTCACTTCCACACACGCACAACCATAATTGAAAATTCTTTTCTGGGGCTGGAGAGCTGCCTCGGGTGAAAAGCGCCAACAGCCCTTGCAGAGGACCTGAGTTCAGTTCTCAGCAACCACACTGAGCACGTCACAACTGCCTGCAACTCAAGCTCTGTGGGATCCGATGCCTCTGGTCTCATAGACGCCTGTCTGCGTGCGCAAACACATCCATGGTCTGTCTCTCTCACACACGCACACACACACGCACACACACACTTGGACACACTTAAACTTTTTTTTTAATCTGAAAAATACCCCCTGATTTACTGAATGGTAGTATATTTCCACTCTGTACGTAGATGTGTACTTGGTATACAAGAGACTGCATATACAAAGGTTAAATCTGACACATTTTGACATAGATACCACAGTACAGTAACAGATGCGGTTGTTGTCCTCTGTCTGGGCCACAGAACTTCAAAACCTTAGAATCTCCCGTTTGACAGGATCACCTTTGCTATGCAAAGGAGGTCAGGGAGAGCTTAACGGGTCTGGAGAAAGGCCAGCCAAGCAGTACTTGGTGAACAAAGGCTGGGGACTGGGTTCCGCTGTGTGGCCAGCAACGCAGTTATATGATGAACCACCAGGGAAAGTCAGGTCACAGCTAGGTCACAGCTAGGTCACGGTGAAACACTCGCAGTGGGTGCTGGGCCTATTTAACATATCAAAGCATACTCTAGCCACCAGTCCCTCTTAGTCTCTACCTGTGAGAGTCCTCCTGGCTGCTGTACCCACCCCCTACCCTCAGCCTCTCCAGCCCCTGAGCTTCAACTGCCTACCCCTAGCTGCTGTTCCCTGTATTTTGCTGTACCCAGCCATTTTGGATACATGGTCTCTTGGCCCTTGGCTAGCTCTGTTCCTGAATTGTGGGAATCAGGAACCAAGAGGGTGCGGGGGGGGGGGGTGGGAAGAGGCAGAGTCACACACCTGGGAAACGGATTCTGAAGACCAACATTGAGGTGAAGATCTATTTTTCTTGTGCAGCAGCAAGCATTTTTGTACAGCCTTTGGACAGATGGTGCCAGCACCAGAGGGACTTCTGTGGAGATGGGAAGCAGCCAGCAGCCCTGTTCTGGGCCTTTTCTGAGGATCTAATCATTGCTAGAATCCTGTGTCATGAGGTGTGCCTGAGGACACAGGCACTTGTACTAAGAGCTGCATCGAGGCCTCCCTCACCATGCATCAGGCCCCACCCGGGGACCACAGTACCCACACCTTGGTCTCTCTTGCTCTGCTTGCACACCACCCTCTAGTCTCTCTTGCTCTCCCCTCACCCTCTTTACCCTCACAGCCTGGTCCAATCTGCTGTCCATGTTTAGTCTGAAGCTGTCCGAAGGCCTCTGGCTGTTCTCTCCCTCAGTCTCTCCAATAAACCTCCTCCTCCAGTCATGTCCTCTTTCTCCCCCCCCCCCCCCCCCCCGTCCCCTTTCCCCCCCCCCCCCCACCCCCAGTGGTAATGACTGACAAACTGGGAGCCTAAGAAACTACAAGAAAGGACAGGGAGCTCTGAGTTGGGACAGCCAGAAGCTGCCCACCTGTGGCCGGTGTGGTTGCAAATAGAGCGCCTTCCTTAGTGAGCGGTCATTTCTGCAGGATTGTTGAACCCAAGTAGGCAGGGGAGTCGTTAGGTGCAAACCGAGGCTTGAGTGAGAGAAGAAGACTCAGCAGCACAGCATAAAAAGGGCTCATCCCTCTGAACAGACGGGGAAGGGCTGAAGCACTGGTCCTGTCCTGTTAGGGGCTACAGTTTATTTGGGTGTCCAGGGAAGGGGTTTCTGGGAGAGGAAGTTGTGCAAATCTGGCAGCTGGGTGGGAAATTACATGATGGTTATAGATATCTTTTCAAGTTGACCAAAGTTCATGGAGTTCTGAAAAACGGTCTGCTTTGTCTTGAGGTGTGTTGCCGTGTTCTGTGCTTGGCTCTGTGAACAGTTTGTCCAGAAAACTCACTGAGCGGTCATGGTATTTTCCACCTAATTAAGATTTGTTTAGAAAAGCGAACCATCTGTATTTAGGGGCCATTTTGTATTGGTCCTTTCAGGGGCGTTGAACCATAGGGCCTGTGCCTGAAGCTGGGGGTCAGAGGGTCATGAGTCAGCTGATGGATACAAGGCTGGTCTCATGAAGGCATTTACTTTCAGCTTGTAGAATCAAATCCTAGCCCAGTGGTTGACACCACGGCTGTACTATAGTTATAAGAAATGGATGTCAGGCTTGTGGGATTCTCTGGAACAATCTGGATTAAACTTCCGTTGTTTGATAATAATCGTTTATAACTTAAGTATGAGAAAGTCCAGGCCAGGCTTAGCGGTGCCCGTCTTTAATCCTAGCACTTGGGAAACAGAGCCAGTGAGATCCCTGTGCATCCCAGGCCAGCCAAGGCTACCTAGTGAAGCCCAGTCTCAAAACAACAACAAAATATATCTTGCCCCATGCAAAATCAACTCCAGATGGATCAAAGACCTTAATATAAATTTTGTCACCCTGAACCCAAAACAAACAAACAAAAAGCTGAGAAAAATAGTTATAGATATAGATGCAGAAAAGGACTTTTTAACAGCACTTCAGTTACACAGAAATAAGCCCAACAACTGACAACTTGTGTCTTATGAAATTAAAAGACAGCAAAGGAGACCATCGAATGAAGAGGTGGCACACAGAATGGTGGACAGAGGAATCCATCTAGAATAGATTATGACTAACTAGCAAAAGCAATAATGAACAATCAGGGCTGGGGGAGATGGCCTGGTGGCTAACAACACTTGCTGTTCCTACAGAGGACCTATGTTAGGTTTCTAGAACTTACGTGGCATTTACAATCGCCCATAATTCCAGTTCTAGAAATCTAACACTCACTTCGGGATGTGGCACCCTCTTTTGACCTCTGTGGGCACCAGGCACTCGTGGGGTGCACTCACACACACACATACAGGCAAGACTCTCCTACACATAAAATAAATCTAAAAAATGAAATCAAACAACCTAATCAAGAACAGTTTGCTAACAAAGAAATACAAGTGGCCAATAAACATATGGGAAATGATCAATCTTACTAGCAAATCAAAACTAGATGGAGATTCCGTCTTACAAGAGTAAGGAAACAGAACAGAGAGAAGCCCCAGAGCTGCTCTGGACCGGAGCCACATCCCTGCCCTACATTTGACTTGTGTGAATTCTTATACACTAGAGGGGGAAGATCATTAGCAAAGCTTGTGTGTTTATACTTTAAAGCAATCCCCAAAGGGCTACAATATATAAAGCTGTCATGATATATTCTTTAAAGTATTTTAATGATACCACAAATCCTGCTAGATGTAGAGTTAAAAACATGATCAAAAAAATATAGACTACCAAACATGGAGTTAAAAAATGAAAGTACTAGAACTACTGGAGGCTGGGCTGCTCAGCCAGGCCCCTCTGCTGTGACATCCAGCACCACACACCAAACCCAAGGTATTCGAAAAGCCTAAGAACTAAATGAACAACTCTTTCAGTGAGTTAGACTAAACTACTAGAGATGATAAAAAAAAAAAAAAAGACAGAAATGAAAGTTGGACCTGGTATACTTACCCTGCTGAGACATCCAGAAGGAGTGGAATATTTAAATAAAGAGATTAAATAACATGAAACATGATTTTATTCAAAGGAGAAAGTGATAAGTTGAGGAGAAAGAACTCCTGTAGTGAAGAACATCTGGACAGTTCCTAGGCTAGGGAAGAGATCCCTCCTCAAGACAAAAGCCATCAATTATAAACATACAAACGACGTAGTTGCAGATGCGTCTCCATGCCTCAAGAAAAACAAACGTAAAATAACAACCACTCTTGACTCAAAGAAGCTGAGACGACACCTCCATATCGAAGATGGAATCTCTGTGTAGAATGACATTTATTCAAGGCAAAAGTGAATTAGATTTCCACCGCAGTGACAAAGTCCCAGAAGACACTGACTCCAGAAGGAAAGGTTTCTTTTGGCTAACAGTCTGGCAACCTGGTTCATGGGTTTGGGGCTGCGGCAAAGCAGTGCATGATATCAGAGAGCATCAGGTCAGAGCTGCTCGCCTGAGGACAGCTGGGGAGCAGGAAGAGGAAGGGAAGGCCCTGCCGCTTTCTAGGTCCCTCCCTGAGCTCCACAACCAAAGCAACACAGTCTGGGGACCAAGCCTTCAACACAACACAAGGGTCTTTGGTGGACACCTAGATTTGAATCACAGCAACAGTGAGACTAAGGGTGATGTCAGAGAAAAACAGGTGGTTGGGGAAAGGACACAGGACGGATTTAAGATGAAAGATTTTGAGATGTCTGATGCCAGTTCGATGAAGATGCAGATACTAGTGAAATGATCACCAAATGAGACCATGCCATTCCTAAACAGGAGGCAAGCTCATGCTGCCGGAGCAGATCAGGCGACTGCGCAGCAGAGAGGGCAGGGCTGGCCGGGCTGGCGGGGTCCTCACTGCTTGCAGTAAGGCGAGAGCAAGATTGTTCATGTTAAGTTACAGCTTAAGAGTAAGAAAAATGGCAGAGTGTGTAAATTCTATGCTACCGAAATGCTGTGCATTATACAGAGGACAACCACAGTGAGCCAATCCATGTGGAGAAAGAAGGAGGAAGGGAGCTTGCGGCCGTCAGGACAAAGAGTGAAAACTAGTTACACAGATGTCTCAGTAAATGCTGGCAGTCATGGCAGAGTGTTGGAAAGGGTGACCGTGAGGCCTGCTGCTGAGTAGCAGGCTGGACATGCTTGTGGAGAAAGCATACCATTTTGTCCTCTGATGGCTGGTCCCCAATAGTGAGCTTCAGAGAAAAAATGTCAAGGTTCCCAGCCCTGAGAACGACTAGCTGTGTGGCTTCCCCTCAGTGGACATGGAATGGTTTTGTGGTGATGACGGCATGGGCCACTTGGCTGTGGTGGGAATTAGGGGAAATTCCATGGGTGGTAACCTCCGGGCGGGTGGGCTCCCGTGATTCCCAGTGAGCTCTCTGGGCGCAGGGCAGCATCACTCCTCTACCTCACTCCTGGGGTCTTGCTCAGTGCTAGGCACCCAGGAGCAGCATTACAGCTGAAAGGACTGAATCTCCACTCTGACAGCCCTCTGTTCTCTCCACCATGTGGCTGAGTGGGGACAAGCAGCAGCCTTGGGGCTGATTGGGCTGAGCTTGGACTCCCTGCCTCTTGTTGGTGCTTGTGCTCACATCGAAATGAGACAGGAGGCTGGGAGGAATTGCCCTGCAGCTACTTCTCCCAGGATGCTTTTCTCTTAGGCTGGCACTCTCTTTGTGTCCTCTGCAGGAGTGGGTCCTGGTCCTGGACCAGTGGGTCCTGGTCTCTGTGGAAAGCAGGGTTCTGGGCAAGGGTTTCTGAGGCTAAGGACCTGATTGTCTGCTCACCCAGGAAACATAATGGTTAGGGTTTGAGGTCTCCATGGATTTGGGCCTGGAGGCAGCCTTGCTTGCTATGATTCTGGGCCCTGGAATAGAAATTAGGAATTTCTGTGTGTGTGTGGGGGAGGGGGGGGGCCTTGAGAACTAAAAGGGCCAACTGGGGTTGGAGAGAGGGGAGGGGTGGGTGTGTGGGGGGGGGGGGGGGGGGGGGGGGGGGCATCTAGAACTAAAATGGCAACATTGGCTTCAAACACAGGGTATGTGTGTGTGTGTGTGTGTGTCTGTGTGTGTGTGTGTGTGTGTGTGTGTATGGAGGATCCTCTGATTAGGACTCAGGTACTTTAACCGAAGGGGCCAACGCTGAGGTCTTATCTTTTCCCTAGCAGTACATGTAACACTCAAGGTCATTGTCAATTCTGCTGTGAGGCTGGGTGATCCAAACATTGAGCTCAGATCATGGAGTCATTTCTCCGTTCAAGGTCACTGGTGCTGCTAACACTGACCACCTCGCAGGAGCCAGGCTCGCCCAGGGTCAGCCACCCCTGTCCATTGCTCAGCCAGACACTGAGCATGTGGTCAGCAGCCGCAGGCCCAGAAGCAATGGGTGTAGGGCTGTAGGGAATACAGCAAAGGCTGGCTGTAGGCTGCCGTGCACAGCTATGACAACAGGTGTGACTCAAAACCTCAAGTCGTACTTGGGTTGCGCTGCCTGGCATAGAGGTAGAGCCAGGGCTGGAGTGAGTGACCAGGCCCCAAAACTGAAAAGGCTACTGGGGGAGGAGCTTCTCTCCGCTTCCTGTTAGGACCTCCCCTGTGGGCTGGGCTGGGCTGTGTGCCCTGGGCCAAGGAGAACCATCAGTTGGCACGGAGTAGACTCCTGGAAGGCTGTGGGAAGATAGCCATGCCTGAAGCTGGGATGCCACAGTATGTGTGAGGATCAGAAGGACAATGAGCGGGAGTCGGCAGGAGACCCCAGGGGGAGAGACTGGGAAGGCAGAGGAAGGTCCGCTGGGGATCCCAACTTCAGATGCTGTCTGGGGAGTGAGCCATGCCTGCATATATGCTGGTCAGTGGCTTCATCTGAGGTCAGACAGTGACTGACAGGAGAGGAGAGGGAGTTTTGAGGAGGAAGGGGGTCCTCTGAGAGGAAAGGGCAGGGGCGCTCACACAGGAATGGAGGACGCTGCTTTGAAGTCTCTGGGGCAGTGCAGCAGGCTAGACTGGCGTCTGCTGCTGTGGCTGAGGCTCTGGGGTGCAGAGAGCCTGATTCTTCCTCATTCCAAGACCCCCAGATGTCTTTGACGGGGATGAGTGTAAGAAACAGGTGAGGCCAGGGTTGGCCCAGCGATCCGGGATCCAGGGGGTGCAAGCTACCCCTCTCTCTTGATAAAGGGAAGGAAACAGAACCTATTGAAGTGACAGGGCTGAGGGCTGGGAGGATGCGGAGAGGAGAAGGTGGGCAGGGGAGCCATACTTTGTCTCGGACACGGGACACCCTGAGGCAGCCGCTGCAGTGGGCTTCGGGAGACTCCTGTGCCCAGGAGTCCTGCTTCCTTCGTCACCTCTGCTGTCTTCATGCTGGGCATTGGAAGCAGCAGGTGGAGGAGCTGTCCCTTTGAGAGAGCAGCGCTTGTGGCCTCAAACTCACCCCTAACACACTTCGGATGCTCCGGGGTGCCACCTGGCCCTCCCTGTCTTGGTACCATGCTGGATGGTGATGACACAGCTACAGGGGGGAGGCAGCCTTTCGGGGCCCACTCGCCCATTTGGCAGCAGAGGACTCTTGTACATTTGCAGCCTAGAACTATGATGCAGGTATCCATTTCCTCCATCTGTCCTATGGTGGCATCTGCCACCTACACCAGATTTTCCTCTGGGAATTGGCAGAAAGGGACACTGGGGCCATTCACACTTACTTTCTTCCTTCCATCACTGTTATTGCTCTTACTATTATTACTGTTATTATTGTTGTTGTTTGTGGTTATGGGGATCAAAGCCTGGTCGGGTCAGTGCTCTGCTGCTGAGCCGCATCCACGACAAACTCACAGACAGGATGAGTCTGGAATTTACCTGCAGCAGCAGGAGCCCTTGGGTGGAGCTGAGTTTACTTGTGATTGTGTTCTGCTGGGACTGGGAGACCACATGTGATGTCTGGGGCTTCGTGTTTGAAGTCCATGGATGTTGCATTAACCCAGCAGACTCTTAGCCATTAAAGCTGATGCCTATTCTTCCACAGAAGACTTCTGGTAGTAATGTCCCCTTGGCGCCTTCTGGGGAAGTCCTAGGAAGACAATGATACAAGCTAAGACAGACAGTAGGACAGTTTGTGTTAACTTGGCACCTACTATGTGCTATTAAGACAAAGAGAGGAAAAGAAGAACTGGGGTGTGGCTGCTTCAGAACCTGCAGGCTGCACTCATGTTTAGGATACTTTCCTGTGCTGTGTTTATTTGCAGATCAAATTTTTAAAGCAACCGGTAGGAAATGACTTCTTTAGAATAAAAACAACCGACACTGAATACAGAACAAATTCATCCAGGGGACAGAATCTGCCTCCAGGCAACTGAAACACAACCTAGTATTACTGTGCACAAGGACAAGGCCTCAGGTGACGCCTGACATTTGACTTGGTATGTAAGTTGGCGTGCTGCACTTCCCTCTGATCTCAGAGCCACAGGCCTCTGTCCCCGCAGACAACAGTGCAAGAATCCAAAGCTCTCACCTAGGTCTGGGGCCACCAGAGAGAGACGGAGCTGGGGAAGGAGCAACTCACGGGGGGGGGGGGGGGGGGGGCGGGGGGGGGGGGGGGGGGGGAATATGTGCAAAAACCGTGTGTGAGAAAATGAGGGAATGGAGAAGAGCCAAAGAGCCAAAATGGGCTGATGGGTAAGAAATTGACTGCAAGAGAGACACAAGAGAAGAACTAAATTCTAAGCTCTTTGCTGGTCCCCATGTCCTAATCCTTAGACTCTGTGAAATAGGCTTCTATACGCACCAGGGTGAGGCTGATGAGAGTGTGGCCTGGGAAAGAAATGGAGTTAAAAGTTGAGTGGGGGAGCTTGGGCCCTGCTGCTGACGCCCCTGGGTGCCCCGCCTCAGAGCCCTGCCCTGCCTCACCTCCGTGCTTCTGTCTCAGGGCCTCATCACTCACCTTTGCATGGAAGAAGGGATGTGGGGTCTCCAAGGCTCCTTTTCAGCCCAGATCCCTTCACTGGACTGAGGAAGCCCCAGTCTTGAGAGACAGCGTACGTCTCCATGGCCCCTCTCCATGATACTGACTTCCTGCCACACTTCGTCCTTCCTGTGGCCTGTCTCTTTCTCCTTCCTGGCCATTTCCCTTCTCCTTGCCAGACTCCACCATCATAGTTTTATGTAATGGGAAAACACTGGTGGGAAGATGAAGGCTCTCCTGTCAGTCCCCCTACGTCAGGAGTTAATTCATAAACCGCTCACCCAAACCCAAGAGGACATGCATGCCTGTGTTGTGCTCCACGGGAGAGAATTCAGAAGTAACCCACAAGGAAAGAGAGTTTCCTAAGCCTGGGATGGCATGGGAAAACACTGGGTCTTCTTGGCACTTGCCTAGCTGGCTAGAGATGACAGACTTCAGACCTGAAGGCATTTGGACAGATCTCCCTAGTATTCAAGTAAATCCCACAAGGGGTGGATTTATGGCCACGTAAAAACCATCAGGACCTACCAAGGTTTGTGCTGAATGGGAAGAAAGGCACACGGTGAGTTCAGGTCGGCACAGGGTCTGGCTGGGCCACTGTGACTAGGAGAAGCCGCAAGCCGTGTTGCCCAGATGCTCCATTATTGAGTTTAGGTGTCCACAGATAGAGCCAGCAGGGCTCCGAGAGCCACTGGGTGACCCCTCCCCACGTGTCCTTTAGGATTTATGTCCTGCTGTGGGTGGACCCCACGGGCAATGGGACATAGGCTGCACGAGGAGGTGGCTGGGGGGGGGGGTTGCTCCTAGTTCCCGGATCTGAGAATCGGGGGGGGGGGGCGTGTGTGTGTGTGTGTGTGTGTGTGGGTGTGGGGGGGGGGGGTGCTTGTTACCTCTTTTCTCTAGGACCGTGTGCAGGAAGGCCAGAGGAATATCCTCTAGCGCACCCATTCTGGCGGAGTCCTCAAAACCGGGAGTGACCGGTAACAAGGGAAAGTGCGAAGTGTGAAGCAGGTGGATGGCTGCGCCTCACCCACTGCTCCCAGGCCTACGGTGCAGCCACCTCCAGAGCCTGTTCTGCTCCTGGAACACTTCCTGGCAGGATAACACCCCAAACCCAAATCAAGGCTCTTGCGCGCACCTCCGAACAGATGCCCACCCATCGGGCCTGACGCCCCGAGGCCGAGAAGCTTGGGTGTCAGAGGCAAAGGAAAGGCCAGACCACACGCAACACCGAGTGCGTGCGACACCGTGGCTGTGCACAGAAATAAGAAAGGGGTTGTATTTTCTCTAGTGCATGCTCCGGCCTCAGCCTTGGAGCAGCAGCGTGCCTAGCTTCCTCCTCTCCCTGGGTCTTGCATAGCTGATGGTAGAAAGGGGTTTCCCTGCCTGCAGTCTTCGTTCAGCCCCATCGTCGTACAGAATCTGTTCTTCGCACACACGAATGTCAATACTTCACCTGCGACTCCGCACCAGGGCTGGTCACAACGGGCGCCATTGTTCAGTTGTAATTCGTTCCCCCCAAGTGCCGTGTGCTGGAGACTTGGTCCTCAGTGTGACAATACTGAAAGGTGGTGAGATCTCCAAGGAGGAGCGGACAGTGATGAGTCCCTGAGCAGCACCACGAGTAGCGACTAATAGGATTGTCTCCAAACTTGGTTAGTTCTCAGGTCTCTGGCTTCCCTCCCCCACCTCGATTCCATCCCTTATCCAAGAGGACCAAAGTGCCAATATCAGAGCCGTGCTTGTCAGGCCAGAACGGGGAGCCGAACATGTCTTCGTTCGGCCCTTAAAGGGCCAGCCTCGGGCAGTTTGCTGTAGCAACAGAAAACACACCTAAGACAGTGGGTCACCCAGGACCACCGTATTCTAATGTCTGAGTTGTCAGTACTCTCCCGGGGCTCTGTGGACTTGAAGGGCTTCAACTCACTGAAAACAATTGCAAGTAAAAGAGATGAGCTGGCCCAACACCTCACACTCAGACAGACCGACCTGTGATGCATACGCTTTGAGATGTTAAGTTCAATGAATACATTTCTGAGCAGGCTTTGAGCAGCTTCCCCTCAGAGTGTGCTGTGTGGGTGGGACATTCTCTCTGCGTAATCCAGCGTGGGCTATTAACTGCTTCAGATGTGGCTGGTATGAGCAGGTCCTGAGTTGAAGGCCAGATCCAATAGTTCCTTGGTGTGTACTTGCTGCGGGTTTGCACGAGGCCCCAGGGATGTGAACACTGTGAACGCAGCACCCAGCCTAGAAAAATATCCAGCGTAGCCGTGTTTGTGCACAGATGGCCAGCAGGGCTTCAGTCACCAAGGCTAGCCCGAGTCACAGCAGCAAGAGTGGAAGACGGGGGCCCACAGCACTGTCTTCAGGAGGCCACATTTATGTCCCCACCATGGGTCAGAGCCTGGGCAGCTTCCGCCTGTCGCGTGAGGGTCCGGTGGCAGGGGAGGTTGGCATGACAACCTTGATACATCTGAGAACGATACCAGACCAGGCTCTCGTCACCACTCACGGGGCCCAAGACAAGCTGCTCAGTACTGACTTCCACAGCGAGAAGGACTCCAGGAGGACACGGCCCATGCCCCGACAGTGGCTTGCCTGGCCAGGTCTCCTCTGTCCTCCAGTGAGAAGACACAGACCGAGTTTGGGGCTGATGATCCTAAGACATGCCAGAGATGCTCCTCAGTGATAGCTGTCCGGCCACATGAAGGAGCAGTGGGGCCACTTAGACAGGGGATCAGCACCCACACCCCATTGTACTGAGCTTCCCACTCCTGCTCATAAACCTGCTGTGCACCTTCCCCCGGCTTCCATGTGACAAACCCCTGTCAGCCGCGCCTACACCAGTGACGGTTGTCAGGTAACTTCCAACACCTGGCGACGAGTAAAACTTTATCTTGGTTCCAGCCCTGCTAAGGCTTGGGCAGAGTTGATGACCATTTTAAGACTCATGTCCTGCCAGCCTAAGCTAAACAAGTGAGCCACTGCCTCCTGACCTCTTCGGGATGGTCTGCCACCAGCTTCCACTTACATGTCTGCCACCGACAGAGTCAATGCCTGTTACACAAGGAGATGGAAAAGACGGGCGTCATGCAGGAAGCTCATCTCCAGGCTTAAAGAGAACAGCCATGCTGCTTCTGCTAGTCACAATGGCCACAGCCTGCTCATTCTCACTCAGGAGTGTACCCTAAGTGTGCTTGGCTCACCCAGAAGGCTGGTGATCTTTCTGCTGACTTCAGGCTTTTGGGAGGATGGTTTTGTGCACCGTGTATCCAGACGCTGATTTCTGTGCCCTGAGATCTAGTTGCGGTCCAGATGTGGGCATTATCATGTCTATGAAGAAACTCCTGTCTCAATGTTGTGTAAACAATGCCCCCCAATTACCTCTGATTGGTTAATAAACTGATTTAGTCAATAACTGGGCAGAGGAGATAGAAGGCAAGGACTTCCGGTCCCACTGTGTGTGTGTGTGTGGGGGGGTGGTCTCAGGTAGACAGAGGGGGAGAGAGGAGAAAGTGCCATGAGGAGCTGATGATGAGAACAGAGAGTTACAGCAGAAAGCCGAAGCAAAACTGAGATGGCAAGTAAATGGGCACGTGGCTGGGAGGCAGCCAGAATAGCATAACTGGGTTAGAATATCTGCCCAGTTATAGAGCTTAAAGCTTGCTAGGTCTCTGTGTCATTATTTGGGTGCTAGGGTGGGTACTAGAAAAGGCCACAAGCAAAACCTTATTTCAACACAGGCTTGAGATTTGGCTCCTCCCCTCATAGGATACCTACCCTTCCTTCTGCCTCTAGAAACACTGTCCCTATTTTCCCATGTGCGCGCATAAGCGAAAAAGGGTAACCTGGGCTAAATAAATTTTGCAGTTTACCTCTTAGCCAAAGGCTTTCATGTGGGATGAAGGTAATAAGTGTTTGGCTTTTGGAGTAACCTCGTGCCATACAGGGTGTGAATTAGTGATCCTATTGCAGTAATATTGGCATCTTCAAATTGTTAGGTTTATGAAAAAAGAAGAAAAATGCTGTCCCTCTGGAAGCCACTAAATTTCTGCATTAGTTGTTGGACTCAAAATGTTGGCAATGCTGGATTTGATTCCTAACCAGATGGAACAGGGTATCTTAGTCAGGGCTGCTACTGCTATGACAAAGCACCACAGCAGACCAAAGCCGGTTGAGGAGGACAGAGTTTATTTAGCTTACACTTCTGCATCATTATTCATCACTGAAGTCAGGACAGGAACTCAAACAGGGCAGGAACCTGGAAGCAGAAGCTGATACAGAGGTCGGGGTAGGGGGATGCTGCTTACTGGCTTGCTTCCACAGTTTGCTCATCCTGCTTTGTTATAGAACCCAGGACCTCCAGCCCAGGGAGGACGCCATCCACAGTGTCCTGGGCCCTCCCCAAACATCCACAGGTTATGAAAATGCTCTGCAGGCTTGCCGACAGCACCATCTTATGAAGACATTTTCTCGACTGAGGTTCCCTCCTCTCAGGTGACTTTTATCAAGTCTGTATCAAGTTGACATGAAACTAGCCAACATGCAGGGTCTCCTCCAGAACCTCAGAAGTGCTATAGCCCGGAGACTCAAGAATTCTAGGACAATTGCATCTCAAGTGCAGTTTCTGGGGTACATAGTGACGTGTTTGAACATAGGACTCTTTTGCTGAAAAATATAACAATAGCATAATTAAAGCTTTAGCAAAATGTAGTGCATTTCCATAGAAAGCATGCTCCAAAAGAATACTTAAGGACTGAAGGTGTTCATCCTGGAGATGGCTTGCTTGGCATCCACGAAACCCTAGGAAGCCCCTGCAGCTCAGTGGTGAAGGTTTGACTAGTTGTGCCTGGAACCCTGAGGTGGAGGGCAGTTCAGTGCTGAGGGCCTGACGGCCACGCACAGAGACCTGGGTTCCACACCTGACGCCACCTAAGCAGCAGGATGGTACATACCGAAAAATCCCAAAGTTGGGAGGCAGAGGCCTCCCAGGAGGATCACAAGCTCAAGGTCATCCTTGACTACATAGTGAATTCAGGACCAGCCCAGAGTCCAAGACTCTGCCTTAAAAATGGAGCAAACCAAGAATTCTCAACCCACAGTTTGACTTGTTTTAGCCTCCCTCAGACATAAATGAACTGTGTGGGATTTTTCACACGAAAAGGCTGAAGTTTCAGTGAAATGGCAACATTATGGAGTCTCTCCATTCCCAGAGCCCCTGGCTTGCAATGCTACTGCCTGCGCTTCGTCTTCCTGGGAAGAAGGCACCTACTCCCCTTGAAGCCTCCCAACGACACTTCTTGCTTCTCTGCTTCTCCTATAATGTTTCCTGTAAACCAGACTCAGGACTGGGAGGCAGGCTTTCCATACCCTCACAGCATTTCCTACTCCTAGGAATACCGCCTTAGAGCCGAGAGAGGGCCTCCTTGGGGAACCGCAGAGTTCATTCTGCCGGCTCTGCGAGCAGAATCCATGTCTCTGAATCCTGCCAGAACTGGGAATGGCGTGGACACAGGCCTCACTGCAGGGGGGGGGAGGGACCTGCCCAGCAGCCCATGCTGAAGATGGGACAAGGAAGATGGATCCTGAGGCTCCTTGCATGAAATATGTGAGGAGAAAAGTGTCCAAAGCATCACCGGTGAAATGGGAAGAGCTCTGTGGGCTGCAGCGAGGTCCTGGTGTCCCTGGTGTGCAAAGACGCTGCTGCTGGACTGTAGAAAGGCAATTTTGGCCTTTCAGAGCCATGACAGCATCATCATCCTGGACATTAATGAGATAAAAATGTTGTTTAAAATTTGATTTTAACGAATATCTGTAGTCATTCTGCAATGGCAATAGTATTGATTTCTTTACACTCATTTGAATATTTTTACATTTACATTTGTGTATTGTGTGTACAGATATCAGGTTGTGCTTGTTGAGGTCAAAGGACAACTTGCATAGAGTCAGTTCCCTCCTTCCACCACATCAGTTCCAGGAAGTGGACTCAGGTCATCAGACTAAGCAGCAAGCACCCTTACCCTGAGCCCTCCTTGACACCCTGGGATTAGTTTAAGTTAAAAATGACAACCAATCAGCAGTTAAAAACATTGGCTGCTCTTCCAGGAGACCTGAAGCTCACAGCTGTCTGCAACTCCAGTTTCAGGGAATTTCACACACACACACACACACACACACACACACACACACGCAGGCAGAACGCCAATGTATATGAAGAAAAAGGATGGTCAAGCAGTGATGGCGTACACCTTCCTAGCACTGGGAAGGCAGAGGCAGGCGGATGTCTGAGTTCGAGGCCAGCTTGCTCCATAGAGCAAGTTCCAGGACAGCCAGGGATACACAGAGAAACCTTGTCTTTAAAACAAACAAACAAACAAACAAACAAAAAGAATGATATTAATGATTTACTATTTGTGGTTTCCTTTCTCTCTTCCATCCTTCTCCACTCCTATTAAGCCCCTAACACTAAGTAGGATAGAAAAAGAGACAGAAAAGGAATTGATGATATTGTTACACTACTTCCTGCTGATTAAGGGCATCAAGTTCCTTGGGACAAGTTTGATCTCCACCATAAGGATATCTAATTATTTTTTATTCTCATTTCTTTGCACATGACTACTTGACAAACTGCAACCAACCACATCCAAACACCAACCAGCCAACAACAGCCATCCTGCCTCTCGGTGAAAAGTTCTCAGAATTACGGATGTCATAGTAGAAATTATCTGCAGCTGGCAAAACCACGCCTCTGCTAGAGCAGGAGGCAAATCATAGTCACCTGCTGTGAAGCAGCCTCATAGCCCCACACCTGGGATTAAAATGAAAACATAGTCCTGTATCATTTCTGTTTTTTGTTTTTTGTTTTTTTTTTTTTTAAAGAGAGCAAATTACAAAACTCACGCTACAATTAAGGGCTGAAGAAATGTCTCAGTGCTATTGTAGAGGACCTGGGTTTGATTCCAAGCAACCACATAGTAGTTCTCACAATTGTTCGTAACTCCAATCCTAGGCCATCTGATTCCATCTTATGGCCTCCACAGGCAACAGCCATGCACACATATGTATATACACGCAGGCAAACATTTATGCATAAAAATAAATAAATCCTCAAAAAAATGCATGCTCAAGTGACGTCTCAGGATTTTACTCCTCTTTCAAAGGATCTGAGTTCAATTTTCAGCACCCATATCAGGAGGTTTACAACTGCCTGGAAGTCCAGGGAAACAGCACACACTTCTGGCTTTTGCTAGCACATGTACACACACACACACATGCACACACACACACACACACACATGCACACACACACACAAACACACGTGTGTGTCTCAGTGGTAGAGCATGTGAAGGGCTCTGGGACTGGTTTCCAAAACCATAAAAATAAAAGTAGAAAAACAATAATGCTGGCATCTAAGGAATTGTTCCCAAAGTTATCTATTAAATAAGTACAAAACCAGGCAAGCTGCCACAGATGCACTCTGAATCAAGTCATGTGGATGCAAACATGAACCCCATTCCATGTTAACAACCTCCTCACACTGGCAAAACTGAACACAGCTCATTGCAGGGGCTACTGACCGTGGCCACAGCTCTCTATCCTGAAATTTAGTTTCTACCTCTACCCCTATCCTTCACGGTAGGTGTGCACACCAAAGCCACCCAGACCATGGGGTCATGGGGTCACCCAGATCATGGGGTCAGTGAAGGATTCCACAGTGCACTCTGTCTTTCATGTCTCGGCTGCCCACTGTAGCTGCCCAGGACGAATCAGAACAATGGGCTGCCCGGGCCCCACTCTGGTGTACTCGGGGATACCGAAAACTGGGAGAGAAACAGGAGTTAAGTAAACAGGACCCAAAGACATAACAGAGTGCATCTGCTTATCCCAAGACATGTGAGTCTGTTGTGGCAGAAATGTGTCTCAGGATATTTTGTTGGGCAATTTCAAAATGTATCTTGGAAAGGAGGGTAAAAATACTGCTGGGCAAAATGTTTGCTCCACAGTCTGTAAAGATGCTAATTCAAATCTGTTCTCATGTGGCAAGCTTCTCTATCCTTTCAAAGTTCTGCCATCAAAGAAACTGCCAATCACCTGTATTACACGCATGCAGAATATCACATCTTAGTGCATTTGGAAGCTGAAGAAAACGTCAGTGGTTAAGAATAGCCTGACAGAGTTGTACAGTGCCACCCTAGAAAAACTGGGGAATTCCCAGCTCAGGCCAAACCTGGATTTGTGGATTTAATGCTGAAAAGAATTTCAAGAGTAGCTGGCATAGTGATTCAGAGCTGGGGATTTTATTTGAGGTATTTGTTCAAGGCATCTGTTTAAGGTATATATATTCAAGGTATATATTCTTAGGCTATGTTATAAGAAATATAAGAAAGAAGCACCCAGAAGAAAGTAAGACACATAGAATGTGTTAGTGTGGGCTTTTCAAAGAGCAAGCAACCAAGAGTAAAATACCATCAAGTGTGGTAGGTATAAACTTCTCAAGAGGAAGTGGATGATTAAATGTCATAGTATTTGGCCGTATGTACCATTTTGATGGCTCTCCATTTTCCTTTCAAAAGATTGCTAAGAAGCCTATTTTTTTTTTCTTTTCTCTTTTGCTAAGAGATGCTTAAGGTGGATCTGGAGACATAATTGTAACCCATGGTGAAAAGAGAAGCCACTTGGGCTTTACTCCATGGTCCCACCTGTGAGTGAAGTTGCCTAGAAAATTGCAGGTTCTTGCCAGGAAGGAAGTGGAGCTTCAAACTGTTATTGACTGTACCTGGATTCTTGCTCTGCAGCTAGGAAAGGCTTCAGAGGGATTCCAGAGTGGGAGGCTTCTCTCCCTTCTCATGGCCCCTCAGATTTTCCCACCTTTTGTAGGAGGGTCTTCCTCCCAACCCCAAGCTCCCAGAACAATGATTCACGAGATGCAGAGATTCAAATACATAGGCTATGTTGCTATAGACTCTTCTCTCTAGATCATAACTTAAAGATACTCCATCCAGTTTACACTCTGCCACGTGGCTGGTTACCTGCGCTCACGAAGCATGTGTCCATCTTCCCCACATCTTGCTGACTGAATTTCCAGCCCCTGGCTACAGCCCAGAATCCCTTCCGCCTGACGGATGTCCCACCTATTTCCTGCCCCATCCATTCGCCACAGGCTGACAGGTGTTGCAGCCATGCAACACACTGTTGCTCTGCTCTGCTTGACACCAGGCTGCCTGACAGGAAGTAGAAGTGCACACTCCGGGGCAGCAAAGGGTGAAGCACAGGCTCAAAGGCACTCAGGGCTCCAGAACTCAAGTGAGGCAGCACTGAGGGCCTGGCCTGACTTGCAAGTGTTGGATCTGGAGGTCCATCGTCAATGAGTTCTTTGGGAAGAAAGGGAGCCCTTCCCTCCCCAGAATAAATGATGAGTCACAGATGGTCATGGCGGAGGAATGATGCAAGCATGAGAGAGTTTATTTCATGAATCAGGGACATTTATAGACCTTGGGTAGCAGGAGGGGCTTTAGGGGTAAATGTTTTTTTTCGATTCACTGGGGCTAACAGTGCCAGGTAAACCTCATTTGAGTGTCTCTGGGTTCTTGCTGAACAGGTTCTACTGGGAGAAAGGGAGTTAAACCCTTTTTTCCCCCCTAAGGATTACATGACATTCCCCTGTTAGAGGATGTGGGGTTTGGGCTCCCCAGATCAGGCAGAGAAGAGAAAGCCTGCTGACAAAGAGAGTCCATCATTTTATGTTGAGCTCAGAGGCTATCTGGAAATGCCACCTTAACAGCAGGGTTTCCAGACATCACACAAGAGATTCCTTCTACAATTCCCCTTCTCAGTCCAATAAAAGGCTCTTTTTTTTCAATAATAAACAAGCATAAAATAATAATCATGAAACTGTTATGAAAACCACTAGGTAAGACTTAAATTCACAATGTCCAGTCCATATGCATTTGGCAACTTAGGAGAAAGTATTCTATTATCTACCGTATCTTGATGAGTTTAGAGTTTTGTACCTAAGTCATTTTCTATCCCACCTATTTCCTCTCAGCCATAGCCATAGGTGTTTTTTTGGTTTTTTTTTTTTTTTTTTTTTTTTTTTTAGTTGACAAATGTTGCATCCACACAATACACAAGAGATTCCTTCTGCCCCCACCTTTCTGTCTTGTCTCAAAATAAGACCAGTAGTCTCTTACTTCAGGTGATGCAAACAATGACAACAGGACGTTTAGTAAGCCCTCGTCTGTGACGTAGCTACTAAGCAGCCCCCCCAAAGACCTCTAGGGGAGCTGGGAGGAGCAAGGTGAAGCCATGCGCTACTTACACGGATGTAGGGTAAACATGGAAGGCAGAGAGATGGGAATCAAACAGAGCAGCATCTCTGTCCAGCTAGGCCCTGTGGGACGGTGATAGGAGGGACACGCGCGTGTGTGGTGCAGCTTCCCCACCCCGCCAGAAGGCCAGCAGTTTACAGTCTTCACCACAGCTTCCCAGGCTCTCCCAAGACCTGCCTGCGAGGCGACCGCACCTATCAACCCGCTAGAAATCATCGCACCAGAAAGGGGCTGGGCCTATTCGGAACTTTCAGACCCCAGCACCACTCCCCAGGTATTGTGGGGTTTCCACGGGCCAATTTCAAGGTGGGGTAGGTGCGGCTGCCTAGAGAAGGATTCGGCCGGCCACAGCGAGCACCAGAATGACGCGGAGCTGGAGGCACGAATAGGGCCTTGGCCACCGAGTCCGGGGGCTCAGAGGTCGGTGGATCCCACTTCCTGCCCCGGGAGAACCCAGAATGAAAATGCACTGCCCCGGCACCCGCAGCAACTACCATGGATGTCTCTGCCCCGTGCTGGGCTCAGGACGGAAGCCGAGAAAACTTACACTTGAGATGCGAAAGTTTAAGATGGGAGCTTTATTCTCTGAGCTCAGGGAGGTGGCCAGTTTGGGATCCTGAACCCCATGCCCCGAGGGAAAGCTGTATGGCATATTTAAAGGGTGGAAAAGATAGAGCAAGGGGGAGCAGGGTGGGCTGGAACATTGCCCAATCGCATTTTGAGGTAAGAGGTTGGACAAGGTGGATTCCATCGATCGGGATAGGAGTAGGTCCCTGGGCCCGGGAACATTAAACTCGTTTGACCTGGCCAGCCAGATGGAGAAGTTGTGCTTGAGATGTCTAGACCCGTGGGAGCGCTGCCACTGCCGAGCGCAGCGCCGAAAGCCCGCTTTTCACCGCAGCGCCTTCAGCTTCCATCCAGGCAGAAGAGGGGGAAGTGCGGGGGTTCAAAGGCTCCACCTCTTTCACGGACCGCGGAACCGGAGCGGCGGGAGAAAAGGTTGCTCTCTCGTCTGGGCTGCCGGCAACCAGGCCGGGCGGCGGCAAACGCGCCACGGCAGGCGGCGCGGGAAGGGTGGCGGAGGGAGGCGGAGGAGGCTGGCGGCGCGACCAGCCTGGGCAATGGAGCCGGGGTGGGGGGGTGGGGGGGTGGGGGGAGGAAGCCTGTCTGGCGGCTGCAGCCGTGGCAGGCAGGCCAATCGGAAGGTTCGGCGTCGGCGCAGCGAGCGGCGGAGCTCCGCGGCGGAGGAGCGGGGCCAAGACTTAGATCCCAACAGAAGGGTCCAACGTCACCTACGAGGAAGTTCCCAGTTCTCCTAGGGCCTGGGACCTTGAATTTAGTTTCTTCCTATGACTAAATGGAGTCTGAAAACGGAAACGGTAGTGCTTAGGGATACATTTCTTTTGCTCCTTCCCAACGCCTGCAGCACTGCTCGGGAGCAGGGAAGCTGCTGAGCTGCACCCTCGCTAGGTGGCAGCTGTGGGCTCAGCACCTAGGTATGTGGGGCCTATCCAGGACACACTGGAGGAGTCAGCCCTGAAGACGGAGTGGGGGCGATGGGGGGTGGAGGTGGAGGGTGGGGAGGGCGGTCAGCCCTGAGGCTGCGGCATGGTCCGGGACAGGCAGCCAGACACGCCTGCCTGCGCCGGATCAGCAGCCCTATCCCGGACGGACGTTTGACAAAGAAGCGCCAAGCCTGTGCGCTCACCAAGCCCACCCGCGATCAGCGTTCGAGTCTGCTCGAGTTAATTACGGAGGTCATCCTGCCCTGTTTTATTTTCTGTTATTTGTTGTTGTCCTAGGAATGACAGCATGTGTCCTAATCACTGGAGAAGTCCCAGAGGACCCCCGGACAGTATCAAGTTGCCAAAACTAGCCAGCACAGAACTTAAATTTGATAATCTCTCCCATGTAGCTGGCCCCTCTCTGATTTAAGATTTTCCTGTGCTTTTGAGAAGATCGATCATGTTTCAGGGTGAGGCTTCTGAGCTTCTTCAATCTGTTTTCACGAACTTGTGAAATTTCCAATTATTCTTAGGTATTTCCTTCATCAACTTCTTTCACTCCTTCAGGCACTGTCGCAGGGTACAAATGTCCACGCTGTGTCTAAGCTAGGGTTTTACTGCTGTGAAGAGACAACATGACCAAGGTGACTCTTATAAAAGAAAGCATTTGGTTTGGGGCTGGCTTACAGTTTCAGAGGTTTAGTCTGTCACCACGGCGGGAAGCCTGGCCGCGTGCAGGCAGACGTGTACGGGGGAGGAACTGAGCGTTCTGCATCTCGATCCGCAGGCGGCAGCTGGGGGCCGCCACGCTGGGTGTGGCACCTGAGCACACAGGGAACCTCAAAGCCCGCCTTGTGTGCGTACTTTTAAAAATTACTTTATTTATATTTCTTATGCCTCTTTCTCCCTACTCTACCCCTCATCCCTTCCAACACCTCCCCCCCCCCCCATACCAGGAGAGAAAGAAGGAGAGCGGGAAGAGGGGGCGTAGTTCTCTCTAGTTACTTCCTGCTGGTTAGGGTTGTTGGGTTCCTCGGGGCAAGTCCAATGTTCATTTCAGGATATCTTCAACTTCTCGTCAAACTGCATCAGCAGCAACCAGGAGCAGCAGCAGGGTGGTGTAGCAGCCTTTTTCTTTCTCGGAGCACTCCAACACTCTCTGGTCTCTGGCATTTATCCTCTTTCCAGAGTCCTCGGAATCGAACTATCTGCCCCTGGCAAAGAGCCCCTCTCAGAGCCCACACTAGGCAAATAGTTTACTGCTGTGGACAATCTGAATCAGCCCCATATCCCACACCTGGGACTAAAACAAAACCATGTTTATAGAACATGTGTTTTTTTAAAGACACCAAAACATTCCACTACCTCAATCTTTGTTCTGAGAATCTCCTGTGTCACCCTGTTGTATAAACGACTGCTCCCCAGTTGTCCCCTGATATGTCAATAAAGCAGCTTACAGCCAATTGATGAGCAGGGGAGAGAATAGGACTGGACTTCCTGCCAGCCAAGGGAGGAGGAGTTAGAGGAGGAAGTAGGGGCTTCAGCCACTGGCACATGTCCAGAAGGGACCAGGAGAGAGAGAGAGAGAGTGAGAGAGAGAGAGAGAGCGCATGCACGCAGCAAGCAAAGCTACAAAGTGCAAGTATCTCTGGAATGTACACTGGGAGGAAACCAGATTAGCTTAGAGGGTTAAGAATAGAGTAACAGAAGATAATTATTAAACAAATATGAGTCTCAATTATTTGTGTGATAGCTGGTTTAAAAGAGAGACGGAGAAACACAGCTTTGTTAAAAATATCTTTAACAATGACATCTGCACAATGTCATACGAAGCATTTAAAACAGACTCAAGGGATAGGGAGACAGCCCAGTCATCAAAGTGCTAGAACCCATGTTTAAAAAATGTCAAACACTTGCAATCCCACCTCCAGCGAAGTGGACACTGGCAGATTCCCAGGGTGCTGTGGCCAACCAGCCTAGTCTACCCGCTTGGTGAGTTCCAGGCCAGTGAGAGAATTTGTCTGGAAAAAAAAAAAAATGACAGCACTTGAGGAATGACACCTGAGGTTTCCCTTTGGCCTATGTACACACGGAGACTCATAAATCACAGAATGGATTGAGCACATGGAGGGGAGGATGGGCAGCTCTGCTTATGCAGTGGTGTTTTTGCTCTCCAGTGGCATACCTCTACATCACAGTACTGTGATGAGTAGTTAAAGCTGTCCGGGGAGGCTTGATGATAATTATTCCTATTAAAATGGCAATATTAGTAAATTCCTGGTGCTCTCAGTAAAGTTTAAGTATGTAACTGAAGCAGCACCATTCTAGATATATATCAAACTCTAGAATCAGGGTATTTCCAATAAGTAAAATGTATAATTATGATACGTTATCTCCATCGATGAAATGAGCCAGTTCAAGCCAAATTAGAATATACAGTACCAAGGAACAGGGCCAGGGAAGTCACCGCGTAGAGGGCAGAGAGAGAATGCCTACAAACAGAAAGGAGAAAGGAGAGAGGAAGTGTTGGGGGTGGGGGACAGAATGGCTAGGTTTCATAGTGAAGAACCTCTCAGGGAGAGAAAACTCTGCCTCCGAGCTGGTAAGTTGAGGGCGGAGGGCAGGGTATGGTAGCCATGCCCTGTAGCAGGTACGGGCTGAGGGGCACTGGGAGAACCTGGAGACCGGGTCTGCTTTGGTTAAATGGGCCCCTCGCCCGGGTCTGAAGCCCAACAAACTGTGATCACAAAGGAATTCTTAAGTGTTATGATCTGAGAAAGTTAACTGACTTATAAACACACAAGAAAGCAATGTTTGGTACAATTTTAATACTTTCTGCAATTGTGTATCATTTTGCAATTAAAGGCATTATTGGAGAGAGAACTTTATTGGAGAGAGAATTAATTATTGGAGAGAGAATTTAAGAGAACTGTGAGGCAATTTTGGTTCCTGATCTGCACTCATACCTACAGAGCCTGAGCTGTGGCACTGGTGCTTTGGCCCAAAGAAAAATGGTAGACCGAGGGACAGAGATGCAGGTTGTTTCAACGTCTCTCACAGGGGAGTCAAATCCCTGCTCATCCACCCCACCACTGGGGACTGTCTGAAAAGAGATCTGCCTGCGCCTGAGCCTGCGCCTGCGCTGCTCCTGCGCCTGCGCCTGTCTCTAGAGGGCTCGGGGTGTTCCCTGCGGTGGCCCCTTGTTTCTCACGTGAGCTGTGTTGCTGGAGTTAGATGTCACTCCTCAGCCATTCCCAGTGTTCATGACTTCCGTGACGTGACGGCCCTATGACTGAGCGGGACTGGAGTTATTTTCAAACATGCAGATACTCCGTGGCCCACGAAGTGGCCTCATTCTGATAAAATGTAAATAGGAAATGGATTTCATCTGCCTGCCCCACGGCAGCACTTCACGCTGTGGCACTGGGAGCTACAGTTCACAATTCTTCCCCATCACAAGAGGCTCAAGACACACAGTGACAGCCCTGGAAACATCAAAACTGAAAATTCAAAGTCCAGTTTCCACCCTGTGTGGGACTTTCCACTCTCATAATGTAAACGAACAAACCCGAAACCTGTCTAACCAGTGTGGGTTTGGAGGTGTGTTGAGGAAGGGACGAAGATATAGTCTCAGGACTTCTGTGCATAGCATATACATTGTGGCACACACAAATACATGTATATGTATTTACACATATATGTGAGTAAGGTGTGTGTGCATCTCCAGCAGGTCTTTGAGCAAATAGGTGTAGGCATCAGAGGGTCTGGAACAAGCCCGTGGGAATTACTGGAACTTAACCCAGTGTTAGCAATGCTGTTGCCATGTTCTGAACTCTTAACAACTACAATGGACCTTTACGGAGCTACCAATGTGCTTCCTCTTGCACATGTGAAGTCTCACGAGGCAGGGACATGCTTATCTGTATATATTCATATCTGTGAAAAATATGATCCATGGCTAGCTTTGATTAAGGCAATTGAAGATGCTTGTCTTAATATTCCAAAACAGCTGCCCAAGTTTTGCTCCTCCATGTCATCAGGGACTAAGACACTCGGGGAATTTCTATTCCTTTATCTTTAGAAATAATTTACTCTTGGAACCTTGCGAGAATCTACCCGGAGAGCATCTTTGTTCTCCACATGTCGCTCCTCAGGGTAACCAGAAGAGGGCGCTAGCTAAACTTGTCAACATCACCAGAGCGGCTGAGTGTCATGGCTCATGGGCGCTGGTATGTACGGCTTTCCACCTTATTTGTTCATGGATTCTGAGTGACTTTGTCTTCGATAATGTGCAAATGCAGGATTCTTTTACTCCACTCTATCTTTTTAAGAAAATCATGGAATGTATCTACTTTTACTTTTCTCCCAAGTCTGTTGCTAAGGAAAGGAAATTTCCTTAGCGTTTAGCCATTTCCTTATCACTGTCAGGTCCAAAAGAAACGCACAAACAGCCGTCTGTGGTGCCTGTTCACACAGCATAGCACATGCTGCTTTCGGGGTCACAAGTACCTGTGGCTCCTATCAGCTCTTCTCAGCCCATCTGTTGTAGGAGGGTTTTTTTTCCTCCCACGCCCAAGATCCCCAAATAACAACTCAAGAGACTCAATTATTATTTTACAGAAACCTAGGGCATATAGCTAGGCTCCTCTCTAACTAGCCCATAACTTAAAACAATCCATTTATTAACCTACATTCTGCCTTGTGGCCGGTTACTTCAGCTCAGGCACCATGCATCCATCGACTTCACATTTTTCCCGGCTGAATCCCACGTGCCTGGCTCTCTCCCAGAATCCTTTCTGCCTGTTGGATGTTTCACCTTTTTCCTGCCTCAGCCATAGGCTGTAGGTTGTTGTTTTTGGCAGGTATTTCATCCATACAATACACAAGAGATTCCTTCTACACCCATCTCTACCCGAAATGTCTCCAGCTCCTAGGCTTCCTCTCCCCCAGCTTCTCATTCCCTTATAACCTGGTTATTTTGGGCATGCCCTTTTTTTTTGGTCTTCCTCTCTTGGCCCCTTCCCTCTTATTCCTTTCCCTTGGTCTCCTTTGCCCACACTCTGTCTCCTGCCATGGCCAGGTCCAGTTTGCTGATCACTTTCAATCCACTGCTTCCCCCCTATGCTCTGGACTCTTCCAGATGCCTCTGGCTGTAGTCTCCCTCAGACCTACAATATAAGCCTTTCCCTCAACCCTACCTTGGAGCAGTTGTGTCCTCCATCTTTATACTCACTATTCTGTGTAGTGATGGTTGATAACCGGGTGGGAAGAGAATTCAGTATTTATCCTGCCTTTACTATTCAAATAGTCTCTCAAAGTGGCTGAGTTAGCAGTGAAGCGTAGAGTTTTGAGGTGTTTGTCGTTTGGGGTGTTTTCTTTGAAACATAGGGTGTTACACTATGTAGCTCAGGTTGGCCTTGGATTTCTGCCTCATTCTCCAGAGAGCTAGGACTGCAGTAGTGCCCCAGGTGGCACTCTTTTCTTCTTCGTGTGTTTATGGCATGTGTATAGAGTATGTGTGCATCGATATGTGTATGCACAAGTCCGTGTGTGTGTGTGTGTGTGTGTGTGTGTGTGTGTGTGCAAGTGTGGGCATGCATGTGCCACCGTATGCATGTGAAGGTCAG
The DNA here is from genome assembly GCF_907164565.1 of Psammomys obesus. Taxonomy (NCBI): domain Eukaryota; kingdom Metazoa; phylum Chordata; class Mammalia; order Rodentia; family Muridae; genus Psammomys; species Psammomys obesus. Next base: position 1,412,269 of record NW_026591497.1, on the reverse strand, counting down.
AGGTCAACCTCAGATGTTGGTCCTTCATCTTGTCTGAGACAGGGTCTCCTGCTTGCTTGATACTTTGGATACCAGGTTAGATGGCTTGAGAGCTTTTGAATACTCTCCTGTCTGGACGCTGCAACTCCCGTAGGCGCTCTGGCATTGCAGATGTGAGCTACTGCACCCAGCTTTTACATGGGTTCTGAGGATTTGAACTCGGGTCCCCACGTTTTATAGAAAGGGCTTTAGCTAGTGAGTCATTGTCTCAACCCTAGGAGGTTCTTAATAGCACTTTTTTTAAGTTAACAAGTGGAAGAAGAATGCTAAAATGAAAATATGCCGTTTCTATCCCGCATGATGAACAAGCAGGCTGGACAGCGAGCATCCGTCACAAAGATGCAGTGCAGGCTAAAAGGGCCTATGTCCTAATAGCTCCCATGGGCTGATTCCCCATTCCTCCACTAACTTACTCTACCAACCCAGGACATGGCTACACTCACCTTTCGGGCCCTTTCATTCTAAGTGCCACCCTGTAAGACCCTGGTTGCTCCTGAGATCCCCTCCCCCAGGGTCTCAGGATTTTCTCAGGTCAGAATGTTTGAGCCACTGACAGCATGTCCAAGCTGGTTTGGTTCTGTTTTCTGTTGAATTTGGAAGGTGAGCTCACACATAGGTCACAGCCTGGTTCTCATGGCTGCTGGGAGTCCTCTTGATTCCTGGAGCAGAGTCTTTGCAGTACTGGGTTGTGGGTCCTGACACTCTGGGAATCCTGCCCACTCCACCAGCTCTCCTCAGGCTCAGAGGTTCCGCCACATTCCTTCTGTGTGGTTGCTGCCTTCAGGCTTTCCTCTTCCAGGCCCTTCTTTGTTACAGCATACAGTCCCTGGTTGCATTTGTCAGACGTCAGAGCATGCTGATGCGGCAGAGGGAAACAGGACGATGGAGAGACAGAAGTACAAAAGCAGTGAGAGAGTGTGGCCAGTCACAAATGTGAAAAAACATCCAGGCTGCCTCTGCCCAGTCTCAGAGAATCACAATGACCCCAGCCATCTAATGAGAGCCTACTTAGAGTAGCCAAGAATTCACTGGCTTGCATTCATCACGCATTCCCTCACTCACCCGCCTCTCCTATCACCCAGAGTGTTCATCACACTCACACCCAGCCAGCTGGGAATTTACAGGCTAGTGTAAGAGTCTTGCTAAATAAAATCGGAGCTGTGAGGCAGGTGCTAACTGTAATGAGGAAAACAGGCCGTTTGCCCACTGGAGGGAGGCAACAACTGAAGAGTGGCCAGGAAACGGTTGCCCAACGAGGGGGAGGTGAGATGGCTGTGGAGCTCCACATCAGTGCAGACAGAGGGAGGACACAGCCCAGGACAGGAAGTGCTCCCAATGTTAACAGCTTGAGTGAAGGCTTGAGGCAACCAAGCGAACCAGGCACCTTATCAATGGCAGTTAGTTGAACACAGCAGAAACGGACAGTGGAGGTTAAAGGGACAAGAAATAGGAATTTCAGGACCCGATGTATCCAGCGCCCACAGGCTAGATAGTGAGGAATCTGAATTCTGTCCCATCAGTCTGTGCTCTTTTCATACACCTTATGCAGGTGTTGTGGGTCTGAGCTGAGGTAAACCACGGCTGTAAAATACATACTGGACTTCAAAGATGGAGTGCCAAAGAAAAAATAATGTTCATACGTACCTGTTATAATGGTTGCTCATTAAAATTATTATATTAAAGATAACGTGTGTTAAAATGTATCTTGGAAGTCACTTCACCTGTTTCTTTTTACTTTTTTAAAACTATTATTTTAGAGATGTAAAGCCTCACTTTGTCACCTAGATAAAAAACTCCTGGACTCAAGGAATCCCTCTGCCTCGAGGGAACAAGGGGCTGGGACTACAGATTCATGTCAACACGTTGAATTGCCTTTTTAAAAATGTAACCACTAGTCCAGAGGCTCTCAGCCTTCCTAATTCTGTGACCTTTAATACAATTCCTCATGTTGTGGTGACCCCCAGCCATAACATTATTTTGTTGCTACTTCATAACTTTATGATTTATATTATGAATCATAAAGTAAGTATCTGATATGTAGGAGAGCTGATGTACAACCTACAGGTGGAGAATCTCCGCACCAGTAGGTCTGAAGAGGCAGCTCAATGGACAAACAGCTCTGCCAGCTCCACCAGAGCGCCCAGGTTCAATTCCCAGCACCAGCATGGTGGCTCATAACCAGCTGTAACTCCGGTCGCATGGGATCCGATGCCCTCTTCTGGCCTTCGAGGGCACCAGGCATGCATGTGGCTGGTCGTTGACATTCTTATAGGCAAAAGGCTCATAAAATAAAATCATAATTTACATTTTTTTATTGTGCCACTAAAAAAAAAAAATGGGAGCTCCAGATGTGGCTTGCCCACGTGCATAGAGTACAGGGAGCAGACAGAGGTGGAGCTAGGGCAAGTCTGGATGAAGGAACAGCAAGATGGAGGACAAGTCAAGGCTACAGCAGGGTGAGAGGTAGGGAGTCTAAGGCTGGCCAGTAGAGAAACAACGCGGATGGAAGAACAGGCCACACGCGTGACAGGTAAGTATGTCAAGCATTTCATGTAGGTTAGTCAGTGGTAGGTCGTCAAGACAGCCGAGCTCGGTGAAGGGTGTTTGCTGCCGAGTCTTAGGACCTGAGTTGGACCAGAGGCCCACGTTACTCTAAGAGAGAGGTGACTCCCCAAGTTGTGCCCTGACCTCCACACATGTGCCATGGCACCCACACAATAAATAAAGTAATAATAAAGTAAGATGTTTTAAGCCAGTCAATGTTATTATTTCATATAAATAAAATGTTGGCTTTGGGCCAGACACAGATAGTCCATGCCTAAGCCCTCATCATCCTCTGACTGGTGGGATCAGAGGGACTGGATGGTGGAGGGGGCTAAATAAAATCGGAGCTGTTTCCTGGATTCCTTGTTACAGCATGGAATCTCAAATGGTGAGAGACAAGAGCAGGAGGGAGGCATGTAAGTAAGAGCAAAAGACCTCAGAGCTGTCCTTGTGTCACGCTCCCTGGACCCTTTCCACAGGGCACAGGCCATGTCCAAAGACCTTGGTGGTCTGAAGAAGGGAAGGCCTGAACACTCCCAAGAGTCACGGGCTACAGGAGGCAAGAATGGCACACGTGTCCACCTCGCAGGAGAGGACCCTGGGGATCACTTAGCCGAGGCAAATGGGTATTCTCGATCAAGTTTGAAGCCAGGAAGGATACCGTTGGCTGGCACCTCCCTGAGGTAAAGCACTACCAGACAGTACAGATGCTCTCATACAGGCTCTCACTTCAGAGCACATCCCCCTGCAGCCATCAAGCCTAGTGTAGCCTCAGTGGACTGTGCACCTCATCTCTCAAGGTCTGTCCACTGGCTATGGCTCAGAACCCAAAACTGTCAGTCAAGAAAAGCTGGGAAGGCCCCTGATGACACCCCAAGCAGGGGTTGCTGAAGCCCAGGCAGGAGCTGTGCTGGTCCTCCCAGGCAAGGTCAGCGTTTGCAAAGAGGGCCATGTCATGCTCTGTCCAGGCTGTCTCTTAAGTTAGCTTTAGTAACAGACACACTGGCCACTCACCTGCCATCTGCAGCTGCTTTTTTGCTCTAAAGGCAGAACTGGGTATTTCAACACAGTGGGTGTGGTCCACAGAGCCAAGGCTGGTAACTTCTGGCCTTTGAGAAAATGCTGGCTGGCCCCTCACGCCCCTGCACAGGAGGTAGATGCATCTCTCTCACCCTGGGGCCTTCCCTGCAGCCATCTGCTCAACACCCACAATACACAGGACAGGCAGCCCCATGACAAAGGTCTGTCCAGCTTGAAACACCACTTGTACCAATGAGGAGAATGTGCTCTAGATCTGTCACTTGGCCCCTGCTCTCCCGCAAAGCTGAGGCCCAGTGATGGTGCTGGCTAAGGTCCTTCACTCTGTGACTGTGGAGATGACAATAGGAGACCCTCGTCCTTGGCAAGGAGGTCCCCCCTCCAAGGTGTTTCTGCCATCCATTTGTCCCATGATCAAGGCTCAGGCAAATGCTGTTCATGGTGCCTGGCCAAGCTGATCATGATTAGTTAGGTTCTGGGGACCTTTGACCTAGCCAGTTCTTAAATTAGTTCTGCTATCAAAAAAGAGCCAAGCCAATCTCAGAAAAACAGCTTTAATTCTATAATCCAGCCTCCGATGGGGGTCACTGAAACATTGCAATACAAGGAAGTGCTAGATGGCTCCATCTCCCTCCTTGGCTCTCTGCAAAGCCCCATGCTCTACCCCGCCTCCCTCTACCAGCCTAGGCTAGCAAAGCAAACTCAGTCTTCACTTCAGGGTCTCCAGAACCTGGGATCCGGAATCTGTAAGCTACTTTTCTCCTCTCCACAGTCTTTCCATTCCTTTCTCCTTTTCCTGCCTCCGGGGCCCCACAGCGCAGTAATACACAGCCTCGTCCTCAGGCTGCAGTTCAGAGATGCTCAGATACCCCAGGTTCCTGGCCATGTCTTTGGATCCAGAGAAGCGAGGGGGCACCTTGGGACCCTGGTGCTTCTCTAAGTGTGAGAAGTAGCTCAGCAGGAACCTGGGAGGGTGGCCTGGCCTCTGCTGGTACCAGTAAATGCTGTAAACGCGGATGTTAAGGTTTCTGCTCAGGGTACAGGTGAGACGGACGGTGGCTCCAAGGGAGGAAGAGGCTGATGGTGGCTGATGCAGCATTGGCTGAGAGCCACAACCTAGGAAGATAGAAGAGTGCCCATCACTGAGACAGAGAGAGGCAAGAGAAGGGGAAAAAAAGCTCTGGGGTCCAAGAGTTCCCTTACCTGTGATGTGGGCCAGCAGCATGAGTAAGACAGAATTCCAGGCCATGGCTCAAGACCTGTAGCACCCTGCCCCCCACAGCCACTGCTCCTGGGGTCCTTGTCAGCTGGGAAGCACTCTCCACCCTCTCTGAGGAGTGGGTCCTTGCACTCCTGGTTCCTGCTCACCACCCTCCCAGGCTTTCTGGGCTCTACAACTTCATTTACTAGAATGATCTAACAGCACCCTTTGTGGCTCCAGGTTTGACCTGTGGAAGCATTCTGGGAGGAAGCACCTGCTAGAAACTCATGGGCCAGAACCCAGGAGCTGACTGGTGGGCTCATCTCCCTGAGGGAGAGTGACCTCAACTCCCCCCTGAGAAGCTGAACCCCACGGAAACAGATTTCTTGTTCATGTTTAAACGCCTGGTGAACTGATACATCTTTGGGGTAGTGAAAACACCTGTTCATGCAGCAGAAAATTGGGGTCCTCAGGAGGAAAGGGATGCTCTAACACCTTCTAGGCTCCAGAAGAGCCTTCAACCTGAATCTTACTTCAAGAGAAAAGCGGCTTTAAAATGAAAAAGTAGCAGGGGACCCGCTTCCTGCTCTCCTCAGCGCACTACACATGCGCTGCTACAGACTAAACCGTACCTCACTCTCACATTGAACCCATGCTCTCCAGTGGGCCTATATGTGCAGATAGGAGCTATTAGGAGTAATCAAGCTTAAATGAGGCCAGGGGCCGGGGCCTGAGCCAGTAAGCTGGCATCCTTATGAAAACGTGACGGGTGTGGCACCTGTACCTACAGGAGTTCACATCCTGGCCAAGGATGGAAACTTTTCTTCCTGCTACCTCACTGACCAACATCACCATTGGCCAAAGGAGGGTGGGGCAGGCTTCTTGCTGACACAGAGAACTTTGAGCAGCCTTGTCCAGTCACCGTTACAAGCATGTCTCTGACCTTTTGTTCCTCCCTCCTCACACATGCTGGGAAGCAGAGGATGTGCTCCGTTCCAAACAGAGAGGGAAACTTTGTTCACTCACCCAATTATTTCTGCATCCAGCAGCTCATCCATGTGTTTGGCTTGTGTTTGTAAAATGTATTTGTATTTCCTGGGTCCCACAAAGAGCCTCAGTCCTAAGGATCAGAACTGGAGATGGTCTCACTTGTAAACATCAACACTGCAACAATCCCTGTGGGTCCCTTTTATCACTGACACAATCAGAGCTTTCTGATCCTGAAGAATTTAAATTAGCCTGGGTATAGTTAGCATGAGGATAACTCCATTTTGAAATAAAGAGCCATCTTGACTGGGAGCTGAATTCAGGCACCAGGAAATATCAGAGAATATACACTTGGCCGAAAACAAAGTTAACACTCCTAGCAACTGCCTCCAGTAAATATCACAGAATAAATACTTTATAGGAAATAGAGACAATCTCCCTGGCAATAATCAATGAGAATTGGTTGAGAATCGGATGGGGAAAAAATCTCCCCAATGTTTCAGATATAGTTCAAAAGAATAGCCATTGTGATCATATGTCTTAGGCAATTGTGCCTCAGAAGAGGCATATGCCTTAGGCAATTGTGCCACAGAGTAGGTCATCTCGCCCCTCTAACTTTTACCTAATCCTGTAATGTCAAGGCATGTGCCCCCCTGCTTGCTGCCATGGAAACTCCCTACTCACAGACTTTCCCTTTAAAAACCCTGTTCACTCAGAGCTCGGGGTCCCACTTCTCTACTGCTGCATCAGTGAGACTTGGGTCCTGAGTTCGATCACTCTCGTAATAAAGCTCTCTTGCTATTGCATCGAGTTGCCTCCTGGTGGTCTCTGAGGGTCCCGGGACCCTGGCATTACAATCCTGATGATTCTAAGAAAGGGAATGTGGTTGAGACAATAAAAGGAGCTGAGAACCACATTCAACCCTGGACACCCCGCTCTCAACTTTGGTCTTTAAGACTTAACCTCTTCTTCTAGGACCCTTCCACCATCCGCCTAGAAAGACTGGCCTCGAGTGGATACCACATGTGAGAGGAAATGTCTGGAGCCTCCTAGACCCTACAGGACATTGCCCTCGTCCCTAGAACATTTAGGTTTGGAAAGAGGTCCCACACTGTTGAGTGCTTTCTCTTGGCCCTGCAAACTAATCTCAGCCTCAGCCACACCCACATCCAGCATCTAAACTCATAGACAGACAGCTTGATGGAACTGATATTTTCTATCCTTCTTCCAAGCTATATACAACCCTTCTTTGGACCAAAACAAGGTTATTGAGTACAGTAACAGACTTCAAGGTCTACAGGCCCTCAAGGCTACCAGAAGCACATTCAACCCTTCTGCCTAGTTTGCAGATACTTTATGGACTGTTTTTAGCATTGTTGTATGACAATGTTCTGTGAGTTGATTTATTCCATTCTTCAGGGGGGTCCTTGAGTCACAAGATGTTTTAAAAGAAGACTTCTTAATACTCAGGAAGTAAACAACTCAGAAGCTTTAGAAAGCCCCTGAAACCAACCAGATTCACTAGACCTCTCCACCTCAATTTTATATAAGCAGTAAGGACCATTGGAAAATGCTCAGACCATCAGAGCTATCTAAAGAGGCCCAGGTCAGTGAAAAGACAGTCTTCAGTCTGTTGATCTTCCTACAAGTTGTACAATGAGCAACAGGTTACTGGCTCTTGTGAACTGTGATGGTTAACATTACATTTAAGGTTGTAATTACTATGTTTACTGTGTATATATATATATGAAACAAAAATGCCTCTAGCATGTAAACCCCTAATTTCTACAGGCTTGTCGGCTCACTTCCCTTTTTCCCAGATGTTGAAGACTACTCTTTTTTAAAAATGATTTCTTTATCTTTTTTATGTGCATTGGTATTTTGCCTGCATGTATATCTATGTGAGAGTGCCAGATCCCCTGGAACTGAAGTTACAGACAGTTGTGAGCTGCCATGTGGGTGCTGGGAATTAAACCCAAGTCCTCTAGAAGACCAGCCAGTGTTCTGAACTGACCAGCCATCTCTCCAGCCCTAAAGGCTACTCTTAAAATTGACTGATCATGAAAAAAAATTGCTGTTCTTGCAAGATAGTAGGCCATAAGACTGGCTGCTACTTCTACTGTAGTAATCAAGCTTGCTTGCTCTGCTCAAAAAGGTAACTAGGACAAACGCAAGACCCTGCTAAAAGAAGGCCCTGCTGCTTCTAGGCAGAATACATGTAGTCTTGCAGGGTTTGCCTTTATCAGCTCTGGGCTGATATGACTAGGTGCTGCATCTTAGGAGCACTCTCAGGTGTAGTCATGGTGCCAGTATCTGAATAAAAACCCTCTTCTTATTAACATTTTTTTTTCATGATTGTGGTGAATCTCTGAGCGGTCCAAAGCTATAACATTTAAAGGTTCCGCTGAGAGCTGGGTGTTCAGCCCACTTCACGTTTTTCTTCTGAGCAGCCTTGGGCACTGGGGCTCCAGGAAACTAGGAACTGAGAAATCAGTTAAGCCCAGCATTTAGAGGGAGCCACCAGTCAGCCCTGCGTGGAGTCTACAGAGGGCTTCTGGCATACTGGGAGCCAAGAGCTCAAGTAGGCCCAGCATTTGGAGGAAGCAACCTACAGGTCCTCAACTCCCAGAATGTGTAAAAGAGGCACCCAAAAGCCTCTGGGGGCTTAGGTGAGGATCCTTCCTGTGTTCAGCGCACATCTGTGGGACTCATGTGAAAGCTGAACACGGCATTCCTTCCGGAGTCTGAGGGACTGTAAGTGGTATAGCTCTGAGGGAGCGGTGTCCCGGCGGGCAGGAGCCAAGGGATAGCCACACCGCACAAAACTCACAGGAAATATTTATCAGGAAAGACGCAAGAGGGTGGCTGCCTCTGCTAGGCCAGGAAGCAGTAAGGAACTGAGCAAGAGGCAGGCTTATCTAGGTTTGTTGGGGGCAGAATTTTCTAGGGTGGGGTTGATGGAATTTCAAAGCTTTAGTTTGGGGTGAGCCTAGGGACTGGTGGGTTTTCGAGCTCAGGGACTGTTGGAAGTTTAACTGAGCTTTTTCCACCGATGGGTAGGGCTTGGCCACCAACACCTGGAGGGACTGGGTCCCGCTGGCCATTATGGCTGTTAGAGTGTTCTGTGGGCAGTGCCTGGGGCTTGGAGGTCCTCAGGGGCAGAGCCTGGCCACTTCAAGCCGCAGGGGGCTTACAGCCTCAGGGAAAGAACTGGTCCTGGAAATAGGGGGGAGGCCACTAAGCTGTAAAGTTTTGTCTGTTTTGTGTTGTATGGATTGATATGTTACTCCTTGTTTTTTAAAATAATTTTAAAACGATGGGTCAAAATCTTCAACTCAGAAAACCCCACTGACCCTGTGTGTATGGTTGCGGGTTTTGTTTTTGCTGTCTCCGTCCCTTGTACCTGTTTCTGTGCTCCCATTAATCTTTCTCAGTTATGGACGCAAGAGCCAGACCAAACAAGTGAGAGAGAGAGAGAGAGAGAGAGAGAGAGAGAGAGAGAGTGTGAGCACAGCTGTGGCACTCCTTGAAAGTACTTCCGCAGCTCCCTCCTGCAGCAGCTCTGGCGCCACCCCACCCCATCCCTGCACATCTGGGCTGGGGTGATACAGGCACCAACAACCCCCACCCCTGGGCAGCCTTACACACTCTCACCTTGCTAATTACCAAATCCACAGCTGGCCAGGGCCTTTCTGGGAGCCTTCTCCATGCTCTGTTTTAACTCAATGGTCAGATTTTCCTGATCTACACCAGTTCTGCTAGTTGTCACATAGAAAACCGAGCCTGGCTGGGCAGTGGTGGCCCACTCTAATCCCAGCACTCAGAAGACAAAGGCAGGCAGATCTCTGTCCATTTGAGGCTAGCCTGGTCTACAGAGTGAGTTCCAGGACAGCAAGGCTACACAGAAACTCTGTCTCAAAACACAGATAGAAGGAAAGAAAGAAAGAAAGAAAGAAAGAAAGAAAGAAAGAAAGAAAGAAAGAAGGAAGGAAGGAAGGAAGGAAGGAAGGAAGGAAGGAAGGAAGGAAGAAAGAGAAAGAAAGAAGGGAAGGAAGGAGGTAAGGAGGGAAGGAAGGAAGGAAGGAAGGAAGGAAGGAAGGAAGGAAGGAAGGAAGGAGGAAACTGAGCCTGGTGGGGAAAATGAGTGGGGGTGGGGATGAGTCAGGTGGGGGCTAGGGAAGACCAGCTCTGCAGCTTCTGTCATTACGGACAACACCCTCACTTGTCCAGGCTGTTTTGATGCCAAGGCTCAAAAATGTCTGTCTCTGAGATTTCTTTGTTCTCTGCTTGCTCTGGATCCTTCCCCATCACTGGACTCAGTTTTCCAGGGATACAGATGTCTTTTAGGTCATAATCATTGTGGTGGTTTAAAGGCAAGGCCCCCATTGAATCATGTGTTTGAATGCTTAGCCCACAGGGAGTGGCACTATTAGGAGGTGTGGCCTTGTTGAAGTAGGGGTGGCCATTTTAAAGGACACATATCACTGTGGGGGTGGGCTTTGAGATCTTACATATGCTCAAGCTACACCCAGTGTGGCACACAGTTGCTCCTGCCGCCTTCGGATCAAGATGTAGCACTCTCAGCCTCTTCTGCAGCATCATGTCTGCCTGCATGCCACCATGATGATAACGAACTAATTCTCTGAAACTGTAAGCCAGTCCCAATTAAATGTGTTCCTTTATAAGAGTTGCCATGGTCATGGTGTCCCTTCACAGCAATAAAAATCCTAAGACAATCATGGTGAATGTCTGAGTGACCTCAGACCTGTAACAGGCCACCCATGCCGAAGTGGGTTTTGGGGAAGCAGCTGTCTTTGAGTCGTTTCTGTTCCTGTAAGTAACCCCAGTAAAGCTAATTGGTTCACCATGTTGGACTTCGGTGGCCTTCTGTCTGGGATGAGTGAACATCTGTTCATGTCTCCCCAGAAACGGTGTCACACAACAGTCACCTCCTGCTTCCTGACAAACCATCCGAAACACCACCGGTCCAGTGATGGATCAATCTTGTGGTCGCAGAGCGGCCTCCTGCATCCACCCGTGAGCGTGTGTGGCCAGGGGTGGCTGCAGCAAGTAGGCCAAAACGCCCCAACTCATAGCTCTTCCTTCTTCATGAAGCTCTGATCTCAGCAAGACCTCCCCACTCCCAACAGGGGTCCCACGTCCCCAGATATGGAGTGACACAGAGAGGGTGGATCTAAGACTAAACCCTGAGCATTGGGTATGCTAAAGGCACACTCTACTACCGAGCTAGATCCCAACAAATCATAGGCAAAGTGTATTGTACCCATGTGAACAAATCCTAGGAGCCTGTACTGGAGACAGGAGCAGTGTTATCTATTTTATCCACAGCAGGCCTCTGAGTCACAGGTGAAGTGCAGTTTGGCATTGGAGCTTCGGCTCTGACATTACTGGCTGAGTAGCATAGCTTTGGCCCTGTCATTGCTAGATTTTCAAAGCTAAGCCCACAGCTGCTCCAAGGGACCTCCAGGTCTGTGGGGTGTTTCGAGGATAGGATGCAGTCTGGACCCTCGGGGCGCAAAGCAGTGGGCTTCACACCCACTCTCCTTTGAAGGTGCACAGGAGAAACCCATCCACTGGAATGTCTTTGCACATCTACCCACTGATCAGCAAGTGGAGAAAGCCCTGTCCACCTTGTGTGATGATAGCCGTCCCTCTGTCTCTGTTCATCTACATATATCTTATAATGAGGAGAAGTAAGTATTTTAAGAAAAAGATAATTAGTTACGCATTAGGAATTAGTGAATAGAGAGGGCCTGGGGATATTGCTCAGCGGGCAAAGCACTGACTGTGCAAGCATGAAGACCTGAAGTCCATGTGAAGACAGGCATCGTAGTGAGCCTGTAACCCCGGCACTCCTGTGGTGAGGTGGGAGGCAGAGACAGCAGAGCCCTGGAAGCTCCAGAGAGCTTGGCACAGGCAGCAACTAACTGGGACTATGCTGGGTCCCCTTGAGCAAGGAGGGGTCTGGTAAATAGACTCAAGATTTCATGTAGGTGCAGGGCCATCAACAGCGAGGCCAACAGCAGGTCCTTGTCTCATGAGTGTGATGAGAAAAAGCTGGAGACAATTGGTGATCGCAAAAGCAAAGCCAGTTTATTAGAGAGCAGGGAGAGGAGAGCGTGCCTGACAGAAGAGCAAAGGGTCACTAGATCCACTGCAGAAGGGGTCCCAAGGGTAGTTGACAAGATTTTGTTTGGGGGTTAGACACAGACTTTGCAAAGGGGTTTTGGCTACGTGGGAAGGCCGTGGGGTTTTCCCAGGAATCGAAATATCTTAAGATGTCGTGCCAAAGTGACCGTCACAAAGCAGCAGGCTGTCTGCTGAACAGCAAAACCCTACAGAGTGGATGGGCCCCATGCTGACCATCTGGCTGGGGTACAACAAACCACTTACCTTACAGCAGCAGCGGGAATGAAGCTGTCCCCTTCATACACATGCCGTGACACACACACGCCCTAATTCATTTACGTGTGTGTGTGTGCACTTGCACACACAACAGGCACACACACAGCACACACACACACATGCATAAATACAGAGAGAGAAGCACAGTGACTGAGACAAGGACATTTTAAAAAGAGAAAATGATGAAAAGACAAATGTCTAATGGCGCACACCCCAGCACTCATTTGGGAGGTTGAGGCAGGCAGATCTCTGAGTTTGAGGGCAGCCTGGTCTACATAGTGAGCTCCAGGACAACCAGAGCTACACAGAGAAACCCCGTCTCAGACAAACAAACAAACAAACAAACAAATGTTGGAAGGTTCTACAGGAAAACAAAATAAAACAAGAACCCCCAACACTGCATGCGATTGGATTTAAAGCAATAAGGAATGGACCCTTTCCAACACCAAGCTGTCCCCAGATGGACCTCTTTCATTTCTTCACGCACATGCAGCCTTGTGTCTGGGCTGCCTGCCTACTCTGTTATGAAACCTTGGGTCTTTCCTTCTGCAGGCTGGGTCCCGTGCACCCTTTAGGTCTCAGAATTGTGTGCTTTTTCTTGCCAAGCACTCCTGGAATTCCTGAATACAGTTCAAATGCTCTTGGAAAGAGGCCGCACTTCCTCTCAGGCAGCTGCTTTGCTGCCACTCAGAGACAGCTCTGAGGCAGGGCACGATCAGGGACATCTCCTTTGGCTGGACATGTGGCCTAATGCTAATAAACTGGCGAAACCTGACACTCTCTGTTGATTCGGGTCCTTCTTGGCCTTTGGGTTCTCCGGTGGCCCAGGTGCCTGTCACAGGCTAATGGCCTCTTTCAGAAGTAGCTTAGAGAATTCTCCAAAGCCCAGCTCGTAAGAAAGGTGTGACAATGAGAGCGATGCCCAGGATGCTAATTTGAGGGTCACATCCTAAACCCACACCACCGAGACACACTTCCCCTCTCACGCCATGTACGTTACTCTTTGCCTCCTTTTGTTGCCATGGAGACTGCTGTGCGTCTATTGCACTGGCTGGAGTTCCTGCCAACAATACTGATGGCAAGAAGGGCTGTTCCCAGTCTCAACACCATTGAAACCAGCCCTAGCTGTCCTCCTCCATCCATTCGTGAGTCTCTGCTCAGAGCAACAGAGCCCTTGTCCCCTGCAGCAATCACCATCTCTGGCTTTTGTTGGTTGTATATTTCCATTTATTCCTGCCACATACTTACCTACTTCTCCTTGTTTATCTGTGTGCATTCACATGCATAAGTGTTTGTGCATGTTCCTGCATGGATGTCTGAGTCCCAACATGCATGTCTGTGGCTCACAACTGCCTGTAACTCCAGCTCTAGAGGAGCTAACACCTCTGGCCTCTGTAGACACCATATCTTACATGCCCACACCCACAGATACACACATACATACCCACACACACATA
>NW_026591497.1:1248795-1398567 GCF_907164565.1 Psammomys obesus | reverse complement strand
ACACAAACACACACACACAAACACACACATACCCACAGGTATACACATACATACTTATAGACATATACATACTCACAGATACACACATACCCACATACACATAACTACAGACACATACACATACCCACTGACACACACCCACGCACCCACATCTGCAGACACACACAGAGAAACACAGACACACACATAAATACCCACATATTCATGCACACACACAATTTAAAATAAAATAAATCTTTAAAAAATAATTTCATTTTAAAAAGCCACAACGAGATGTCATTTTACACTCACTAGGCTGACTGTACTAATAAAAAGTAAAAATATAATAATAGCGGAGGAGGCAGAAACATCGGACACTCGAGGCCAGCCTAGGTGGTATGAGACTTGGTCAAAAGAAAAGGGCAGGATGGAAGAAAAAAGACAGAGAGGGAGGAAGGAGGGAAAGGAAAGTGCCATGCATGGCTGGTCATACTGATAAGGAGGTCGGAGTGGGCCAGGAGCAGCTGGAAAATGGAGCAGCACCACCTTGAGCTGGGTGTTCAGGAGAGCCACAGGGGAGAGGGGCTGTGAGGAGAACAGGTGGAAACCGATCTCCTTCCCAGCCTCTGCTCTGTTCCAGCCTTCTGGAAGATGGAGGGTCAAGGTACGTGGGTGCGGTGCGCTGTGAGAAGCTGTTGCTGCCTGGAGGGGTCAGCCCCCTGAAGGGACAAGCAGGGAGGACTGGGCCTGCACCTTCTGTGGCTCAAAGCTGTCAGGGCCGCTCCTGCTACCTCGGTTCTCAGTGGCAGGGCTCCCCCTTGTGGTCTAAAGTCCTCAAAAGAGCCACCTCACTGGCCAGCCACGTTATCACACTTCACCGTTAAGCACTGTCAGCCGCTGTGCCTGTCAGTTAGGCTCTGCCTGATAAGGCTGCAGCGACAAATAAGGCTCTTGGTGCCAGAGGCATAATGAACAAGAGCCCCGCTGGCTTCTCGCGCAACAGGAAGGCTGTGAGGATGAGTAAGACAGCTCCCTGTGCCAAGGGTCAGGCACAAGCCTGCTTGGCCATCCTCAGCAGTCTGCCCCTGCCATCACCATCCCAGGCTCCTGGAAGAAAGGAGGGGAAACTGCTTTTCCACCAGCAGCCACACTGGTTTATTTCCTTACACGCTCGCTTGGGACATTTACACAAGGTATTCAAGAAGCAGTTAAGAGCTATCTCCTCTCATTCGAAATCTTTCTTACTAACTCCAGGTTTTCTTCCTTCCTACTTAATTTCTTGTTACGTTTATTTACTGGGTGGGAGTGTGGTTTACATCCGTGTGCACGCGAACGACACATACCTGCATCCGGCAGTTCTCTCCTTCCACTCTGGCTGCTCCAGGAAATTGAACTCAAGTTGTCAGGCCCAGCAGCAAATGCCTTGGTGTGTTGAGCCGTCCTGCCAGCCCCAGGCTGACTTCTTTTTCTTTTTTTTTTTTTTTCAATTATGTCTGTTATTTTTTTTTAAGATTATAATCATTTCCCCATCCAATTCCTCCCTCCAAATCCTCCCATATACTCTTCCTTACAGTTTCAAGTTAATTTTTCACTAACTGTTGTTACAAGTGCATAGTGATATAAATTTCTAAATGTATGAATACATCCTGGGCCCTGTTTGTATGATGTTACTTGTATATATGTTTTCAGAGCTGACCACTTGGTACCAGGTAACCAGTTGGTGTGCTATTCCCTGGGGAAGACTATGTTCCCTACTCCCAGCATTCCTTAGCTGCATGTAGTTCGAGGTGTAGGGTTGAGTCCTTGTGGGCTTTCCCTGCCCACATTAGCATTTCGATTGTGATTGTCTTCATTCAGCTCATGTTTAGGCGATAATGTTGGTGAGACTTCATGGGTGTAGTTTCTGACATGTCTAGAAGACACCGTCTCACAGCAAACTCCCTGAGCCTCTGGCTCTCCCAGTCTCTCCACCCTGTCTTCTGCGATGTTCCCTCAGCCCTAGGTGTAGGAGTTCTTTTGTAGCTGTGTCCACTGGGACTGGGCTCCACGACTCTGCATTTTGACTGGTTACGGTTTTCTGTAATGGTCTCCATCTGTTGCAAAGAAGAGTGTGGTGTTTTGAATAGGAATGGCCCCTATAGACTTATATGTTTGAAAGCTTGGCCTGTAGGGAGTGGTACAGTTAGGAGGTGTGGCCTTGTGGCCTTACTGGAGGGATCCTGTCACTGTGGGGACACACTTTGAAGTCTCCTATGCTCAAGCTCTGCCCAGGATAAAAATCCAGTCTCCTCCTGGCTGCCTTGGAGGTCAGGATCAAGAACTCTCGGCTCCTCTAGCACCATGTCTGTCTGGATGCTGCCATGCTCCCCACCATGACGAGAATGGGCTAAACCTCTGAAACTGTAAGCCAGCCCCAATTAAATGTTTTCTTTTATCACAGTTGCTTTGGTCATGGTGTCTTCACAGCAATGGAAGCCCTAACTAAGACACAAGTTGCCACCAGAGACTGGGGTGTTGCTGTGGTAGGCCTGAACATGCTTTTGTTTGGGTTTTTAGGACTTTGGACTAGGAAAGCAGTGGAGTGCTTTAGGTGGGGCTTGGTGAGCCACACTAGTAGAAACATGGCAGAGAGTGGTGCTGAGGGTGGTTTGAACTGTGGTCACACACTAAAATTCTTCTCCAAAACGAGAACTTTAGTGTGTGACCTAAAGATGGTTCTTGTGAAATTTTGGTAAAGAATGTGGCTGCTTTTTACCCTTGTCTGCCTGAGGCTAAGGTAAACAAATTTAGATTAATTGCATTGACAAAGGAAATCTCAAAACAGCCCAGCATAAACTCTCCTGAGTTTCACTGTTTTTTCTTTCTTTCTTCCTTGGTTTTGGTTTTGGTTTTTCTAGACAAGGTTTCTCTGTGTAGCCTTGGCTATGCTGGACTTGCTTTGAGAACCAAGCTGGCCAGAACTTACAAAGATCTGCCTGCCTCTGCCTGCCTGAGTGCTACAATTACAGGAGTGTGCCATCATGCCCCGCTCTGTGGCTCACTCTTAGGAAGAGTGTTTTGTTCAAATGTTGCAAGCTGAGAAAAGAAAAATACAAAATGAATGGTTCAAGAGTCAAAGGGGCACCAGGGAGTAGAATGAAGCTAAATTCTGTGTTCAAGGAGATAAATAGATTAAATATATTAAATGGAATTAAGAGAGTGGTGGTCTCGGGGCAGACCCCACCCAGCTAAAATGAAAGGACCAGGCCTACCCTCCTCCCCCAAAAGTTATCAGTCCCAGGAACTAGGCCATAGGTCTTATTCCAGGAATAAGAAAACCATAAAATTCCCTACCCAAGGAGTAGCCTGGAGGTAGCCACAAGAATGGGAAGGTATCCTATCTCAGGGTGGGGCATCTGTGCTGGGGAGCCCACCCACCTCTAATCCTTCCTCTAACCCTTCCCCATTTCTCCCAACCTCTCCACCTGCACGATGTTCCTCTTCCCCCAATTCCCAAAGCAGTGGGTGCTCTGGGTTGGGCAGGGATGCGAGGGTGGGGCCAGGAATAAAATTGTCTAGGACTGCTCCCGGCCAGCTAGCAGCTTGTCCAGTGCTTGAAATTACAGCTGGGTGGAGTAAGAAAAGTTTTGTCTGTCTGTGTAAATGTTCATATGGCCATTAATTGTTTTTGACTGATCTTAAATGGTTAATATGTTCTGTATGTCTTGGTTATAGATTAACAGTTAATTGGATATGTTTAAAGGTTAATTCAAACTCTTGTTTAGAATATATATATGTGTGTGTGTGTGTGTACATATGTGTTTATGAGCTCTATAGAAGCATAGATGTTTTTAAATAGCAACCATGTGGCTTGCCATGCCATATGATATGACTCCGCCATCTTGAAATTGCCACGTGGTATGGGGAAGAGCAAAGGAAAAAAATTACAGAACCTCTTAGTCATAATAAATTTTGTTTATCATCCTATTTCCTTTTAGACTAAGAAGACAAGTTTCATTTTAAATTGGTATTGGTTTTAGAGATTGGATTGTTTGCACTGGTAAAATTTGGTTTTGTCTTTTAAAATTATGGTTATGCTTTATGATTTCACTCCTAAAAAGGGTACTTTAGTTTGATATTGCAAAAACAGGTTTTGGAGAATGTTTAAATGTATAAGGATATGAAACATTTTAAAATTTATCAGGCACTTTAAATAATGACCTTGGGCAGTCTAACAAAGAACTTGGAACAGTTTCTCAAACCTTTGGGGGAGGTCAAAAGACTTTGGTATTTATTTTATTAATTTTACCAAATGAAGCCAAGCCATACTGTTTGAGTCTGTTAAGAAAATTGCAGTTTTTATAGTGTATCATGTCAGAGTGGTAAAAACCCATGGAATGACTTAGTAAAGAAATGATAAAAAGGATTTTGATGAAAGTTTTTATGTTGTCTGAAAAGCAAGAGAGAAAGCAAGAGACTGGCATAGTAAAGAAAAGAAAAGAAAAGAAAAGAAAAGGAAAAGAAAAGAAAATAATAGCTTGTTTAAAATAAAAATGTCTGGTTACATAGAATGTTATGGAAGATCAGAGTATGTATAGAAAGCCAGAGGGCAAATGAACTATATTTGCTTTGGTTTTTCATACCTGCAAATATGATTTGAGAAAGAACTGTAAAATATGCTGCTCTTCATTTAAAAGGCTGGTGATTCTTCAATGTAAAATGTTTTCTTATGCTCTTTAAAGGGGGAAGAAGACTGAAGCTCCATGTTAGCTAAGGGTTATACAGGGTTGTATTCAAGTCATTGTTAATCATTATATGCCTGACCACCTGAGTGAATGGATTAATGCTTTTCTTTCTGGCCAATAGGCTTGGTGTGGCCAGAATAGTCCAAGTACAGCTTAAAATTGTTCTATACTCTTCTGTTATGCAGTTGGTTCTAAAATTTACTTAATTACAATGTTAGAACTTGGTTACAGGAAACTGTAAATGCTTCACAGTATATACCATGGGAGGTAGCAACACCTGATGGCTGTTTTATATTACCAGCCACAGCCTGTAACAACATGTATGTAGCCACCAGGTAGGTTCAGGGATAAAGGTGGACCCATGGTTTTACCACCATCTTGGTTGAGGGCTACCAGCTGTATTCAGTGCCCTGTTTAGTGCTAAGTGAAACTTCTGTCCTTTAAACTTTTTGCTGTTCAGTCTTAATGGAATGTGGTAGGATCAGCAAGATTTGCCAGCCCCTCTATGAATTGTATCTGACTGAAAGTTTTGCTTTGATTTTAGTTCAGAAATATATTTAAAGTTATGCTAATGACTGCAGTTAGTTACAAAATTGAGCTTTACCTAGTCTTTTGTTTATGTTTTCAAGGTTAGGCCTAGGATGGGTAACTACAAAATTTGCCTATGTAAGATCTACTTGAAATAGATATGGTTCTAAAACACTCATGCCAGATTTAGAGATTATAGCATTCTGTTTTATAAGACGCAGTTTACAGCAGATGATAAAGATAGACAAAGAGTAACTCAGATATGCTGGCCCTCAAGCTTGTAGGCAATCTGATGAATATGGCGTTTTAACATGTATAAGCTTATTATGACAGAGAGTCCCCAAATCCTAGCAGTAGCTCCCCCAAGGTCTTTGAGAAGATTTGGGCACAATGCAACTCTGGATTGTAGTATGTTAACCACTGGACAAGACTGCCCCAATTGGACCACTGCTAGGGCCCAACCTAAACTGTGGACAAAGCTGTAGACACCTGGAGAGTCATTGTTTCACGTTGCTGAAGGCAAGGTGATATCAATCTCTCGTGTTCTTTTTTTTCCACAGAAACAGGCTCTCATTTTCTGTGCCTGATGGCTGGACCGCCTCTGCTCATGATGCCATGAAACCACAGGAGCCAGAGACACTGCCTAGGTGATGGACTAACTAGTCATCTCTGTCATTTTGATTGGTACATGGATTGGTACATTTATTTGGCTTATATTTATCCTTCTCCGGTCTCTGATCACATTGATGGCTAAGCTAAGCTAATGGTAGCTTTGCAGCTAAAGAGCAGACAATTAGATCCACTGTTAGCTCATTGGTCAGTTCATTAGCTAATAAGAACTAGTATGTACTAGATCTCTTATTTAGAAAGGCAAACAGGTTTGCCTTGCTCACAGGCTTCATGTCAATTGCCTGTGTCTTATGGTGAATTAACTGGATAGGTACAAGTTCTGAGGATATGGAAGTTTAAATTATGAGAATCTAAAAAGTATTGTTTAATCTAAAAAAATGTTGCAAACTTGATAAACACAAGAAAGATTGGACGGTCCAAGCAGGTATTTTAAGGTATATGAATGTAAACTGTAATGGTATGAGAAAGTAATTTAAAGCATATTGAAAATGGGAGATATTTTAGATTTCTCCCCGCCCCCCCCCGCCACCGCTATTGTTGTGCTTATGTTGTTATAGGATTTCAGAATTTCAGACTTTTGACATTAATAAGTGGAGTTCTAATAAGCTGATAGAGCACTGGCTGCTTATTATCCAGTCACAAGCTTGATATTTTAATTTCCTTTTGGTTGTCTTCTGGAGATAGACTTAAAGGTGCATCTCATCATGCTAAAAACATCTGTCTAATGTGTATATCTGACCCAAAAGCCATAGTTTTTACTATGGTATTTTAAATATCTGCCATTTCTGAGGTAGACTTTTTCACAGGATTTAGGAATATCTTAAACCTTCTAGTGGCTTTGTTAAGGAAAATTCAAGCATCCAGGGTTTAGCACTAAAGCCATTAATGTATTTCTGCCCAACTTTCCGGTGTGACATGGAGGTGAGGGCTAAAAGTAGATGCTGAGTGCAGAAAAAGTGGCTGAGCTCTGTTGGTGGCTGATTACTAACAGCTGTGCCCACAGGAAAAATGTTAGAGTTTCAGACCATGGACACACTTAAATTGCTTATAAAGGTTACAAAACAAATAGCTAAGAAGCACTGATACTCATTCAGTTGGATATGTTACTTTTCTGAGTTTTTTCACATGTATAATCCTTGTGAGACAGTAAATGCTTTGTTCTCATATATTCAGTTGATAAGTTTTTCCCTTTGTCTTAGGATTCCTCACTTTCCCCATTTACCAGAAAAAAATTTAACTTCTGTCTCTAGTTTGAATTTGACTTAGCAAATTTTCACCTGGTTGACTCTATTCAGGGATCAGCTATAGATTGCAAGCTGAAATCTGGACTTGCTGGAAGCTGAAGTAAACCAGTCCAGCCAATGTGATGGCTCCATGTCTCTTCAGCTGGATTGCTAAATAGATAGTGCCTCATTGCCTGGCTTTTGACTGGCATTTCAGACTTCCTAGCCCCTGATGTTGACAGCCCCATGGTCAGCACTGAATCAGTTTCAGAATAAGAGACCTCCACCCTAGTCCCACCTAACAGGATGAAAAGCTAAAGCAAAAGGGGCTCCCGACATTAGCTATACTCTTGGGGACCTGCTTAGCTGGAGCAGGAACTGGTATTGCAGCACTGGATGTACAAAGCCAGAATTATAACAGCTTAAAGGCAGATGTTGATGAAGATAATCAATGCCTGGAGAACCCAATCACCTCTAAGAAAAGAATGTTGACTCCCTGGCAGAAGTAATGTTGCAAAACAGAAGCAGCTTAGATCCGTTGTTTTTATAGCAGGACAGGCTGTGTGCGGCCCTTAGAGAGGAATATTGTTTTTATGTAAACCAGTCAGGAATGATTAGGAAATCCTTAGCAAGAATAACAAAAAGCCTGGAGAGACCCTAGAGACAAAAGATTCCAGAAGATGGTTTAAATCCTGGTATAATAGTTCTCCTTGGCTTACTACCTTATATCCACCCTGATGGGACTTCTACTCATTCTGATTTTTACCTTTGGGCCCGGTATTTTAAATTGCTGATGGCTTTCATGGAGGAATGCTTGGGAGCAATACAGTAATGGTAATCAGATCCCATTGTGGAAATCTGGAGGACTCCAGGGGTCATATCTGGAAGACCCAGATATGATGATGGGAAGGGGGGAATGAGAGACCAAAGAACTTTGTGTACTGGTTTAAAGTTTAAAGCACAAACCTGAACAAAGGCCAGCCAGGTGGAGACATGTCCAGCCACCTGCAGGGAAGAACCAGCCTTACTGCATTCTTTTCCTGCTCACTAGAGATACAGTTGCTAGGAAACTGCCTCCTTTCCCCTAGGACAGAAAAACAAGGGAAGCCAGACCAGGAATGGCTTGGGGGCCTTCCTATAGCCAATCAATTCAAACTGCAGCATCCCTTTTTGTGTCTCAACCAATAGACGCTTGCCAGGTAGGAATCCCCCTGCTCTGAGCATACTGGGAGGGACTGGACTCTTTAAATCACCCACCTAACCTGAGCATGAGGCTCTCGGCTCTCAACCGCCTCAGTGGTGAGGGTGTGTGAGGCCAAGCTAGCTTGTAATAAAAGGATCCTCGTGTGTTTTGCAATGAGCTTGACTCCTGGTGGTCTTTTGGGGTCTCGTGAATTCGGCACAACAGTCCTTGTTGTTTTATGGTAGGTCTTCTTAAATGGCTTAAACCATGAGTAAAACTTGAGTTTAGTTCTAGGCCAGCAGAGCCTTGGGTCACGGTGGCTCAAGCACAAGCCACAGGTCCCTGGCGGGGAGGCTCCAGCCGTGGTCCACAAGCTCTGCTCCTCTAGCCTTTAGCTGTGGGTGAAAAAGAGCCTGCTGGGAAGGTGGACAGGCCAAAAACAATGGTCATAGGTATGCAAGCCTGCCTCTAGGGTCAAGCCACTTCTCTCCGGGGGTCAGCATGAGAGTGAAGGGTGAGGAGGCACACCAGGGGATGAATGCAGCATGTGGCACCCCAGGCAACACTGCTAGCAAGTAACAGACTTGTTCCGTCGATTCAGCAGATAACAAAGTGCTTGAAATTACAGCTGGAGGGAGTAAGGAAAGTTTCCTCTGTCCATCTGTTTTAAATGGATGTAAGGCCATTACATTATTTCTGCATGATCTTAAATGGTTAATAGGCTCTGTATGTCTTGGTTATTAACAGTTATTGGATATGTTTAAAGTTTAAATTCAAATTCTTTATATTTTTTAAAAAGGGACATTGCCACCTATTCTAAATTTACAACGTTTTTGCGGTTGTACAAGAGATAGTTATATCATGTTAGGCATTATTATGACCTGGTTATTGTTTTCATTTGGACATAAGAAGATGTCAAGTTTACAAGAGGTGGATTGGAATAGGTATTCTTGGTTGTCAACTTGACTGCATCTGGAATGAACTACGATCCAGAAATGGAGGGCAAACCTGGGATCAGGATCTTGAGGTTGGAAGTCTCAGGCTTTGATCCTGATCATGAGGTGTGGTGACACACGCTTGAGCTGGATTGACACGCCTTTATTCCAGATCTTGAGGCATAGAGGTCATTCTTATAAAGGAATTAAAGAGAAGCTTAGATCCAGGCATGGTGATATACATCTTTAATCCCAGCAGAAGGAGACAGAGGCCGGCAGATCTCTGAGTTCAAGGTTAGCCTGATCTACAGAGAAATTTCCATGATAGCGAAGTTTAGGCAGTGAAGGAAACCATCAAAGTCACAAAGCGGTGAAAATGTAGTTAAACAAGGGAGCCATGTTCCAGCCACAAGCAGCGGAACTTGGCAGCTTCAGCCATGTGGTTCTGGCTTTAGAATCAAGGATGGAACTTCCCTCATGCCTAAGGAAATTGCTGCGGCCAGGTGTGTGGCAGGGGTGTCCCTGCATAGAGGCCCAGTGAGGCCATTGTGTGAAGCTGTGAAAGGACATTGTGTGGAGCTATAAAGCTGAAGCCTGGATTTTCTTAAAGACCCCAGGATATTAAAGAAGCCAGGGCTGTGCCAAGAAAAGCTGCTAACAGGAAGTGGAACCAGTCCCCCCAAAAAGAAGTGTGTTGCAGTCAACAAAGATGAAAGGAGTTGGAGATCTGAGGAGCACTTTGACACAGGACATGGAGATGCTGAGTTTGGAATTTGCCCAGCTGGTTTTCAGTCTTGCTTTCATCCAGTATCTCCTCACTGTGCGCCCTTCCCTACATTTTAGAATGGTAATGTATATCCTGTGTAAAGATATGTTGGAAGTATGTGATCTGGTTTTTAAATTTTATTTTATATGGGATTACAGTTAAGAAATTGCATGAATCTCTGAAGAGACTTTGAACTTTGGACTTTTAAACATTATTGAGACTATGATAGAATATATGGACTTTTGGAGTTGGAGTAAATGCAGTTTGCATTATGCTATGGCTAAGTATAGTCCCCCAGACTCATGTGTTTAAACAAGCCTGTGGGGGACAGGGGAGGGAATGTGGTGGTTTGAATAGGCCCCCATAGATTCGTGTGTTTGAAAGCTTAGCCTATAGGAGGTACTATGAAGAGGCGTGGCCTCATTGGAGTAGGTGTGGCCTTATTGGAGGAAGTGTGTCACTGTTGGGGCAGGCTTTGAGGTCTTCTATGCTCTGCAAAAATCCAGTCTACTCCTGACTGCCCTGGGATCAAGAGGTAGAACTCTCGGCTCTTCCAGCACTATGTCTGCCTGCACGCTGCCACGTTTCCAACCGTGGACTGAACCTCCGAAACTATAACCCAGTGCCAATTAAGCGTTTTCTTTTAGAAGAGTTGCCATGGTCATGGCGTCTCTTCACAGAAAAGAAAACCCTAACTAAGACAAGAACTTTCCTTGAGGAGGAGTGAGGAATAGACTTACCTCTGGTATGAGGAGAAATACTGATAATGTAGTTAGGGACTATGCTGGTTTAGGAAAGTGATGGTCAAAGGTTCTCCAGTATCCATGACTTTAACAGTCCTGGGTAGTTAGCTAGCTTCCCTATACCAGGAATGACTTTCCTCTTGTTGGGTGAAGCTTAAGTTCAATTGGAGAGCTGTTAGTTATCACCAAGGTATGTGTGCTACTACTGCACCCTAGGGTCATTGTGCCCAGGCCTGTATCTTTAATCTTATAAGGGTTTCACCTTTGAGCTTTTTGCCTTCATTGTTTAGGTTAAGCTCGATATCTTTGAGATATAAATGTTTTACCTTATTTCTACTAAGGGCACACTCTAGCCTTGGAAATATTTTTCAATTTAATTTATTCTCTAATTGGCTTACAAATAAATAGAAGGCATTTTCTTACATACTCTCTTAGTTAAGGTTTTATTGCTGTGAAGAGGCACCATGACTACAGCCAACTCTTATAAAAGAAAACATTTCACTGGGGCTGGCTTATAGTTCAGAGGTTTAGTCCAGTATGATCATGGAGGGAAGCATGGCGACACGCAGGAACATGGTGCTGGAGAGGTGGCCATCTGACAGCTACAAACCTATGGTTACACAGATGACCCTGGCTAAACTCCAATCACAGAACAAAATGAAAAGAATGAAGGGATCTATAGAGAAGGGTGTTGGTGAGGGAGATGGAGAAGGGTGAGAATAATCAAAACGCTATATGTGTGTGTGTGTGTGTGTGTGTGTGTGTGTGTGTGTGTGTGTGTATGAATGCATGTATGAAAGTGTCAAAGAACACTGATTTCATTAATTTTAAAAATCAATTCCGTCTGGGTGGTGGCGACATACTTTTAATCCCAGCACTCTGGAGGCAGAGGCATGCAGATCTCAAGGCCAGCCTGGTTTACAGAGTGAGTTTCAGGACAGCTAGGGTTACAAAGAGAAACCCTGTCTCAAAAAAAAAAAAAAAAAAGTCAATTCCAGTCTTATAAATATGTTCACCACCATTCCCTGGGCTCACTGTTTCCAATACAACAAAAACAAAAGTGGCTCCTTTAAAGAGAGCCCTTCTGTGCTCGAAAGGAAATTGTATCATACAACCTAAACAAGTGCGGCCTGTGCCAAATGCGTGGCGTCCGAAGATAAAATAGCACAATGGGAAGAGTGACTATTCCCTTATGAGATATGCACCCCAAAGCATTCCCCGACCTGGTGCCATTGCCTCCAGACCCCTTTGCTCACCCCATCTGCTTTCTGACTTCTCAGAAAGCGTCATGTCCCACTCCTCTCCACTCCAGTCTGCTAGTACAGTGGTCTCGTCCTTTCTAATGCCGCCGCAACCCCTTACTGCAGTTCCCAGCCATAAGACTACTTTCATTGCTACTTCATAGCTGTAATTTTACTACTGTTGTGAATCGTGATGTAAATATCTGTTCTCTAATGGCTTTAGGTAACCCCTGCGAAAGGGTTGTTCAGCCCCAAAGGGTCAAGAGCCACAGGTTGAGAAACACTGTTCTAGCATTTTCCAGGAGCATAAGCTTGCCTGCACTGTCATTAAGGGCACAATCCGCTCATGCCAATAAAGTGTCCTCAAGTTCCCTTCTGTAACTGCTTTTAAATTCCTTTATCTATGTACAGAGGAGATTCTGTCCCAAGCCCTGTAACACTTCCCACAGTTTCTGGAGGAAGTCTGCCCCCATCACAGCCTTGAGACACCATCAGACAGTGTCTCTATTGTCCTCAGCACTGCCCAAGACAGCTGGGCATACTGCTTAGGGGCAGCCAAGACCAGCAAGGGGACAAAGTCCTCACCCAAGAAGTGGCTCCCACCCTGAACCCCTGAATGTGTGATCTCTTAAAGCAGCCTCTCCCTGTTCCTTACCAGCCTGGCACTTTAAGCCCCAGAGCCCCAGCTCCCTTTCCTCTCCTATGGTTCACCTGCTTGTCTTCTGTCCACTTTCACTTAAAATGTTTGTCGTTACATTTTAATAAACTTTTGGGTAACGGCGATAGAGGAGAGACCATGCTGTTTAAGATTCGTTATAATCACTTTCAGACGTAATCCTTGTGAGGCTTTACCTGACAGCTTTTTATATTTGTCTACATCTGCAAAACACAAACAAACAAACAAACATACAAACACCAGTGAACTCCACAGGGACCAGGAAGAGTCTGTTAGATTCTAATGGGATTTATGGACACCAGACATCTCTCCACACCTAGCCCAGGCACGGGACACACGGGGTGGGCAGACAACAGCACAAGGCTGCAGTCAGTGGCACCCCTTGCCTCCCGGCTTCTTTGTTGCTGCTAGGCTAATCATTGTGTCTGCCCTAACTGACTGTCTGTAGCCACCTCCCGGTGGGCACACTCCTATTGAAACTGTACAAGCAGGGTGTGCCGCTTTCAGGCCCAGAGTAGAGCCTCACTGCCCAGACTGCTGAGAGAAGTGTGTCCCAGGGAATCTTAGCTTGGGCACTCTTTCGACTCAGACAGCCGGTGGAGATCTGCTTCTGCCCTTAAGCCCACCTGCACATACGTATATAGGCAAGGGCTCTGAACTGTCTAGAGCTGCTACAGTGCCAGACAGTGTGTGTGGTCCCACGGGTGACCTGGGCACTGTGCCACGTCATGCCCGTCCCTCGCGGTTTCATAGCCCAGCTGCAGTGATAGTACCTTCTCTCTGCTCCCTGGCCACGCTTGCCACTTCTGTATATCATGCTGCCGCTGGGCACACAGGTCGCCTAAAAGGGAGGCTTCCTTTGATTCGAGGCACCCTCAAGATTTAAAGGTGAAAATTGACAGCTGAGATGTACATCAGCCGTGAGGCCTCCTCGGAGCTCTCCTCTGTCAACTCACTGTTGAGGAATACTTGACAAAATGTGTAGGTCTCCAAAGTCACCATTCCTGCTTCCAAGTGCAAAGTGAGCTTCACTGGTCACCTTAGCTGCTGTTGTGGGGACACCTACTCTCTGTGGGCTGATGACGTTCTGTAACTGGCGAGTCACTGTTCTTGGATGAGGACACTGGAACCAGGGATGAGGGGCTCTGCAGCCCAAGCATGTGTTAAACGCTGCACAAAGCTCTCAGAGTGAGAGTGCCACTGGCACATAGCCGGGGAGAAGCTGCAGAGGTAGAAGCCAGATGAGAGGGAGCTGTGGAAGGGAGGGGCATGTGTGGGCCCAAGTGGCTGAATCAGGCCCTGGGAGGTCAGAAGCGTCTTCACCGCAGGCTGCCACTTCACAATCAGCCGCAGCGAGTCTGTGTTGGTCTGGAGTGCACTCACATCCTAACCCCGCTGGGAAGACTTAACTGTGGGATTAATCATTAAAGCTGGGAAAGCTTTTAAGGGCTTTGAAACTGTAGGAAGAAATTGCACGTGGTAGATTATGTGATATGTAATTGCTTTGTATATTACAGCATCATAAGCCATGGTGGGGTGCCAAGATGGCAGTGCCCATGGTAGCTGTCTGGTATGCTGTCTGGCACAAACATCCTTAAATAACCATTGGCTTCTGGCCACCCTTGCTGATGGGTTGCTGTCCTGCATACTGCCGCTTCCGCTTGTGCAGGGGACCAAAATCTCATGCAGATGAAAATAGCCCAGGCTGCCAGGGTGTAGAAAGCTTGAGGACATTTCCTAAATTGTGGGTGAATTTCAGACTCTTGCTATTTAGTGAGCTTACAAGCAAACAGAGGCTGCGACTGGAAAGCACCGACAATGGCGGGCCAGGACTCGGGGAACCCCACCTCTGGAACCCCACCCCTCCAGAACCTCCGAGGCACTGGAGCCAGGCTGCCGAGGGTTCAACATGCAGAGGGTCTTATGAGTTTCATCAATTTCCATCCTTCCAACAGGGAGTGTTCCCACTACGGTGAGGGAGCAGCTACACAGAAACTGTGACACACTGAAGGACACATCCTAAACATGACGTCAGCTCAGGGCTGCACAGCCCTCTGCCCCAGGCCAAACAGAGCTAGGAGCAAGCTCATTTTCACTGACACAGGGTTAAAAATGCTCAGGGAACAAATACAGCTTTAAAAGGGATTGCTGTAGGAAGTGGCCTCAGCTGACTGCCAGAGAAAAGAACAAATCCCGGGAAGAACCTGTCTCCTGGCAAGATTTTAAAGAACTCTGATGGAGAGCTGGGGCTTCAGCTCAGCTGGCAGAGTATTCCCGTGGCATGTGTGAAGGTCCGGGTCAGGATCACACAAAGTGGGTGTGGCTGAATGTGGCCACACAGGCCTGTAATTTCAGCATCTGGGAAGGTGGAACGAGAGAACCAGAAGTTTAAAATTATCCGTGGCACATTTGAGGCCTCGCTCTGAGCTACGGGCATGCCTGTGGGAGATTATTCTTGATTTCATTAGTTAAGGAGGCCTGCCACACACTAAAGCACACAAGCGGACAGAGGACGGGGCAACACGCATGCACCCTGCTGTTTCTTGATTGTGGGTGTGATGTGGCCGGCTGCTTCGAAGTCCTGTGGCCTTGACTTCCCCACAAACCGTGGGCGAACATAAACCCTTCTTGAGTTTTGTTTGTCAGTGTTTTCTCATAGTTACAAGGAAAAAAAAAAAAACTAAGACGGAGCTTAAGCATAGTTTTCAAAGTTCCAAATAACTGTGCGCACATTTTAAAGGACATTCCAACTGAGTTTAGTGCTGTTAGAGATCAAATGCATTGGGAAATAGACTTGAAGAAAGCGTAAGAACATAACCAAGTAAACATGGAAGATGTCAGGAGAAACCTAATCCAGTCATTGAATGGCACGGAAAGCAGCAGATACTCCACTTGGAGGAAGTGGTATAAAGATTTTAACTGTATTGACAGAACACTAAGTTCAGGAAGCTGAGGCTGGAGAGATGGCTCAGTAAGGACAGCACAGCTGCTCTTCCAGAGGGAGCAGGTTCAGTTTCCAGAACCCACATGACAGATTTCAACCATATGTACCTCCAGTTCCTCGGGCTCTGACACCTCCTTCTTTCCTCCATAGGCATTGCACGGATGTACACACAGGAAAATCAGCGTGTTTTTTAAAAGACCCAGGATGGTCCGAAAGTCTGAGGGTGGCTTTTCAATTTCAATTCACTGCTGGGAATGGATTCAAGAGCCTCACCCATGTTACACACTATCTACAGTTGAGCCACAATTTTCACCACACACCCATCATCACAGACTGTCAAAACATCAAAAGCAAAACATTTTAAAAATAGCTAGAGAAAAGATAGGTTGCCTACAAACTAATATGAATCAGATTGGCAATATATTTAGCAGCCTCGATGAAAGCCAAAGAATATTATTGAATTGTCACATTGCCCTCTACAAATACATACATACACACATACAATTGCCCAATACAAATACATACATACATAAATAGGACACCTACACACACACACACACACACACACACACACACACACACACACACACACGAAGACTACAGAGATAGCTCAATTGTTAAGCATGTTTACTGCCCTTCCAGGAGATCTGAATTCAATTCCCAGCACCACGTCAGGCAATACACATTTGTCTACAATTCCAGTGCCAGGAGATCCAAGGCCTCCTGGTCCCCTCAAACATCTGCATACAAATGCCAGGCAGGCAGTCATACAAGCACACATACATACACATGAATAAAAATTAAAATAACTATTTCTTAAGTAACAAGCTGGAGAGATTGGCTCAGCCGTTAAGAACACTTGCTTTTCTTCCAGAGGACCCAAATTTGGCTCTCAGTACCCACATTGGCAGCTCACAACTGCTAGTGACTTCACCTGGCCTCTGGGGCACCAAACACTCTTAACATACACTTAAACAGTCATATACTCTTACTTTGTAAAATTAAAGGGCCACAGTAGTGAATAGCACAATGACTTCAGCGTGCTTAAAAATGTTAACTGTGAAGTTAACATTGTAGCCAGACTTTTGGCCATCTTGTGGGATCCTTCCTCTCTTTCTTCCTTCTCCACCCCTTCACTTCTTTCCTTTCAAGCCTCTAACACTAGATAGGAGAGAAAAAGTAGAGGGAAAAGGGGGGTGATGATATCGTTAAACTAGTTCCCTGGTGTAAGTTTGATGTTCGTCATCAGGATATCTAATTTCTTGTCTCTTTGCACACAACGGCTTGATAAACCACAGCAAACAGCATCCAACCAGCCGCTGGCCACCCAGCCCCTTCTGTTGGGACTCTAGCATTTATATACCCTCTGAAAAGCCCTCAGAATTCCAAATGTCACACACTTGCAGAAACTATCTGCAGCTGGCAAAACCACGTGTCTGCCAGAGCACGAAGCAAATCACAGTCATCTGCAGTGAAGCAGCCTCCTGTCCCCATACCTGGGATTAAAACAAAAACATTTCCATAACATCTCTGTGTTTTTAAATAAACCAAAATTCTCATAAACATAGAATTGTGTATTTTAGGGGATGTAAATGCAACTCAATAATAGAGTATTTACCTAGCCTGTGTGGTGCTCAGGTACCACTTATAATATTTCAAAAATATTTAAAATTTTTATGAGTATATAGTGATTAAAGATAATAATGGATCTCGTGGTGGTTTGACTAGGAATGGCCCCCACAGACTCATGTGTTTGAATGCTTGGCCACAGGGGGTGTGTCTTTGTTGGAGGACCTGTGCCACTGAGGGGCTTTGAGTGTCAGAATCTTAAGCTATGTCCAGTATGGGACACAGTCTCTGCTTGCTGCTTGCCGATCCAGAGGCAGAACTCTCAGTTCCTTCTCCAGCACCATGTCTGTCAGCATGCTGCTATGCTTCCTACCATGAAACCAGCCCCAATTAAATGTTTTCTTTTATAAGAGTTGTCTTGGACATAGCGTTTCTTCACAGTAATAATACCCTAACTAAGGCAGATCTGATTGTGGTATTTCATACATGTACATATTTTCATCATATTGACAGCCCTCCTAACTGGTAAAGTCAAAGATATCTACAATAAAAAACTTTAAAACACTCAATAGAGAAAGTGAAGAAGGCACTGGAAGATACAAATATTTCCCATGTTTATGGATCAGGAGAAAAACTCCCTTACCAAAAGCCGTACAGATTGAATGGATTACCACTAAATTCCCAGTGCTATTCATAGAAATAGAAAAACTCTTACTTCTTTTTGTTTCTTTGTTTTGTTTTGTTGCTGAGACAGGCTTTATATAGCCCTGGTTGGCCTGGAATTTGCTATGTTGACCAGGCTGGCCTCAAATTCAGATATCGACTGATCTCTGCCTCCTTAATACTGGGTCTAATGATGTGCTACCACACTCAGTGAAATACAAGATAAAATATCTTAAAATCACCGGGGATGGTGGCTCATGACTGTAATCCCAGCACTCGGGGGCAGGGGAGGAGCAGAGGCAGACTGATCTCTGTGAGTTCCAGGCCAGCCAGGTGTACAAGGTGAGTCCAGGAGAGCAAGACTACACGGAGAAATAGTGGCTGGCTCTTTGATCACCTCACCTTGGGGGATGCAATCTTGCTAGGCCGCAGAGGAAGATGATGCAGCCAGCCCTGATGAGACCTGGTAGGCTAGGATCAGACAGAAGGGGAGGAGGTCCTCCCCTATCAGTGGACTTGGAGAGGGGCATGGGAGGAGATGAGGGAGGGTGAGTGGGACTGGGAGGAGATGAGGGAGGGGGCTACAGCCGGGATACAAAGTGAATAAATTGAAATAAATATATATATATATTAAGGAATCTTAAATTCCAGTGGAAGCTCAAAAGACCTTGGATAGCCAATAATGAGGAAAAAATAAGGCTGGAGGGATCACCACACTGATTTCCAGTTACATTACAGAGATATAGTAACAAAATCAACATGATCAAAAATAGATGTTGTAGAAAAGCCAGCCTCTTTAACAGTGGTGCTAGGAAACCTGGATATTTACATGTTGAAGAATAAATCTAGATAATCTCTTGCCCTTAGTAAAAAATAACTCCAGATGTATCAAGGACTTTGAAACTGAGAGTCTGAAACCGCTCAGAGGAAAATACATTGAGATTCAGGCACAGGCAAGGGCTTTCTAAACAGGACACCAGTTTCTCCGGAGACCCAGCCAATGATGAACAGATGGGCCTCGTGAACTTGAAAAGCTTCTGCACAACAAAGGAGACAAAACTGCATGGACAGCATACAGAGTGAGAGGAAGCAGGGGCCAAGTCTGTGTCTCAGAGAGGACCGATAGCTATGCAAAGAGCACGGGGGAACGGGTACTCTCAGTCAAAACGTGGCTTAAAGGGAGCCACGGAAGCGCTTCAGTGGGTGTGGATACGAACACACGCTACACAAGCATGAAGTCCTGGGTTCAAATCCCCGGTACCTAGTAGGAAATAGAATCTGTCTAGATGTCAATTGGCTGATAAGTAGTTATGTATACCTCTCGCCTGCTGTTTCGCCTAAACCTCCCATCAGTGGCCTGTAGCTGGCTCTGTTCCCAGTATGGCCACACAGAAAAAAAAAACTTTCTCTGCTTTCACTATTACTCTTTTCCAAGGACAAGCGGCAGAGCTGCCAGGACCTGGCCTCTGACCTTAACAGCTGGAAACAAATACTCTTTATTTTCCTGCCTTTTCCTTTCCCATCCTCCTACACCTCCCAGTGAAACTTGTAAGAAATCCTTCTTTTGTGCTCACATATAAGCTATGACCTCACTCTGACACAGCACACATGTCATCTGGAGGCCACCCCAACTGCCAAAACCACCCGGGGGTAGCCTTGCCAGCTGTCCAGCCAAGCCAGCCCTGCTTCCGTCCGATCAACTAGTTTGTTCCCGCCTTCACACAGCCTATGATGCTCTGTTGTACTGTGTCCCTTCCCAAGATCAGAAGGCACCTTCTGTGTTCTGCCCCTCGGCAGGAAAGCTCATGCAGGGCACTTTCTCCATGTAGCTCCTTCCTGCTAGTGTGGCTTCTGTGTCTGTGACATCCCTATCCCACAGTGGCTCCTGTCTCTATCAATACTTCTATTCAAGAAACACTTGGAAGGACAGGTGGATCAAGTTCAAGGCCAGCCTGGTGAGTTCCAGCCAGCAGCGGCTGCACAGAGAAACTGTGTGATTCTTCGTGTCCAAACGCTTTGCACTGAATTGAAATGGTCAGGTGACTTTAGGCAGAAGAGGTGACCAACCAAACAGGTATGCCTGCTCCTAGGAGGTCAGTAGCTGCAAATAGGCAAGCCATATTCTAAGCCCTGGGTCCTGTGGAACACAGTTGGAAAGCAGACTGGACATGTGAGTTTGCAGTTATTACGCAGAGCCAGCCACGTGGAGTCAATGTGGGCAGGCCTTGCTGCGGGAACCATAAACCTCATCCTGTGCCTGGCATGTGCTAGTATAAGGGGCTCAGGCGGCCAAATGCCTTCTTCTAGTGTGAAACCTGATCAAGATAGGAAGAGTGCCCCAGGGACCTGGGTGCATGGAGGTGCCGAGGTGAGGCCACGCTTGAGGGCTGCAGCTGACTAACTAAGGTAGCTTGACTGCTGTGACCACTGACTCACACTGTTTCCTGGACGTCCCTGGTGTCACTAGTTGATCTCGGCACTAGCTCTTTGGTGGCTGGAAAAAGCATCCTGCCTACTGGGCGGGAAAGGAGAGGTGGGAAGGCGTGGATGTGAAGTAGTCACTTCGGGACTTGGGCCCCTCCTTGGGACCAGTTTTCTTCTGCAGTGGGGTGGGGTTCCCAGCAGAGGAGTCACTTGCTGTACTCCAGACAGGGGCCAAGAACAGCTGCTGCAGGGACACCTCGGGACACATCCTGATGTCCCTGCGGGGTTGGCTGACTCCTTTAGGGTGAGAAGGAAGCCAGCATGAGCTCCGTGGTGTGATGAAACAGTTGATGTGGGAACAGGGTGGAGACAACCTCAGGGGAAGCAGGGCTCCTGGGGTAGTGTGCCCTCTGCTAGATGCCACACAGCTCTACACGGAAGGCTGGGGATCAGGCCTCTGTGAGATGGACACGGGCATATGATTCACAGACCAGTGCTCACAGTCATTGCCCAAGGAGGGAGTGGGACTGAACAGGCCTGACACCTCAGTGTCCAGAAGCAGGGAGAAGTAGAATTGGAAAGTGGCCGGAGAAGGCTGCAGACTCTGGTATCCTGAATGCCCTACCGCCATCGGAAGTGATGTCTGACTACAGTGGGTGCGTGGGCATCTCTCCTAGAGAGGTGTCCTGGAAAGAGAGGTGGAGCAGTGGCAGCCTCTGGGTAACAAGAGGCCAGAGCAAATAAGATTCATTGTGTTGTGTCTGTTTTGGGGGAAAGAACAGCATTTCCTCAAGCCCACGGGACTGGTGGCTGATACGGGATTGCTTGGAGCCTGGTATGATGCAAGACCAGAAGTTAGGGAACTGTGTGCTAGTGAGGGATGCTTCTACAGTCCCAGAACAGAGAGGGCTGGGGAGGCCTTCTGAAGGCTTTCACCTCCTTGGGAAACAGCAAGCTATGTGCTCACCATGTGGAGTTAGAGGGTTGAAGAGAGACTGCAGCTCAGTGAGGTTCGTGCTCACAGTTCTCAGAGACCCGGTAGCACTCTGACAAGGCCATCCCTGTCTCTTTCCAATCCCCAGAACAGGTCAGGCACAGAAGCGGCTCTGCACAGGACTGAGAACACCCAAGAGGGGCAAGGTCCAGACAGCATGAGCTGAGCTGCTCAAAATCAGCACAGGTTGTTAGGTGCCAAATGGAGCCGGAGCAGGGGTGCCTGATATGGTAAACTGTGGGGGCAAGTGCTGGCAGGGTGAGTGCCAGGGTCAGGTGTTCCTGTATGGCAGGATGACAAACGGCTTCGAAGGTAAGGAAGGCAAAGGTCTGAGTACAGGAGGCCAGAGACCTCGTCTAGGAATGAGGACGATCTACCTGCAAGTGGCAGCAGGAGCGAGGGCTGCTGGGAGAAGTTTGACACCAGCTTCCATTGCAGCTTAGGCGCAACAAGAAGCCTGTCTCCCTGGGGCCTCACAGTGTGGCACAGTCAGAGTCACAAGGAAGCGCTCAGACAGAGGCACCCTGAAGAGGAGGGGGGGCGGGAATGGAAGACTCACCTTGCCTTGAAGGTGTTCTGAGTCACAGGGAAGGGGCTTGCCTCCTGAGCACACAAGAAGACACGCCACCCGGTCCCTGAGAACCAGCTCAGGACAAAATGGCCCATGTCAGAACACCCCAGCAGAGCTCCCAGGGGGCCGCAGGCAGGCGACCGCTGTTAGGGGGACATATGAGGTCACCACACTGCCATCTAACTGTGTTCTGACTTTGTCTTCCTGGTCTCCTCTGTGCCCAGCCCTTGTCCAGGTAAGAATCTGCAGCCTTCCAGAACAGCGCAGAGCCTCACAGCGAGCACTGGCCAGCTCCGGGAGCGGGGGCTCCACAGCACTGCGTTATCACCCCACTTCCTAAAACCAGGCGGCTGTACTCCGGGTGTAATTAGTAGAAACTGACATTATTGGTCTTTTGTGGCAAGTCAGTGAGGCAGGTTGTCATGCGGGTCATCTGTATGTGGACAAAACTTTATATGTACAGACATGTACAGATGAGCTCTCCTGCTTTGATGCATTGCCAAAAGATTGCTCACGGGAAGATTCAAATCAGCCACTCCTATGCCCCACTCATCGGTTAAGTGGGTCACACACTAGGGCTCTACCCCACCTCGCAAAACTGTGTTGTTGGCTGGGGGTGGCATTCAGTTGGTACAGTGCTGGCCTCCCAGGCGTGATGTCCTGGTTTGGTACTGGGCCTAGTACCACATGCCTGCAATCCCAGCACTCTGCCGGCAGACACAGAAGTCGTCTGCTCTGGCGCTAAGCTTCACCAGGAGCTCCTTGCCAGGGACGTGATGGGGACGCTGGCATTAAGGGGGCCCACTTTCAGAACACAGTGTGAGAACTGGGAGGAATATGCAGCCCCATTAAATTTATTCAGATCAAAAGGCTCTTATGCCAGACCCGGTAACACAGGCCTGTAATCCTAGCTAATCTAAAGGCTAAGACAGAAGCATGGAAAATTCAAGACGAGCTTCAGCCATAGAGTGAGTTCGACACCAGCCTGAACAATTTTATGAAACTGTAGTTCTCCTCCTGTCTGGGGGCTGCCTCAAAGCAACCCACGAAGTCAGGAGGGGCTGGGGACAAGAAGCGTACCTGGAATGGTGAGAACCTTACAGTGATCCCAGATCCCGGAAACAGCTGATGTGGCTAGTTCAACTTTATTTCCAGAGAACAAAGAATATATACCCCTACGGGAGTGGCTGGGGGTCTCCAAGGATAGGTATACATAATTGGCTGAAACTAGGCAATTCAAGGATGCTTGCACTATACAGCACGCTCCGATCATAAGAATAGAAACTCACTACCTAATTAACATACAGGTTCAGGGAGGGGAGAGCTGGCAGGGAGCTGTATCAGAGGCCATCAAGTGTGGCTAGGGGAGTCTGTGGCTAAAGACTCTCCAGACGAAGTCCGGCAGAGAGCAGGAGACCCCGCCGAGGGAGAGGGGGGAGTTCTGCCTTTAGCACCTAGCTCATAATGGCTGTCAGGTCCAGACAAGATCTGCAGCCTCAACCAGCAGGATTTCTTGCTTGTCTCAATGTTTAAAAAGTACGAGCCAGTTGGTGGTTCACGCCTACAACTCTGGATCCTGGCACTCGAGAGGTAGAGGCAGGAGGAGTTCAAGGATCCATATGAAGTTTAGGCCAGATTGGGCTATGTAGCTTAAGAAACAAAAAGTAAAAGAAAAGGCTGTGGATGTAGCTCAGTGATGGGGAACTTGCTTATCATGGATGAGACCTTAGGTTCAATGCTCAGTAGAGCGGGAAAAAGGGGGGTGGTGAAGAATAGACTAAAAGGCATGTTCTTTAAATTTTTTTATGCGTGTTTTGCTTACATGTATCTCTTGTGCCACATGCACAAGTCAGAAGAGGGAGCTGGAATCCCTGGAACTGCACTTAGGAATGCCTGTAAGCCATGTGGGTGCTAGGAATCGAATCCAGGTCCTCTGCAAGAACAAGAGTTCTTAACCTCAAAGCCATCTCTCCCCACAAAAGGCATTCTTTTTCTTAATATTTATTTTATGTGCAGGAATGTTTTGAAGCATGCCTGTGTACCACGTGTGGGAAGTGCCCACAGAGGCATGAGGAGGATATCAGTTACAGATGGTTGTGAGATGGTGTGTGTGCTGCGAACCTAACCTGGGTCCTCAGCAAGAGCAGCCCACGCTCTTAACCACTGAGACACCTCTTTAGCTCTCAAAGGCAGTCTTTTTAAGGTATCTTCTCCAGGGTGTGGGTGGCGAGATGGCAGAGACCTGAATCCAAGAATCTGCTTGTCAGGTTGGGCAGCCTGGAGGGACTGCCAAGACCTTAAAGGGATTGCCAACTCTGTCCGGCCTGAGCCTATACCCAGTGGGGCAAAGTGAAGTTGCACAAGCCAGCTATCATGGTGGTATCATGCCTGCTCACACTCAAGAGCTCCAAGTGCCAAACCTTAAGGAGCCCCAGCAGCTGGCAAACTTGACTGAGAATCTACGTCCTCATTGTTGTCCCTGGGCATTCCTGGGTATTTTCCCAGGGCACACAGGCGGTGACTGCCATGCACAAAGCACGGGTGCCTCACTCTCAGAGCACTTGGGCTATAGCTTAGACTCCAGAAAACCCATGACTCTCAAGGTCAGGATCATATTATACTTGAAACCAAGTTGTTTTGGGCCATGCTGTGATAGCCGGCCCTTACTGATTGTGTACATGAGCCTTCCTGCGGGCTAAAACTGGAAGGTGGTTCCGTGCTGCCTAGGGGTGGGGGGTGGGGGGTGGAGATGCTCAGATATACGCCAGCTGGCAGGTCACAGTCACTGTCTCGCACTTTGATACCTGCCACTCGAGCAATGATGAGTGAGCAGCAGCAGAAATGCTGCTGGGGACCTGCCTCCTCTAGCCAGAGGTAAGACAAAGTGGCATGTTTCATACAGAAGGGTATTTTGGGCCCTTGTGTCACAACCTGGGTTGTGTTGCTGTATTGAGGGGACCGGGGGGGGGGGGGGGGCCCCAAGACCCCCCCCCCCCCCCCAAGGCTCAGCATGCCTGTTCTAGGAGCCCGGCCCAATCAGGAAACCACAGTGAAAGGTGATTCCAGATGGCAACAGTGAGATAAAAATGGTTAACAGTGGCAGCCTTTAGGACTCGAGTGCAGTCAGCCTGGCCACTGTGAGGATTGCAGAAGACAGTCTAAACGAGAGGCCAGGAAAAGACAGGGCCCCGCCACACACAGGAGCCAGGCAATGGAGTCACAGTCGTGAGTGGGGATCACCAGGCCCCAGCGTGGTCTGAGAGGAGGGGTGCTGAAGGCCAACTGTGTAGAACTGCACTGAGAGGACACAGTGTAGGGTGGAGATGAGAAAGGCAGTGTGGGAGGCCAGTGAGAGCAGACTTGCCTAACCTCACAAGTTACCCCTAGATAGCACAAGTCACAGGGGCGGGTAAGCAGGCTGGGTTTGTGACCACGATCAAGTGACTTCTCAGTCTCACCTTTCCCAAAAGAGGCAGTAGTGAACACCTGTCCCAACAGAGGAGTCCGCAGGCAGGCAACCCCGCACGGTGCCTTGAAGCAGTAGCCACAGGAACATGCGCTTCTCCTGGCGGGAATTTTACAAACGAGGTTGTGAGCATGGGAGTGGAGCTGGCGGTAGAGCACTAACAGCACAGAGCTCGGGGTGCCGTGCCTAAGCACACACACACATTTACAGGTATGGAGATGACCTAGGGCTTTTTTCAGACAGTGCCTTACTATGTCACCCAAACTTATGAGGCTCCAGTACCACCATGCCTGGATCTCAGCTGGAAGGCTTTTGAAAGAAGTGAAGAAAAAGCAGATCCCTGCTTCTTGAGCATCAGACCCACTGATGGCTGCTCCATGCTGTGTTGGGACTGAGAGACCTGGACCAGTATTTTTTTTTTTCCAGGATGCCCACAGCAACCTTTGCACCTTCCTTGTGCATCTAGTTACCTGTCCTTAGGTTTGGAGCGACTGTCTCCTGAGAGCCCACCTATGCCCACCTTTGGGCAATACAGCAGGGTCATAGAACACCACATCTGATCCCCTCTAGAGCTTCTGGAGATGGCAACTTTTTTTAGGAATAGTTTGGCCATGTGTCTACACTTGGTCTGCAGCAAGAGGAGGTCTGGGTGGAGCTGGTGCTGCAGGCTCCAAGCTGTGTGGCCTCTGTTGTGGGACACCATCCAGCATGCAGAGAGCTGCCATCATACAGTCCCACATTCGACAAAGACCTGCTACCACGGCTCCTGAAGGGATGTGAGTAGAGTGCCTCGGGACTTTTCCATGCTCTGCTCTGCTTGCCTGATGCACAAACTGGTCTGGAGACAATTCTGTGAACTTACTTGTATCCTACTCCATCTCAGTGATGAGATAATGCCTGAGCAAAGCACATTCTAGCCAGGATGGTTCCCTTGGCCTCAACTGGCACATCCTACCTCTGACAGTGACTCTAACCTGGCCCAGTTCCTGATAAATGGGCCACTTTAAGACCAGGCCTGATTGTCTACCAGCCCTGGCTCAACTTTAGGACTGGCCTCTTCCCTCCAGGTGCAAGAGGCTTTGTGCCCAGTACTGCCCTGCTCTCTGCCACTGAGAGGCTGGGTAGCCCTGGACAGGAACCACCTGCAGCAGTTCTGCTTAGACCCTTTGGGAACTGCACCGGCACATACCTCCAGTGTGTGAGACAAGCAGGCTGGC
Source organism: Psammomys obesus (assembly GCF_907164565.1). Lineage (NCBI taxonomy): Eukaryota > Metazoa > Chordata > Mammalia > Rodentia > Muridae > Psammomys > Psammomys obesus. The sequence goes on along the minus strand of NW_026591497.1, from coordinate 1,372,091 downwards.
TCACAGCCCTGGGCTTTATCAGTGGCAGTGGTGTGCCAGCTGGCACACAGCTATCCAGAGAAACCTTCAGCATGGCCCACTGGGCTCTGTGCAGACAGGCTGTATTCCTGCAAAACATCCAGTGGGGCCTGGGATGCATGGATTAGTGACCCCACTGGAGTGACACTCTCTTGCCAAACACTTGGCAGGAGTGTAACCACACAATGAATGAATGACTCCTTTTAACAGTTTAAGGCGGGGAGGGGGGTGACTTGACTTTGCTCATTGAAGTGACAAGATGACAATACATGATTTTAAAATCCTTCCTGGGTACCAGAGTCCTACTCCAGGGACCTGTGTCACCTGACCCAGCTTGCTGTTTCTAATGCTATGGAAAAATCCATCTGTCAAGAGCACTTTCTAACCGGTTGCTGCAATCAAGACTGCTTCAAGCCCCCCTGAGATTTTGTAGTGTGATTCCAAGGTAGGGAAGCTATCCCAGTTGGTATGGACTAGAAAATAACCTGGTCTGTGGAGCTAATGCTTACAGCCTTGGAATGCCTTTGCAGGCTGAGGCTGGCAGCTGCCTACAACACCTCCAGAAGCTGCCTGCCCTTAGCAAAGACCCCCAAAGAGGTCAATGAAGGGCTATCACCCCATTACAGCAAAGAGTCCCATCCACACAGAATGCTTGGGCCACGCTGCATGAGCTGCCAGGAGACACAGACTGGTTAGGTTTTTGAGGGTCCTTACTTGCTCATAATCACAGAGGGCAAGAAGCAGCCCTCTGTCAGAGATCTGCTTCTCTTTTCCCTAAGATGTGTTAGCTTATGGGTATCCATACGCAGAGATCAATATAATGATGGACAAGTGTGGCCTGAATTTTTCTTGGCAGTGAGATCCATGGGTAAAGCATGTGAGAACTCAGCCCATCCAGACTTCAGAGATGTCAATATGCACACCCTCAGCTTTAATTCTGTCTTCAAGCCCCTTCCTCCATGGTTCCCTATAGCTCCAGACCCTGTCTATCTTGCGGATAGACAAACTCAGTGCCTGCAGGAGACTGAGTGAGCAAAAGGAGCACTGGAGAACACGAGGGCTATCTTCTTGCCCCTATGCAGGAATGTTTGGCAGGTAGCACCTTGGATCAGAGAGGGACAAAGGTAATTCATGCTGCCCTGCCCTGGCTAGGCTTCAGATGGTTGGGTGGAGGTGGGAAGGACTCCAACGGTAACCAAGTGTGGCAGTTACTATGTCCAGAAACGGTGGCACAGCCACCTCTGTGCCCAGCTGTGGACTGCTGCTGTGACCCCCCAGGCTCTGGCAGAGAAGCTCTTTCTGGTTCGTGCTAGGACAAGCCCATTCAGAGCCCACGTGGGATTGCACAGAACAGACTGCAGAGGCTGTTGGCTCCTTGGGATACTGTAGCGCTGACAAAGGTGGGGGAGCAGGCTAGCATGCCAGCTGGCCTTCCCCAGCTTTTGTTACTGGAGCTAAGCATCCAGTTTGGGGTCCAGCTTAACCTCAACCCCCCCCCCCCCCCCCGCCAGCCTCCCCATACTCTTTGCCTCCAGGCATCTGCTGGCCCCGTGCCTTAGGCTCTGAGGAGTGGAACTTATCTGTTCTTTCAACCCGTTGGGCACTCAAGGGCATGCAGAACAAGACTCCATCCCAAAAAATAGGCAGCAGAAATAGGCCAGAAGCCAGGCTGGCAGTAGGCTCTGCTGCGCTGCCCACCAGCCCTACCGGCTTCCCCTATTAATACTCTACTGCTCCTGCCTGCACGGAGCCTCCTCCGAGTGGCTTTTGTGTGTACTGTGTACCCCACCCTCGACCCAGTTATTAACCTTTTCGGGAAACATGGCACTCTAGAATCACAAAGGACTCCAACTGGGAGGTACAATATCTGGGCACTGTTATTTCCTGAAGCCCAGTGATAGCTGCTAAGACAACCCAGGGCCCGAGGAGGCCACTGACCGCCCAAAGTGACTGGTTCCATCAGAAAGCAGGGAGGTGGACCTCTAGGCTTTGACACGCACAGGTTCTGGTCTGCGGATTCCTGGGAGCGTCACCCCCAAACTGGCTAGGGCTGCCCCCTCCAGGCGGCTTTGCGGATACGTTCAGCAACAAAGACCTCCCAAGACTTTGAGCCTCCTGCCGACCATGAATATTAAAACATGTTTATCAGAGCACAGCAGCTCTGCCTGGTGACTGTGTGGGTAGGAGGGACAAAGGCCAATTTAACAGGCCCTATAGCCATTAAAGATCTGCCAGAAACTGAGATGAAGGAAAACCTGCTTTTGTCCGGGGAACCTGCCTAGGAGAATTCTGTTTCCGGACAGATCCGGGAAGGGAGGAGTGATCACCGTGCTGGCCAGCCGGGAGCACGAAAGCCAACGTCTGTGACTACAAAGTGTCCGGAAGGCTGAACTCACGCGACAGGGGAGCATGCGTCCCCGCTGGGACCTCGGGGGATCCTGTAACTGGAGGCCCACCTTAACCCCCAGGCGCACTCAGGGAGCACGTGTTATTCCAGGAGTAACAGAAACTGCACCTTGACCCACTGCAACCCGCCTTGGCGAAGCACCGCTGTCCGGAGACCACGCCCCCGGCCCCGGGGTTCTCTGTTTTCACGCGACTCAGGACCGGCCATTGGCTGCTCTCCGCTCCCCACCCGGACGCGTGCCGAGGTACACCCCGCCCCAGCCTCAGTTTCCCGGTTGGCACAGGGCGGGACGTGGGCGGGGCTCAGCTCAGGCCACGCGGGGCGGAGCCCGAGAGCTGACGTGACCGCCCCGCCCCCAGGACCAGAACGGGTCGCCGTCTCAGTAGCCTCCGGCCCCGCGGCGTCTCGAGTGCCCCGCGCCGGAGGCTCGGACCCGAGGTCGTTCCCGGGCGCCCCTCCTCCTACTCGCCATGGCCGCGCCTCGCGCTCCCCGCACTCTGACGGCCGCCGCGCCCGGGCCTGGAAAGGCCAAACTGACGCACCCCGGGAAGGCCATCCTGGCAGGTGGGCCACTCCGAACCCCAACTCGGAGCCGCCTGTCGGGGCACGCTTCCGGGTGGGCCGGGGACGCCCAGGCCCCGCCCAACTTCCGGAGGGGCGGAGGTTGTGGGGGCGCGACCCGGGCCCCCAGCCCAAGCGCCGGCTCTGCCCGGGAGTCCTTCGGGCACTCCAGGTGGAGACCACCGGGAGGGGGCGTGGGCGTGATCCAGACGCGGGCGGCGACGCGGGCGAAGTCCGGGCGGGGGAGGGGCGGCGCGGAAGCGGCGGCTCGGTCCAGCGGCCCAGGGTGTTCCTAGCCCCCCCGGCTTTCGGTCCTCCCAGGCGGCCTGGCTGGAGGCATCGAAATCTGCATCACCTTCCCGACCGAGTACGTGAAGACTCAGCTGCAGCTAGATGAACGCTCTCACCCACCACGATACCGGGGCATCGGTGAGGAGGGGCAGCGGCAGGGCGGCGAGGGGGGAACTGCGGGGCCGAGGAGCTAGGGTCCTGACAGCGCCTCCCGTAGGGGACTGCGTGCGACAAACTGTCCGCAGCCATGGCGTCCTGGGCCTGTACCGCGGCCTCAGCTCTCTGCTCTACGGCTCTATCCCCAAAGCGGCTGTCAGGTGAGACACCCCGTTCTGCCTGAGCGACCCCCGAGGGAGTGGCCGCAGCAGCCCTCTCACAGGCCTTCTCCGTTAGGTTCGGAATGTTCGAGTTCCTCAGCAATCAAATGCGGGATGCCCAGGGCCGCCTCGACGGCAGGAGAGGGCTGTTGTGCGGTCTGGGCGCCGGCGTGGCAGAGGCAGTGGTGGTCGTGTGCCCCATGGAGACCATCAAGGTGAGGAATTGAGGCTTCCAGTGGTTGCCAGGGTGTCTCTCAGGCTTATGCGGTAACCCAGAAGGGCCGTGTGCCCCCATCAAGGTGGGAAGGGCCCTCACCCATACACACCAGGTTCATGATGAGGGTCATCTTACAGGGTGGATGGCAGAAAAGGGCTCCTGTGGAGGCCATCCAAAACAAAAACATGAGCAAAGTCTTTAAAGCTATGTTTATTGATAGAAAACCTAGCCTAACTCGCTGTTCACAGTGTAGAAAATAGCAAACATGATGCTGGAGGCCCTTCAACCTGGAGAACTCTCCAAGGTCTAAAGGCCTGTGTGTAACGGGACTCCAGAACTGCCTAGGAGAGCATTTATGCAAAAGAGCTGGGCATCCCCAGCCTTGACCTAATTTAGGTAGGTCCTGGGCCTGACAGTGAAAGTCCAGAGGTGGCCAGAAGTCAGCGCCTTTGTTCATTGCTTTTAGGTGAAGTTCATCCACGACCAGACTTCTCCCAATCCCAAGTACCGAGGATTTTTCCATGGGGTTAGAGAGATTGTTCGGGAACAAGGTAAGTCCTGGAGAATCTAGATCTCAGCCAAGTGGAAGGGCTTCTGCTCGAGTGGTTCCCCTTTGCCCTGGAAGGCCCCAGCTTGACCCTGAGTCTGCCTGCCCCCAGGGCTAAAGGGGACATACCAAGGCCTCACAGCTACTGTACTGAAGCAGGGCTCAAACCAAGCCATCCGATTCTTCGTTATGACCTCCCTACGCAACTGGTACCGAGGTACACCTGCGACCCAGAGATCTAGTCCAAACCCTGAAGGCTAACTTGTTCCTTTGGACTGGAAGGGGAGGGGAGCTTTCACAGGCCCTGCCCCAGGTTCTTCCTAGCCTTCAAAACTCTGGCATAACCCTCCCAGTTATTCTGACTGCAACTGTACTCACATCCAGGAGACAACCTCAACAAGCCCATGAACCCACTGGTCACTGGGGTCTTTGGAGCCATTGCAGGCGCAGCTAGTGTCTTTGGAAACACTCCTCTGGATGTGATCAAGACCAGGATGCAGGTGGGGATGGGGGCCTGAGAAAGGGGGGAAAGAGCCCCAGGCAGGGGCTGGTGGCTAAGTACTCTGGCCCACTGGTGTCCTGCAGAGCCTGGAGGCACACAAATACCGGAACACATTGGACTGTGGCTTTCAAATCCTGAAGAAGGAGGGGCCCAAGGCGTGAGTAGGATAAGAGGCGGCAGAGCTGTCGCCCTTGTTCCAGGCCTTCTACCCTCTTGGCCTAGGCTGTTTCCCTTTGTCTGTTCTTCATATCTGGAGAATACCCTTTCCAGGGGCACTGTTTGCCTGCTCTTCCTCCCCTGCCCATTCCGTCCTCCCTTGCTCACCTCAGACCCCTTGCTCTACACAGATTCTACAAGGGTACTATTCCCCGACTGGGCCGAGTCTGCCTGGATGTGGCCATCGTGTTCATCATCTACGATGAGGTTGTGAAGCTGCTCAATAAAGTGTGGAAGACAGACTAACCCTGAAGGGTGCGGCGGAGTATCCCAGCTCTTCCAGATCAAACTCATGCCACCTACTCTGATGATTCCAGTGCAGTAGTGCCAAAAGGCCCCTTCCCTTGTCCCTCAAGTTTTGTGGCCTGGTCTGTTAATAGTGACTGTCACGTGTTCCATAGTTCTGTATCTCCCATGTGGTCTATATGTGACACTACTATTGTGTCTGTCCAGCCTGGCCATGGCTGGGTGTCTCTTTGGCCTGTCTGTGAATATGTGCTCACTTATCCATGTGCTTGCTTGTGAGCCTCGTGCCTGTTTCACGTTCTATGTCATGTGACCCTGTGCCCCACTTCCTGGGGTGCCTATGTGCCCTAGTCCATGGCTTTGGTGCCATGGTCAGGTCACAGTCCGGTGCCTTCCACCCCCTATGGCAGGGTCGTCCTGCCCTGGCCTACCACAGCTGCCTCTGGGCTTCGGCCTGGCTTCACCGCATTCCAGGGGCTATATGGCCCCCTGCTTCTCCCGCCATTGGCCTTAAATGGCCCTCGGGCCCTCCTGCCCGGGACAGGGTGGCACCTGCCACTCTCAGGACCACCCTGCCAAGGAGAATAAACTGGATCCTGTCGTACTCTCCTGTACATCCTTTTGTAAGGGGGCATTGGTGACTGAGCCTTGTCAGGGGCCAGCCTACCCTTTAACCTGAAGACACTGTCCTATGCAGGGGCAATGGGAAAGCTCAGCAGCCCCCAATGACAGCTCCTTTCAGAGGCCCAGGTTGGAAGCAAAAAGGATTTGTGCTACCTCCTGGCTGTCCTTACAGGGCAAGTGAGGTCCAGCTGAAGGGATGTGTCTACAAGGTCCTCAGAGGACTAGCAGTCAGAAGTGGGCTAATGCTCCTGGGGTTCCTCTGCTCTGACTTAGATGAGGGTCAGTTATAGGACTTCTGGCCAGTCAGCCTCTTTTCAAATCTGAAAAGATTCTGTAGGGAGGGAACACTAGCAAGTCTAGGGACTGCAGCATGGAGACACTGAAGCAGTACTCCCTTAAGGTTATAAGCAGCAGGGGTGATAGGGCTTCTCCCAGAGTAGACGCTAACGGTTGAACAAGAATGGGCCCCTATGGCCAGGAACATCTTGATGCCTCAATCTCTGCCCCTAAACATAAGCAGGTATTCCTTAGCTGTAGGCCCCTGCCACATAGATGCAATTCAAAGATGGAGGCTATATAGCTGACACTAAGGTCACTGTGGCCCTGACTCCTGCTATAACCATGGGCAAAGAGTAGGAACTCAGCAGACAGGGCTACCAGGTCCTCCCAACTATGCTGGGGGAGGGGATTGCAAGCCTTTGTCCAGACCTGGAAAAAAAACTGGGCAGAAGGCGCTTCCCTGTAGGCCTGGACCTTTAGGGATCCCTGGCAGGTTCTGTGGAGGCAGCCATGACATCTTGGCAGAGCATGTGGCTGGGGAAAAGTCCGTGCAAGGCAGATTAGGACCATGTGTGTACGTATGGTGTAGAAGTCTCCAGTAGTATTTGTCAGACTCATAACCCAGGCCTCTTCAACAGAGAAAGGTGCCCCACTCCCACCCCCTGCAAAAAAGCCAACTCCTACCTCTACCAGGCACTGCCCCTGCTTCCTAGGACTCCACACAAAGAGGCTTCCTGTCTCTAAGGCCCTGGCCACTCACTCTAGAACTCCATCTTTGTTGTAGCAGAAGTGGCACTGGCTTCCTTGGGGTCCATTCTGGTAAAATGGAAGAGTCATGCTCTGCCCCTTCCTCCCCCATTTTTTTGTATAACCTTGAGCAATTTACCTAACCTCAATTCTCTAATCTGAGAAATGGGGTTAAGATAATCACACCATTGGGCTGCATGTCTGAAATACATCTCTAAGGAGGGAACTTGGCACCTCGTAACTTCACAAAGGTTGCTCCTCTTGAGATGCAGGAAGTGGCTTGCAGTCTCCCCTTGATGTTCCTGAGACAGGCAAAGCACAGCAGCTCTCCCAATCTACTGTCACTGTGATGTCATTACTCACTGTACTTACACAGAGGCTCATGCCCTTCATAGGAAGGGCCCATAGCTATACTGGGCTTCAAGCAGGATATGTGATGATTCTTGGCTGGTGTGTCTCAGGTAACCTAGCAGAAATAGTGACCAGACTGGGTTCAATTTGTCCAATGATAGAATATGGCTGCCCTGGTGGGCGCACACCATAGGCTCCATCCTATGGGCAACCTTATAGTGGTTGAGTCTGGAAAGGAAGGATTGTAGGAACCCATTAGAAACCTCTGAGATGGGAAATTAACAGTTTGGGAGAGAAAGGCAGGAGTCTGCAGGAGCCAAGTGCATTCAACCAGGAAGGCTGCAGAGACCGACAGCAAGCCAACACAGATCAGGACTCAAGTATGGGACTACTGCCTATCCCAATAGCAGTAGAGGCAGAGAAATGGGTGGGTCTTTGATCAAGGTGCTATGTGGAACAAACCCAACTTCCAGAAGAGACTCTACCTCTTATCAAAACCCCAGAGCAAGAGCTTTATATTGGGAAGAATCCCAGGAGGTGACTAAGTTTGCAGTCAGAGGCACACAATCATCATAGAATTATGCCAGGAGGAACAACGGCCTCAGCTGAATGAGGGCAGGGCTTAGCCAACACCACAGAAAGTCAGAGCGGAACCCCAAGCAGATGTGTTCTGACCCATTCTGAATTCTGTGAAGCTCCTATTAGATCTGTATAGGTAACTCCTGGAGTTTTCTATGTCCCTGTGTAGTTAATAAATAGCAATCAGTTTAGTATCCAAAAAAGCTACACTTTGGGACAATGGTTGTTTTCTGCTTTTCTTTCTTTTTAACTAAGTAGGGAACCCAGAGACCCAAAGCTTGCGTATAGTCTACCCAAGCCATGGCCCCAGCCCAGCAATTGTCTTGTTTTAGGCAAATAAGAGGATTCCTGCTTTGATGTTGTATCCCTCCCAGCACTCAGAAAAGAATCTCAGTTTACGATTTCAACATTATTTTTCTTGCTGGCTTTTAATTTCCTGTTTTACACATTCCTAAACTTATAAATTCATAGGTATAAGGCACAGAGTTAGAGTCTGAGGAACTCCTAGCCTCAACAAGATCTGGAACCACCAGATCCTGCACACACCTAGGACAAGGAATGGAGATATAGACATTGAGGAGAATTAACCTAAAAGGATAATGGGAGAAAGCACTGGAGAGTTTGGCCCTGAAAACTTCCCGCCTCCTCTCTCCCAGCAAATACCCGAGAGCATTCTCCCTTCTGATCTGGTTGTGACCAGCCCTGAGAGCCCAACACGGGGACCTTTAACACCTCTGTCACATTTGCGGAAGCCAGACACAACTACCCACCACACACTTATCACTCCCTGGCGACACTGAACCTGGCAGCTACTACCTAAGTATCCTGTGCTCCAAAGCCATTGTCCTAAGTTACCCCAGGGGAAAAACCACCTCAGCCCGTAGGTCCCCAGCTCTGCTCAAATGCCTGCCTCATTAGCTTCACTACCAGAGCGGGGCAGCCTCCTAGCACTTCCGGTCTCCGGGGCGGTTTTCAAAGCACTGACTAGAAAGGGGTAGCCCAGGCTCTCTGGCCAGCCTACGCAAAGGCCCACACAGACCTACAGGCTGGCCGCGCCAGGAGCAATCCACCACGGTAGCACCTCAAGTCACCCGCTCCTGGAAGATTCCTCCCGGGGCTCTAACAGGAAAACGATAAAACGCCTGCGACTAGAATCCGAACGGACACAAGAGAGGCGCAGTGCCCGCCTCGACATGCGGCCGTGGAGGGCACAGACGGGCTTGTGTTCGAGCGAGGCTTCCCGGAGTTCGCTTCTGGAAGGAGAGCTAGCTCTCCAAAGGCCGCAGCACCAACGGAGTAAGGGAGGAATGCTCAGAGACAGACACCCTTTATCCGGAGCCGGAACAAGCCAGTTCATAGGCTGCGTCGCACTTGCTGGTGACGTCACAGGACGCGCCTGTATCCCGGGGCCGCGCACGCGCTCTGCCGACAGCCGCGGGCACGGGAATTGCGCTTGTGGATGACTCCGGTAGCCGGCGGCTTCTGTTTCGGCCGCCTGTTTAGTCTGGAGGCCCCTCGCGGCTACTCCTGGTCCTTAGGTTCCCCCCCCCCCCCCGCGCTCGCTTGCAAGCCCCACTACAGTTGCCAGCTGAGCCGCCTCAGTCCACTCCCTAGAGTGTGATGGTGAGCCTGGCAACTCCTATCACCGCAACTTGAGAGGACCCTCCCCTCCAATTCCCAGAGTTACGACACCTGTGATTTTTTTTTCCCTCCGTTCTGGACCACGCTCCCTGGCTCTCCAACTTGGCCCTGTGATTCTAACTGCCCATGAGGTCCTGTGCAACCGTTGTGCCTGTCAGGAGCCTAATCGTCTTTCCAGAACGACCCTTTACCTGTTTGTCTTCCTGTGCACCCATACATAAACTCACAGGTGACAACGTGGCTCTTCCCCAGAATCCCCATCATAGAGACTGGGCTGGGAACTCACTACTAAATGAAGGAAGAAAAGACTCCATATTGTTGCCTTCCCCTGGATCTTGTGGTCCAATGGCGGTTGTGGCGCAGGTTGGGAATCAAGACGTCTCCACTGATTTCTTGTGCTGTCCTCCACATCCTCCCTACCTGGCTAGCTATAGTCGAGCCTCCTGTTGCAATTGTGGGTCTATCAAAAGCAAACTGTTTGTGTTTCCATGGGGAAGGCCAGGTGTAGGCACATCCCTAATGAGTCCCCTGCCCTGGGCCCTGTCAGGAGCTGCAGGAGCAAGTTGTGTTTCCATGGAAGGCATCAATGTGCACAGGCTGCACTGCTGGACCTTTTACGTGCTTATCCTGGCTTGGCCCTGCCTCCAATGGGTCAGCACACCCAGGTGGAGACCAAGAACCCCACAGCCAGCCAAGCCTCACCCTGCTCCACCTAGACAGAAGGTACTAAAGATAACAGAGTGAGGCAGAGGTGGTAATCACATCAGCTTGTCAGAAAGTCAGAAGTGTGTTTCAGGGTTCTTCCGTGGAAAGAGGAATATTGGCGACGGGATGGGGCTGCAAACAATGGTTTCTTGCTTGTCTCACCATCTTTCCAGCTTGCAGCCTGCTTCCTGACCCTACACAATAGGATATGTGCACCTTCCTGAGGAACCCGAGCTAGGAAAACTGGAGCCTCACTAAGGCATGGGTCCATAAAGTCGCAAGGAATGCTCTTCCTTTTGCCTGGGACAGAAAAGACAGTATTTCTTGATGGTCCCCTGAGGGGGATAGCAGCGAACCGAAGACTGGTCAGGCTTCACACTCAGCAGCTGCCCAGATCCACTCTTCTAGCACTTAGGATCTTCCAGGGGCCTTTCCTAGCCTACCTCTGCCTCTGAACAAGAGACGACTGGGGAAACTGAGATCTGCCTGCTGGCCCCAGGTCTCTCCATCTCAGGAATGTTCCCTGCTTGTGACAATTGAATGGCCAAAGCAGATTAACCTGGGTGTTAATCCCCTCTAATGGTTTCAGAATCCTCAGTGCGGGGCGTTAAGCCGGCCTTTCTCAGCGGCCTGCTGAAGCCCTTCCCGAAGCTTCGCCTGCAGCCGCGCCGATGCTATCTCGGCCCCGCCTGGCAGCGAACCCGCGCTAATCCCCGGTGCTCGCTTTCTTCCTCTGCCTGCCTGAGATGGGGCCGATTGGCGTTTGATTACCGCGCTATCGAGGACCCTTTGTGCAATCGGCCCCAAATCCCCTAATTCCGTGATAAAGGAGGCATTAGCAGGCGTTTGCTGTAGAAAAGGCACTGGCATGAAAGAATGCAATCAGGGGAATCCTGATGGCCTGGCCCAAGCCTGCTAGCGAGTGAGGACAGCAAGGAGAGGGGGACGCTTCGGTTCCACAGGACAGGGGAGGGGCGGCGAGGCCCAGCAGAGGGCATCGTGGCTCCTGGCTTCTTCTGACATCTCCAATCCATCGAGCTCTGAACACTTGGACTGCAAGAAGGTCCACCCTACCCCTCCATCCTCACCATCGTACTTTCAAGACCTTGGCTTTGGCTCTATCTGCCTTGCTGTCGGATCAACCTCTGAATGTTGAGAACCAGGAGTCTGTCAGTGCTTGGACTCTAGTGTGCCCTTCTCTTTAGGCTGAGACGCTGATGGAAACAGTATGCAGTCTTCAGACAGGCGCCGTTAGAGTAGCCCCCACTAGAGGAGTAGTGAGGGAAGAGGTGGCAAGCTGATGGAGTTTCAGCAAGAGGCCCCTGTAAAGGCCTCCAGAACCCCAGGGTTTGGCTTCACAGAGCCAGGCTTGGTATGAGGTCAGCACGCTGGAGGAGCTGGTTATGGCTTGGGCAGCTGAGAATGAACAGTAAGCAGCTGATGGGAGTGGTGTAGGGTGCTGGGCTACTGATATTGGGGGTTCAAAGCAAGGGAGCCTAAAGATGGAAATTGTGTGGGTAGAATTGTGGAGCCTACCTTGAAGAGAGGGGTTAGGAGAGGAAAGTGGCTGGAAGTCAGTTAGGAAGCTAATCCTGGGCTGGCATATTGGCTCAGGCCTCTATCCTAATACTTGAGAGACAGATGCAGGAGAATCCAGAAGATCAAGCTACATAGTGAGTTTAAGACCATTTGGACTATATAAGACCCTATCTCAAAAGCAAAATAAAGCTAAACAAACAAAAAACCTTCATCAAAGAAAAGGGCAAAGGGCACAGACTCCTCAAATAGCACTGATAGGTCACCACCAAGGAGGGCTGGGCAAGGGAGGGGTGTTGAGCATGGACCCAGAGTTGAGGCTTCGGTAGCTCTAGGGGTAGGCATGATTTTTCCAAGACATACAGGTGGGTTGGAGGCCCTTCACCTGGGTAGACAGGTGTGTACTCACCAAGGTGAGCGGGAGCTGACATGTTAACTTGCTGAAGCGTGTGAAAGAAAAACCAAGGGGCTAGATGTGCACTGTGGCTCTGTCCAGAGCTGTCTAATTAGGCCTCCAGGTGCTGAGGGTCGCTGCTGACCTTCGCTCATCACCTGGCTAACAGAGTCACCCAAACCCTGAGCAGAACTTGCTATGACTCTACAGACCCCAAAAGGCTGGCCCTGATTTCAAGGTGGGTCACAGATGAGGTCCCAGATCTTCTGCCTGGAAGCTGGTCCTGACTCTGCCTTCTGCTTAGCCGTCTCCTTCCTGTCCTACCAGTTGGTCCTGCCCTGCTGCCAGGGAGACCCGCCGACCCAGTCAGTGTTCTTAGATCAAAGAAACTTCCATAGCGAACAGGACATTGGACACTAAGAGTGCAGAATACTGAGGAATCCGGTGCTTACTCAAAGAGGTGTATTAAAATTGTAACCCCAGGGCCTTGTGAAATTGCAAATGTGGCCTTTATAACTGCAATTAAGATTAATTGGGATGAGGGCTTACTGGACATGCTAAGTGTTCTACCACTGAGCTGTACCCCATTGCTATCCTTTTTCCATTCCTTCTTAATTTGTCTGTCTCTGTCTCTCTGTGTGTGTGTGTGTGTGTGTGTGTGTCCTTTGCTTTTTTGTTTGCTTCTTTGAACTGGACTCAGCTCCCAGCGATCATCCTGCCTTAGTTTGAGTGCTGGGATTTCACATTTGAGGCACCGAGCCGCGCATGTAGCTTTCTTAGGCATACTGTTCATTATTTTTCCTCTTAGGTCGTCGATGTCTCTCTGTTAGAGGTAAATAAACCTCTGATAGTTAGGTCTTACATTTTAAAGGCTTCAGCTTGAGTTAGTGACACATAGCTATAATCTTAGCACTTGGGAAGTGGAGGTGGGAGATCAAAGAGCTCAAGGCCAGTCTTGGTTCTGTGCCAAGTCTGAGACCAGTTTAGACTACTGTGGTAACAGCTTGTCTCAAAAAGCTCAGTGGCAGAGTATGTGCTCAGGGCCCTTGGTTCAATCACAGCTCACACTGAAAGAAGACAAAACTAATGAGTAAAAACAAAAGGAGGAAAAGGGAGAAAGGAGAAAAGGAGAGAATGAGAAGAAAAAAGAGATGGAAGAAAAGTTTGGTTGGTTGGCTGTTTTACTTTTCGAGACAGGGTTTCTCTATGTAGCCCTGGCTGTCCTAGAACTTGCTTTGTTAGACCAGGCTGGCCTAGAGTTCAGATGCCTCCTGAGTGCTGGGATTAAAGGTGTGTGTCACCACACCCCAGAAAGATTTATTCAGCCCACAATTTTGGATAGCCAAGTGATGGTCTCTGCACTGTTTAGTTGTAGTGAGGGTCTCCTGGTAAACAGCAGATATTAAAAGATGTGGACAGGAAGGGTCATAACGCTAGCCAGAAAGCAGAGATGAGGGTCTCACATTTCAGGGACCTAAGAACCTCTCACTGGGCCTCAACTCTTAAGAACCCCACAAACTTTCAGTATTGATGTCCTGGAGAGCTAGTTCCTGACACAGATTTGGGGGTGACACAAACCACAGCATGTTCAATCTACTTTAAATATTTGTATGTTATGCTAAGAGTGTGTGCCTGTGAATGTATGTGCTCTATGTATGTGCAGGCATGGTGACAGTCTGAAAAGAGTGTCCTGATCTTCCTGTCTCCACCTCCCAAGTACTAGGATGACAGGCATGCACCTGGATGCCCATCTTGCATGACATCTTTTATGCCAGGGTGACCATAAGATAAAATACTGCAACCCTTCCTTTACCATATTTTCCATGTTTGCCCAACTGTTTAGCATCTCTTTCCCTTGGAAGAACTGAGTTCTATCAATGTCATTAACTTTCTGTGCAAAGAGCTTTTGGTATTTCTTGATGCTCTGGGCTGAGGGCAGCAGGCCATCTTAGTTTTGTTTATCTAAAGGTGCCTTTATTCCACCTTCAGTCCTGAGGGATCTCTTTTGTTATTAATGGATTCCTGGGTATATGGAGTATCCCCACCCTGAGCACATTAAAGATGATCTTTCACTGGGGATGGCCTTCACCATTTCTGTTTTTGTTTGTTTGTTTTGAGGCAGGGTCTCATGTATCCCAAGCTGACCTCAAAGAAATTATGTAGGAGGAAGATCTTGAAGCCCTTGCTGGTCCTCTTCCCCACATCCCCCATGAGCTGGATCACAGGCTAGTACTATCATGCTCAGCTTTTGTCTTCAATCATTTTGATGAGAAGATAGCTAACATTTTTATTTCTTTTTTTTTTTCCCCAGTATGCAGCAATCCATTTTCCTTTGGCAGTTTTAAGTATTTAAAACTTTTACTTTGTGGTTTTTTTTTTTTCATCTTGTTTTTACTTTGATTGAGATGTGGTGATATTGGCAAATCTGTAAGTCTCTTGGAGACAGAGCAAATGTGAAAGAGCTTAGACCATTATTTTCCAAAATATTATTTCTATCCTGTACCGGGCAAAATAATACCTCCTCAACAATGTCTCCATACAAATGGCCAGAAGCTGTGAAGATGTTGCCTTATGCAAATGGGATTAAGCTGAGACACGGAGAGAGGGATGTTCCTGAAGTATTCCACTGGATCTACAATAGTCACAATGACTAACACGAAGAGGGTTGAAAAGTCAAAACGAAGCCAGATGTGGTGGCACATGTCTTTTGTCCTTTAGCACCCAGGGAGGCAGAGGCAGGCAGATTGCTGTGAGTTCAAGGCCAGCCTGGTCTACAAAGCAAGTGCTGGACAGCCAAGGCTACACGGAGAAACCCTGTCTTAAGCCCCACCCCATCCCCCAAAAAGAAAGAAAAAGGTCAAAATGGGGCACCTGTGAGAAAGACACACCCCAGTTTTGCAGGATTTGCTGCTGAAAGGAGAGACACAAGCCATAGGCTGTAGGTGATTTCTAGAAGCTTGCAAAATTCAAGAAAGCCACGAATAATGACACACATCTGTAATGTCAGTTTACACTGAGGCCTGAGAATTGTTTTGAATTTGAGTCCAATTTGAGTAACTTGGGTTACATAGGAATGGTCAAAAACAAAAACAAACAAGCAAACAAAGATCAAAGGACCACATTGTTTTATAGAACCTTTAGAACAAAACACAGCTAGTCTAAACCAAGAAACCTGCAAAATCATAGTTGCACATCTCTGGTAATCATATACAAGCATTCAAACTAACATGTGTCTTCATCTTCCCTCTCTGCTCCTTTGGGATTCCAGTGACTTAAAATTTTTAATAAAATTATATTATTTTTCCTTTCCTTTTCCTTCCTCTGATCCTTCTCATGCACCTCTTTGCCTGGTCTCAAATTCATGACTTCTACTGTCGTTACATATATACAGTAATACAATTACACTTATTCCTAAATATATAAATACAACCTTCTAAGTCTGTATAACATTACTTGTATGGGGCTGGAGAGATGGCTCAGTGGTTAAGAGCACTGTTAGTTCTTCCAGAGGTCCTGACTTTTATTCCTAGCAACCACTTGAGGGCTCCCAACCATCTATAATGTGATCGGATGCCCTCTTCTGGCATGCAGGTGTACATGCAGATAGAGCACTCATGAACATTAAAAAAAAAAAAAAATTAAAAATCATCACTTGTCTGTGTATGATTTCAGAGCTAACCACTTGATAACCAATTTGGAGGCTCTTCCTTGCGGAAGATTATTTCTCCCATTCTCAGCACCTCTTTGTTGCCTGTAGTTTGTTTGATTTAGACCTAGGCTTGAGTTCCCATGATATGTCCCCCTTCCATATTCCATGTCTATCCATTGGTATCATCCTTGTTCAGGTCTTGTTTAGGCGGCCATGTTGATGATATTTCATGGGTATATCTTCCCAGACATTTCTAGGAGACAAAAATCTCACAGCAAACTTCCTGTTCCCTTGACTCTTGGGATCCTTCCGCCCTCCCTTCTGCTATGGTCCCTATGAGCGTGGGGGGCAAGAGTTGTGTTCCAAATGTATCACTTGCATTTTTGATTGGTTGTGGCTTTCTGTAATGTCCCCATATTTAGCAAGGAAAAGTTTCTTCAGTGAGGCGTAGACCTCTACTTACCTGTGAGTATAGGATGAATATTTAGACTGCAGTAAGGAAGGGGTTACGTTGGTTTAGTAAATGGTACTTGGAGGTTCTTCTCTAAGATCCATGACTTCCCTAGCCCTGTGTAGTTGGCTAGGTTTCCAGTATCTAGGCATAATTTCCCTTTTGTGGGCCTTAAGTCCAACCAGAAAGCTGTTGCCTACTGTGCCTACGATTTCACCCTTAAGGATATCATGCCATGCTGGTTGTTTTCGTCCCAACCCACATGCTGGGGGGGGGGGTAAGATTATTGGTGGCTGCCCTCCCTTGGAAGCTTGTAAATCACCTTCAGGTGTCAGGAAAGCTAGTCCTCAAGAAGGAGGCTTTCAGATCAGTACCGGTTTGGATCCTCTGGGTCCTGTGTCCAAAGTACATGGTGGTCTTCAGCAATAAGGACTTACCTTTAACTTCCAGAACATCATTCTTTGACAACCCTGACCAATACCTCAAAAGAGCATTTCTTATGCCTTGTGTTGGAGTTTTATTAAGTTAGTCTATGGCTCCGTGGGGGGAAGGGAGTGTTGTCAGGAGAAGTTTTTCATTTTAAATATATATGTATACACAGACTTATATGCATTGTTTTGTACTTTTAGGTGGACGGATAGTATGATTCCTTATGACGTTCTCAGACATCCTTACTATTATTCTACCCTCCTCCCTCATTCTCCTGTAGTGTTCTCTCTCCCCCTCCCTAACCAAAGCACTGTTTTTCACATTTCTCCCTTCACATCGCTTGCATCTTGCTGCCCCCCTCTCTGCTGCACCCCCACTGTAGTCGTTTTTTAGTTCTCTGTCTTCTGAAGTTCCTGGGGGTATACACTCACATCTGAAGATTGGAAGTAAACCCATGCAAGGAGATGAGAGAGAACATGGGATGTTTCTTTTTCTTGTCTGGGTTACCTCACTCAATACAATTTTTTGTTTTCTAGTTCCATCCTGCAAACTTCATGACTTCATTTTCTTTACAGCTGAATAGTATTCCACTGTGGATATGCACCACATTTTCGTTATTTAGTTGTCAGCTGAAAGATGTTTAGGTCATTTCCATTTCCTAGCCATCGTGTACAGAGCAGGAATGAACATGACTGAGCAAGTACCTCTTGGAGCAGGATGTTGAGTCCTTTGAGAATACACCAAGAAGTGGTATGGCTAAGTCAAGTGGCAGATTGGTTTGTCTGGTTGTTTTGATTTTTCAAGAAGAGTTTCTCTGTGTGGTCCTGGATGTCCTGGAATTCACTCTCGCCTCTAATTTGAAGATACACCAGCCTCTTCCCGGTGGGATTAAAGGTGTGCGCCACCATGCCCAGCAAGCAGGTTTATTTTTAGCAGTAGAGGCAATTTCATATTCCAAACCCTTCAATCAAAGCAGAAAACCACCCTCACTACATCTCTACAAACAGCGCCTTCCTTTTAGGGGCCCCAGAAAAGGAGGCTTCAAACAAGGACTGTTCTTGAACATTCTCTCTCATTCGGGTGGTCTGCTGCTTTTTATAAGTAACACATATATGCTTATATGTATTATTTTGTACTTTTAGGTAGATAGATAATATCATCTGTACTATTGTGCTTTTTGATAAAATGTCCTTACTACTTTGCAATCTATGTGCACCTTTATTTCAGTTATTTGAATTAGATGCCAAGAACCTGAGATGCTCTGTCTAGACATCGACCACAAGTAACAAGAAGAAGGCTGGGGATATCATTTAGTGATGGAGCACCTGCCTTCTACCCATAAGACTCTGGTTTCATTCTCCAGTATGGAAAAAAAAATAGGCAGCATAATACCAGCATGAGAATAAACACATACAAGCAGGAGAGATGGCTCAGCAATTAAGTATTCAATACTCTTCCAGAGGACCCAGGAATAGATTCCCAGCGCCCACATGGCGCCTCACAACTGTCTGTAACTCCAGTCCCGGGAGCTCCGATGTCCTCTTCTGACCTCGTCAAGCACTGCACACGTGCTAACGTAAACATGATCACAGCTGCAGGCAAAACGCCCCCATACAGAAAATAAAAATAAACAATAAGATCTTTGTTTTAAAACGAAAAGCCAGGTGTGGTCGTGCACTTGGGGAGGCAGAGGCAGGCAGACCGCTGTGAGTTCGAAGCCAGCCTGGTCTACAATGCAAGTCCAGGTCAGCCAAGGCTACACAGAGGAACCTATCTTGAAAAAGAAAGAAATTGAAGGAGAGAGAGAGAGAGAGAGAGAGAGAGAGAGAGAGAGAGCAAACCAATAGATCAATAGAGTAGAATTCAGAATAAAAAGTAAATCTCCGGGAACTAGGGCTGTAGCTCTGTGGTGGATGCTTGCCTAGCATGTATGAGGTCCTAGGTTCTATACCCTGTATGGCCAATACATAAATTACTACATCTTCACATTTGTGGTCAATTATTTTTCACAGAAACACAAAACTTAATTCAATAGAGAAAGAGTAATCTTGTCATCATATGGTGCTATAATGAGATGTGGGACTCACCTATGTAATCTCAGTGCTCCAGAGATAGATGGAGGAGGGTTAAGAGTTCAAGGTCATCCTCAGATACACCGTGATCTTGAGGCTAGACTGGGATAGATGAGTCCCTGCCTCAAAATAACAACAAAAAGCCCAAAACGCAAATGATATCCCCACACAGAAGAAAAAAATTGAATACTGTATTGAGGGGTGAGGTGGATATATGTTCATTGGTAGAGCATTCACCTAGCATAGTCAAGGCCATGGGTTCTATCCTTAGCACCCGCACCTAGAGATGAGGGTGCTATTAAATCCTATTTTATATTATATACAAATTTTATCTTAAGTGGTTCAAAGTATGAGTTATGAAACATAAAGCTTATTAAACTACATATAGGCTGTGCTGGGGATAGCACCTATGGCTTTGTATATGATAAACAAATGCTCTCCCATCTGAGGTAGAGCCTCAGCCTCTAGCAGTAAGTCTTGGATATGACAATGGCTTCTTAGATTTGATACCCACAGCATAAGCAGTCAAAGACAAAATACATTTGGTTTACTCAATTTTTAAAATATTTTGTTCTTTTTTTGTTTTCTCAAGACAGGGTTTCTCTGTGTAGTCCTGGCTGACCTGGATTTCCTTAGTGGACCAAGCTAACCTTGAACTCACAAAGATCTGCCTGCCTCTGCCTCCCAATTGCTGGGATTACAGGCATGTACCACTATGCTTGGCTAGTTCTCTCTCTCTCTCTCTCTCTCTCTCTCTCTCTCCTGTTGTTGGGACCTAGAAAGTTCTAAAGGCGGAAATTCTAAAGGGAACCTTATTAAGACTCAGGAAACAACTCAAAAGTCTCAGGAAGTTACTGAAACTAACCAGATTCATAAGGCCGCTCTCTACCCGTGATCATAGAAAAAGTAAAAGCTGCTGAGAAGACAAACAAGACCAGCTGCCTGCAACTTTTAAGAGCCATCAGCCACGCAGAAGAGGAATTTTGGTCACTCCGTTAGTTATGTATCCATTACTGTGATAAAACATCATGACCAAAGCAACTTATAGAAGGAGGGTTTGATGGGCTTACAATTCTAGAGGAATGAGAGTTCATTCCCATGGGGAAGCTTGGAAGAGGGCAGACATCGTGGCTGGAACAGCAAGCTGAGAACTCACATTTTAAACCACAAGCATGACGCAGAAAGAGAGAAATAAGAACGGCTTAAACCACAAACGGCTTCCCACCCCCAAGCAAGGCCTTACCTCCTAAACCTATCCAAATAGCACCACCAACCGGGACCAAATATTCAAACATTTGAGCCTATGGGGGCCATTCCCATTTTAACCACCACAGTGATGGAGGGTCTTTGAGTAATTTCTGTTGCTGTAAGTAGCCCCTCACTTCAGGAGTATTCTTACTTTGGCTATCATCGGTTCCCTACTTGGGGTGGGAAGACACTTGTTCACTCTCTCTCTCAGGAGTAGTGTCACGCAGCACTACAACACAATGTAAGTAGCATTGCCCCAGTCAACTCCAAGCAAGTTCAGAAGACACAAATGAGCCACATACAACCAGTGCCTCTTACCTACACCAGGCCTGGCTCACTGATACCTCAAAGTGGTCCTGGATGGCAGCATTGAAGGAGAAGCCCCTGAGGACACAGCTTCAGCAGAGTACCATGCCATCTTCCTACATGGAGAGAAATACAAGAGAAAGGAGGCAAGGCCACGGGCAAGGAAGGAGGAAGCCTCACAAGACATCGCAGAGGTGTTCCTGGGCCCCGGCCTTGCCCTCTCTTTCCGAGCAGAACTCCGAGTGAGAGTAGTTGGCTACCTCATGCCTCTGGGCATGGTAGTGGGTTTAGGCACAGGTGTTCTCTACGGTTCTATATGAAGGTCGGCTAGACAAGGTTTCTCCATCCAGAGGAACATGGAACAGGTCTAGGGCTGTGGCAGACATTCGTTAATCACAGGGCAGGCTGGAAGGGTGCACACAGAGTAAGTGGTGACATTCCTGTGCCTCTCAGATGAAGGCACTCTGGGACTCTTGGGACAGAGATGAGCCTGCAAGGCCCATCACATCAAGTCCGCAGAGTCCTCCGTGGCAGCAGACTGCAGTCAGAAGAGCCCACAGAGGCACGGTACCCTGAGAGGAGGCTGAGGGGGTATGCTGCCTGCAATGGCAGCTAATGCGTCTGGGCCCTCGACCCTGTGTCAGCGCACTTCTGGACATCTCGTATCTAGTAATTGCTTAAACTCTAAGAACAGGGTCTCACCATGACGCTCTGACTGGCCAGGAACTTTTCACATAAGTTATTGAACTTACAAAGATCTATCTGCCTCTCAAATAATGCTGGGATTAAAGGTACAACCATATCAGACCTTCTCCCCCCCCCCCCCCCCCCCCCCCCCCCAGATCTCACTAGACTTGCTTTTCCCTCTAGAGCCCTGGGATTCTGCCACTACAGATTTGACTCACCATTCTCAACACCTGTCCCCTTAAGAATAACTCATGATAGTATTATGTATTGGACAACCCAGGTGAAGGAGCCTTTGGGATGTCTTTCAGAGCCAGAAAGCTCCAGTAGTGAGGCAGTCTATTGCTCTGTCCTGTGAGACACATAAAATATTTTCAGAGCTCAAAAGCAAAGTGTCTTAAGCAAATGGCCGGAGGTTCAAGGCTTCGTAATTGAGAATGGCATAAGTTGGGCCGGTCACGTGGCTGGGGACAATGGGCAGAGCAGAACCGACCTGGGCAAGGGGGAGGGGAAGGGCATGTGAAACAGCCTTGTAGACAGGTGGTTTGAGGAGGAGGATGTTGAGTATGAGAGATCGGGGCAAGGGTGTCAGGGGCTTCTGAGAGAGGAGGCAACAAGAAGACTGGGAACATCTTTTAGACCCTAGAAAGAACACATAGAATTGGTGGCTCTCGCCCTTTGATCCCAGCATTCTGGAGACAAAACCGGGTGAATCTCTGCTTGGAAGTCAGCCTCAGTTTCCCATTCTGGAGATGGTTATTTGCCACACGAAGTTCAGACCTGGCCTTCGAAGTGAGCAAGAACTGTGAAGTGGGATCAGCCTACTGCCAAGGGTGCGGGGCTCATTCGAAGTAGGGGAGCAAGAAATTCGGATTCCAGGAAGCTCCACTTTCATGGGTGGCAACAGAACAAGGAAGTCTGCGACAGAGAGATGGCTGGGACCATGTGCTTTCGGAGGTCTACAGAGTCCAGGCATCCCTCCCAGCAGGCGACTGTGCTGCTGGGGAGAGAAAGGGTGGGCTCCTGAGCCCTTCCTTTCCCTCCAGCTCTGGTCCTGGCGGAGCGCAGGGCTCCCTCCCGACAGCGCGGCCCCCTGCACCCAGACGGAGGGGCTCGCCCTCCTCCGTGGCTGGGGATTAGTTCTCTGAGAACTGGGGACGGGATTAGCACGCGCGAACTCTGCGCCCGGTCCACACCTCCCACCCCCAATGTATATATTCTGCCGCTCGCGCCGACCGCCCGCGGGCATGGCGACTACAGGCAGCGCAGCGGGCCGCAGGGACCCGGGACGACCCTGCCCCTTCTCCATCGAGCACATCCTCTCCAGCCTGCCGGAGCGCAGGCCCTCGGCGAGGCCACTGCAGCCCGTCGGTGGCCGGAACCCCGCCGAGCCCGACGAACCCGAGGCGCCCGCCGCCGCTGCGCCCTGCGCCTGCTGCTGCTGCTGCGGCCCGCGCCCCGTGCCCCGCGGAGCCCCGGAAGCGGCCTCCGGGCAGGGTGAGTGCGCGCGGGGGTGGGGTGGGTGGCTGGGTGCGGGCCCCGGGATGCCGCAGGGCTGCTGGCGGGGCGAGTCCGGCTCCCACCCAACCCCTAACCCTACGCCCGACCTCGTCCCGCCCCGCCCCGCAGGCGTGCGCTTAGCGTGGCCGCTGAGGCTGGCGCCGGCGCCGCCCTCCCCCTTGACGGCGCCCACCGCGGGTTCCCCGGCGCCCACCGGCCCGAGCGGCCCCGGGCCGCAGCGGCGCACGCGGCGCCACCGTACCATCTTCAGCCAGGAGCAGCTGCAGGCGCTCGAGGCGCTCTTCGTCCAGAACCAGTATCCCGACGTGGGCACGCGCGAACGCTTGGCGGTCCGCATCCGCCTGCGGGAGGAGCGCGTGGAGGTGGGTGTTCGTCCCGCAGCCCAGAGGCCAACTCACGGCGCCACTCTTCCCTTTCAAAGACCGACCTTCCAGATGATGCCTCGCCGTCTGGTGTCTCATCGTGGGAGGGGGACCCCCACGATCACTCGATGGCGACGCAGGGCCAGTTCCTCCAGCACGTTCTTTGGGTGTCACCGGGACTGGAAGGGGTTAGGAGTTGTTTTTTTCTGACTTTGTTCGCCCTCCCCGTTTCCCCTGATGATGAAATATGCGTTCGTTCCTGCCCCAGATGTGGGAAAGTTAAGAAATGTGCAAAAGTGG
The DNA here is from genome assembly GCF_907164565.1 of Psammomys obesus. NCBI lineage: Eukaryota > Metazoa > Chordata > Mammalia > Rodentia > Muridae > Psammomys > Psammomys obesus. The sequence continues at coordinate 1,348,891 of NW_026591497.1, read as the reverse complement.
CCACGCATGGTGGCACGCAGCTGTAATCCCAACACGGGGGATCCGAGTTTTTTCATCAGCACATAGCGAGTCAGCTTAGATTACGTGGAGAGAGGGGAGAGGAGGAAAAAGGGGAGGGAGGGAGAGGGAGAGAGAGTGACCGACTGACTGACTGACTGACTGACTGACTGCTTGACTGCTTCTGAGCCCAGACTGGGGAGACTCGGGAAGTCTTGATCATTTTCTACTGTGTGTGGACGAGGGAAAGTGACACAGATCCATTCCTTTGTAATGAAGCTTAACACCCGCTCGGCTGGCTTATCAGCTCTTCCGGAGTTCTTGGGATGTCTTTGGGGCCTGAGCTGTCCTGGTCCCCCTTCTCCTTAGGTCTGGTTCAAGAACCGCCGGGCCAAGTGGCGACACCAAAAGCGTGCTTCATCATTGAGGCTCCTGCCTGGGACCAAGAAGCCTCCAAAGGAGAGCTGTTGATGGTATCTGCAGTTTTCCCGGCTTTGGCGGTGATGCGGAGAACAACAGAGTAGGAGGGGACAGACCTACTTGATCAGGAACTAGGAGAGGACGACAGCCTCTTCGTTGCTCTTGCAGTGTCCAGCTGCCCAGTGCTGGGAGAGAGGGGATCCAAAGCCCTCCCTTCATGGGTGAGGAACCCGTGAATGAAGGGCACCTGGGGCGGGAAGCAGAAACCTCCTGCAGGCAAAGTAGATCAACTTCTTCAGCCACCATTGCCACCCAAGACCCCACTCAGGACCCAAAATCCTCTGGAGTGGAGCCTCCCTCCCAACCTCATGTTTCTACAGAACTGGCCTCCTGTCTGTTCTTCTACCTTCTAGGAAGTGTCATCTGCACAGTCCTGGGCTTACTCTGTCCTCAGAGGCCCTGCACTGGACCTTCGTGTCAGGACCTGCAGGATAAGAAGGCTATGGTTGGTATTTTCCGTATCTCTGCACCTGCCCCTTCATCTCATCCTTGTGTTGATGTCAAGAAATAAACAAGACGTACAAATACCGAAAAACAGTCCCCGGGGCTCAGGCTTCGTTTCCACACCTAGTGAGGAGCTGGCCCATTTCCAGGGAAGTGGGGGATCAGCATGTTTTGGAGAGGCAGCTCAACAAGTCCCCCATTCCCATGTTTCCCAATCAAAACTAAACCGGGGGGGGGGCGGTGGCAAGGCCTCCTGAGGATTTGCCATGGCCTCCAGGCACTACCAACCTGCTTCACAGATGGGAGATCTTTGCTTTCTTGTTTGTGGGGGATTCCATACAGTGGCATCTGCCAATAGGGTGGGCAAGAGGAGGTTAAATTAAGGGAGCATCTCATCCTCGCTGCCTTCCGTAATCCTGGTCATACAGGAGCATGGGGGAAGGGCACCACAGTGTGAAAACCTAGTTTCTTTCAGTTCTCTGATGACCTGTGCAGTGGAAAGGGATCAGTGTGAGAAGGCAGCTAACGCCCCCTGCTCCTGCCCAGATCTTCCTGCTCTGTCTCCTCACAGGTCCTGAGGGGTGTGGTGGTATCTTCAAGAGAAGCCAAACTGTAGAGCTGATGGCAGGGGGTCTTGGTACTGTGTAAACATGGCTGGTTTGGAGAATACTAAGCAGGCCTGTGTCCCCAGCCAGAGCTGTCCTGATCCTGCTGGAGACCTCCAGGAAGGGATTCTTGTCCCTAGTCCCTTGGATGGACACTGAAGGCTGCCACCAGATTCTTCTTCCTGAATTCTGGCCTTTCCTCGGAAGACTGCACTGTCTAGCTCCAGACACAGCTGTCCTAGAGGTCAGCTCACCTTTGGGCATGGGCCTTCACATTGTACTGGGTTTCAGGACCATGTCCTCCTTGGAGCTCCAGAGTCTGAGCTGGTCTGAGCCTCTGCCCTCCTCTGATTGTCACCTTCCCCTGCAGAGGCTCCTTGCAGCCCCCACCTGACACTTGCCATTAACAAAGCGGCCAGAGGCTCCATCTTAAGGCTCTTTCATCTCCATTCTCTTCTTAAACGTGTGTGTGTGTGTGTGTGTGTGTGTGTATGCATGTGTGAGTGTATTGTCTGCATGCATCCACGCACCACGTTTGCCTCGTGCCCGCGGAGATCAGAGGAGGGTGTCGAAACTGGAGCTCTGGCTAATTGTGTGCCCCTGTATAGGTGCTGGGAACTGAACCCAGGTTCTCTAAAAGAGCAACAGTGCTCTTGACGGAGGAGCCGTCTCTCCAGCCCCCTTCAATCTCTCTTGATGTATCTTTTCCATCTGTGGGCTTCAGTTCACAACTCTTGGTCACATATATCTCCATCTCCAGTCCAGGCCTTTCCCCTGAGTTAGGTATTTGTCAGTCTGTCCCACACAACACTTGGAAGGCCACAGGCTCCTCACAGATGCCATGTATACAGTGAGCCATTTCCCTGTTCATTGGCCTGCCTGAGGCACATGAATCACAGAGTTCTTGATCACCAATCGCTCTTTGTCCCTTGCCTGATCATACCCAGTCCAACCAATTTTACCTCCAAATACATCAATAAACCCCAGAAATTAGCTTCTCTGCAGCTCCAGCTGCACCAACCCGATAAAGATTTGTCATCACTTTGCACTGCGACCATGGCAGCTTTCTCTAGTTTTCACCTGAACCTGCTCTGGCCTCCTTGTAATTCAAAATAAAAAATACTGTTTCTTGCCAGGAAGCCAAAGATACTGTGTGACCTAGAGCTACCCTTCTTCACTGTATAACCAAAGGTCTGCTTTGGGATTTGCCTTGCTCCATCCCCTGGGCCTTTGCACACGCCTTTCCATTTGCACATGACTGATGCCTATCCAGTCAACCTTTGGATCTACACCCGCGGTCTGTCTGGGGAAATGAATTCTACAAGAATCCTGTGTAGAAAGCAAGAATGCAAGTCACAGTTGTAATTTTACACATTTGAGGGATGACTTTACGTGTGTTTTGTCTATTGCGTGGCCAACTCTATGGAGGCAGGGACACCATCATAAAGTTCCCAGGGACTCACAATGAAGGAAGAAATCATTGGGAACGCAAAATGGTACCAAATCATTGTGGGCTAGAATTTGTTCGCTTGGCGTAGTTCATGATCTCCCTTAGGAAGAAAGTTCAATGAAAGCTTTCAGAGAGAACGGGTCTCTTGGGAAGTTGACCCTGGCAGGCAGGGAATGAATAAATCTAACCAGAGCTTTAAACACCCTCTTGTTCTTTCTTTTCATTGACCTTTTGTTAGATAACTGTCTGGAAAGAATTGTCTTAGTGTTCTTTTTTTGAGTTCGGAAGTCATATATAACCCTTTTTTAAAGTATTTAAAACGACTTTGAAGCATATGCAGTTTTTTGTTGTTGTTTTGTTTTGTTGAGAATTGAAACTTCTAAGAGAGGGAATGTTGCATCAACTAGTCGCGCCAGAGCGCCCCCTAGTGACCATAGTCGAGACAGGCATGAGATGTGCGGACTACAACTCCCTTAAGATCCGGCGCTCCCAGTGACATCATTGGAGCGCCGGCTTTGTTAGAAAAATACTGCTTCCCCATTGGCTGGCTGTTGGAGCGATGCCTACGCCGCCCGGGCGGTTCTGGGATAGCGATGGGGACGCCTGGGTCCTCGGCCGGCGCTCTGCTTCTGCCCTCCGCGTCCGCGCCCCCGAGGAAGCGCGCGGCCGGGGAGGCCGGAGTTGCGAGAAGCAAGCAGCGGGTCCTGGATGAAGAAGAGTACATTGAGGTAGCAGCTTAGCGAAAGCGCTGGCGACTTCCGGGCCCCTCCCCCGGTTCGCGTTCCTCTCCGGTTCTTTGAATTGTTCCTAGTCGGGGCACTCTCAGCGGAACAACTGCCTTTGGGTTTGGAAAGTCTTGAGAGCCAAGAAAACAGTGCAGAAGCGGGTGTCCAGCTTTCAGCGAGAAACGGAGCCGTTCTGTTGTCTGTCGAGGGTCAAGGAAATAAAGTTTCCGATTAAAGTATGGGTAGGATTTTGACACGTTTTTAGGGTGATGGAGAAGAGGACTTTCTGGAAGGGAGTGACAGTAAGGGTCAAGGCTGGGGGTCGTGCAAATAGACAGTGGAACTGGCCGCGTCACTGATGGACCTCGGTTGCTCCTCAAGTTAGGGGTCCCACTGCAAACACGCTGGAGGACAAGCTGACCTCTTAGACTGGTTAAATTTAGGAGCTTCTGGGATATACTGGTATGTAGCATCGCCACGCAGCTGCACGCACAGAATTGCAGCTCCACAGCAAGGCCTGGCTGGAGGTGAAATGTTGTGGGTTTCATCCGGGTGGTGGCGGTATTGGTGACTGGCCTTCAAGAGACAGGTTTGGCTTGAAATAAAAATTCATGGGCGGAATGAGGACGGCAGCGTCCACATTGGTCAGGCTGGTGTATAAATGGAGCCAGCAAAGGAAAATGAGAAAGATCAGTTAGGGAGGGATTTCACAGGCATCAAGAGATTGTTCAGTGGTGTTAGGTAATACGCCAGAGCTATGTGACCTAAGCAGCCTTATTAGAAAATGCTTCTAGTCTCTCTTGCAAACCACAGTCATCGGGTGGGCAGAAGTGAAAGGAATGAGGGCTGAAGTGCGGATAAGGTAGACAGTGAGTCAGGGCTTCCAGATGCCAGCCTTGGTCTTTGTTCTGATTGCTTACAATAGGGACTCCAGACAGTCATCCAGAGAGATTTCTTCCCTGATGTGGAGAAACTACAGGCACAGAAGGAGTACCTGGAAGCTGAGGAAAATGGAGATTTGGAGCGTATGCGCCAGATCGCCATCAAGTTTGGCTCTGCCCTGGGCAAGATATCTCGGGAACCTCCACCACCCTGTAAGAGCATGCTGCCGTAGAGGGCACAGAAGAAGGTCTGTTGTCACTTTAGGCTGACTCTAATTTGCTTCCCTCAGATGTGACTCCAGCCACCTTTGAAACTCCTGAGGTCCATGCAGGCCCCGGTGTGGTGGGCAGCAAGTCCCGGCCCCAGGGCCGAGACCTAGATGATGGTGAGTGAACTCACTCCTTTGGTCTCATAGTCAAGACTGCTTGGGAAGCATATTGTTGTGAATTTTTTCAGGGTGACATTGCGTCCTTGAGGGGGTCTCCTAACCTATATATCAACTTTGGGGATTCAAGACACTGGTCTAGGAAGCGGAGATCTGAGTCCAGCTCCCAGTCTGGAGAAGCAGTGTTGTGTGCCTCTGGCCTGCCTCTGGAACGAGAGCCCATTGCTGTTTCAGTCTGTTCACAGTGAGCCAGCCTTTGCCTTGTAGGCTTTGTGGGCTTAGAAGGCTCTTTCCTTGCTGTCTCCTGAAGATGCTCCAGAGGCCCCTTCTACTTCCTTTCTTCCAAGCCAGTTGCTTGTTGCATCAGTTCAGGTGTTAACTGTTTGGACCAAGGGGCAGGCGCTGGTGTGGACTGTGAGGTTCCTGACCTTTGTGTAAAGTTGGAACATCCTGGGCCTCTGTTGCTCACAGACTGCCTTTGTTTTTCTGATTTGCTTATTTTGTTGAGAGCAGAGTCTCACTGTTTCCCTCACTGTAGGACATAATGTTTGGGAAGCACTTGTCCTGCCCCTCACCCCTATTTCTAGTTGCAAGCCTTCCCAGAGAGCAGAGTCTTGGTCTTGCTTCCATCTGTGTGCTCTACTTTGGGAATAGCACGTGGCGTGTTGTGCCATCAACAGACACATGTAGAGCAGAGGAGTGTGTTGTCTTCAACATGTTTCCATTCCATGCAAGTACGAGATGTATCTTAAGGTTAGGAGGAACACTTTATAAATCTGTTAAATCTGTGAGTGTGCCCATACTAAGGGACTTGTCCAGGTGCATTGGTCTTTTTATCAGTATGGGATATATCACTGGAGGTGGGCAAGATGATTCTACAGCAGGATTGAGTCTGCAGGGTACTGTGCTAGGGCAAATGTGCACCATGCTCACACAAGCATGGTTTCTCAACAGCCCAGCCTTTTCTGCCATGAACGCGGTAGTGGTTATTCTTGGAACTTGACTTGATTGAACTAGGACACAGTCACAGAGCAAATTGAAGATAATCTTTTTATGCATATAGTTTATCAGAAAACATAGGAGTCCTTGTAATTGCAGATGAGGAAACAGGCTCAAAAGGTACTTGTAGGTGACTTCTGTAGGAATAACAGTCAAATGGAATCCAAGTCTGCCTCTTTCTTTGCTTTTTTTTTTTTCCTCCCTTCATTTTTTGAGATAGGGTTTCTCTGTGTAGCCTTGGCTGGCTTGGAACTCGCTCTGTAGACCAGGCTGGCATCACACTCATAAATCCATCTGCCTCTGTCTCCTGAGTGCTGGGATTAAAGGCGTGTACCACCACTACCTGGCCCAAGTCTGCCCCTTTCTAACCTCAAGTCTTGAACTTGTAGCCACTGTGTTTGGTGTTGGCTGGCACATTGCTAGTGGTCAAGACAGTCCGTAGAATGGATGAGAAACCTAAGCTTCACACATTCCCCTGAAGTTTGCAGTGCTATGCCTACAAGAGTATCACTTTCCTTGGTGGCAGGGACTGAGGTTGTACGGTTGGCTTTTTGGAGCCCTGGGCCATATGGTCTCCTGTCTTAGAAATTAACTGCCATACCCTGATGCATTAGTGGCCACCATTCACCTATAGTGCCAGGCAGAAAGGGAAGGGTAGTTAGGGTAAGGCAATCCCAGGAAGGGAAGAACAACTCTCAGGGATTTGGAGGTAAATCCTATAGGATTAGTACAGTCTGGGCAGAGAAACAGCCTACTAAACTGTCATCATGAGCTCTTGCTTCAGTGTCTGTCCCTGCCCCTTCACCAGTCAATCAGATCACAGACTTCTCTTGACATCCAGCAGATGAGGAGAGCTGGCCAGTCAGCTGTGAATGCCATTGTTTCTGCCTGAACAGTTAGAGTCTATCTGTCACCTAGCAGGAGCCAGGGTTCCAGCTCTACAGAGTGATGTCATTCTGGTCTTTCCAGCCGTACAGTGGTAATCATGCTGTGTGTGGTATTGTGTTTCTCTACCTATGACCCCTTAGCAGGAGAGGTTAGAGATGAGGAGGAGAAGGAGCCGCTGCCCAGCCTGGATGTCTTCTTGAGCCGCTACACAAGTGAGGACAATGCCTCCTTCCAGGAGATCATGGAGGTGGCCAAGGAAAAAAGCCATGCCCGTCATGCGTGGCTCTACCAAGCTGAGGAGGAATTTGAGAAGGTATCCCTGGACTTTGAAAACATAGGCATCTTCTTTTGGGATGGAGTCCCAGGGGCACAGATACAGGGTCTGGGTGCCTTTCTGACCCTACTTTCCCCCCATGTTACTATAGCGACAGAAAGATAATCTTGAACTCCCATCGGCAGAACACCAAGCCATTGAGAGCAGTCAGGCTGGAGTGGAGACCTGGAAGTACAAGGCCAAGAATTCTCTAATGTACTATCCCGAGGGTGAGTGATGGGGCCTTGTGACAGGGCAGAAGACCAGGGTTACAGGGGTCTGTCATGTTACCTTTGAGCCAGCTCTAAAAACCTGTGTGTGTTCACTTGTGGCACAGAGCACAGAGAAGTCCTGGTCCATGCTGGGGTTGGGGAGTGTGACATTAGTGGGGCATTGAGCCCTCCCTTCATTGCTTTGTTCAGGTTCTCTAGGTGTGGTGTGTACATCAAGGTGGCCATTCTTCTGCTTGGCTGGGAGCGACTTTAGCTAGGAGGTTTGCCTTCAGCCTTGAGGTTGCGTGGCTTCTAAGGCTGAGGTGGGGCTTCCCACCCCTTTGATACCTGCTACCTTGCTCTTCCTTTGCCAGGTGTCCCAGATGAAGAGCAGTTATTCAAGAAGCCGCGGCAGGTGGTACACAAGAACACACGTTTCCTCCGAGACCCCTTCAGCCAGGCCCTGAGCAGGTCCCAGCTGCAGCAGGCAGCTGCCCTGAATGCCCAGGTGAGTGGGCAGAGCCACCAGGCAGCTGGGCAAACTGTGGTTGGGGAGCTTCTCCCTCCTTGGTTGTCCCCTTTAAGTTAGGATTTTCCTGAGGCTAAATGGAGCTTAATTGGCAAAACTGCCGCAGCCTCTGTGTGGCAGAACCCACCCAATGGGGCCACATAGGACCTATGAGTCCAGCTCCTCTGACGTTAGCCTGAGAGGAGAGAAGCTTCTGGAAGCCAACCCAGACCCGTGCCGATACATACACCAGGCAGGGAGGTGAGTAGAGCACTGTGTGCTGGAAAGTGCCAGAAGGAGCCTGACCACAGAGAACCTGGGATGAAGATGAGTGAGCAACCTTGGTGGGTGGCTCTGGTCATTGTGGGTTGGGGAGAGAGAGAGAGGCAAGGGTATGGGGAGACTTAGATGCCACGGGGAGAATCAGCTTTGCAACCCGCTTCTGCAGTCTCTCAAAACCCTGGGGAAGATATGAGAGTGGGGTCTTCCCTCTCTTTCCCAAAGGAATCTGCCAGTCCTGAAGCCCCAGCTCTCCCAGGGAGGAGAGGTGCTTCCCACATGTACCCCAGCAGCTGCCATGGGCAGCTGTGGAGAACCCCTGACACTGCTCTCTCTCTTCCAGCACAAACAGGGCAAGGTTGGCCCTGATGGCAAGGAGCTTATTCCTCAGGAGTCTCCCAGAGTGGGTGGCTTTGGATTCGTTGCCACTCCTTCTCCTGCCCCTGGTAAGAAATAGGCTATAAGCCCAGGCTGGACAGGGCTGAATACAGGCTAGACCCTCACATATGTGACCTGAGATACTCCAGAGTACCATACCTTGTTCTGGTCTTCCCTGTGGTGGGAGGGAGCCGACTGCTAACGTATGTGCCTAGTTCTTACCCATCTAGATGTGGGGAGTTGTGTAGGTGGGGAGGTTCTGGTCACCAGGCCTACACTCTCGGCAAGGGGGCAGGTGATGTTTGAGCATCCCTGTTGCACAGCCCTGCCCCTTTGTCCTACTACACACTAGCCTCCACACTCAGTGCTGGTTGCCATATTATGACAAGACTGTGAAGGCACCATAGTGCCGCACTGGGATTCAGGAAACTTTGGAAGGCCAGAGTGTTTTCTTCCATTGCCATCCCTAGCCCTATGCTAAGATAGGGTCTAACAGACCCACCTTCCACACCTAAATACAACTCTCTTGACTTTGGGGCTCTGGTGTCTTTGAAATTTCCCTTCAGATGATAGGGTCCTAGGACCCCCGGTTTCAGGAAGAACAAGAGTTTGCCTGTTGGCTTTAATGTCAGCTAGGATACATGCACTAGGTCCTTTGGCTTGAGGTGTGGTTTCTCCATCTGCAGGTGTGAATGAGTCACCACTGATGACGTGGGGAGAAGTTGAGAACACACCACTGAGAGTCGAAGGGTCAGAGAGCCCCTATGTGGACAGGACACCAGGACCAACGTTCAAGGTGGGTTGTGGTGAAAGATAGTCAGGCTGGGACCAAGTTTGGATGCCTTAGTACCTGCTGCTCAGGACCAAACACAGACACTGAGCTTAGTACCTGTAGCCCAGTACCAAGCACAGACACTGAGCTTAGTACCTCCTGCTCAGGACCAAGCACAGATACTGAGCTTAGTACCTCCTGCTCAGGACCAAACACAGACACTGAACTTAGTACCTGCTGCTCACAACCAAGCACAGACACTGAGCTTAGTACCTGTTGCCCAGGACCAAGCACAGGTACTGGGCTTAGTATTTGCTGCTCAGGACCAAGCACAGGCACTGGGCTTAGTATTTGCTACTCAGGACCAAGCACAGACTCTGGACTTCTGCAGAAAAGAGCATTATGATAGGACTATCAGACAGGGATTTGAAAGAGTGGAGACCATGGCAAGGCAACAAAGGCAGGTCTGGAGGCTAGACTGTCACAGAGTTAGACCAGAAACTCCCAACTGCCCTGTAGCTCTGAAGACTATGGCATGTAGTATTCACCCCCAGAAGGACTATATGGTAGCCTCTGGTTACATAGCATAGTTAAGGATGCTCAGGATAGTACAGTATGAACCCAGCATTGTAGGAGTGAGTGGAATGGAGCTGGAGACCTAGAGCAGACCAGAAAGGCTGAGTCAGATAAGGCCTGGTGGACATCATGTGGCCTCTCTCGAGTGGAGCAGGAAGCTAGAGGTGGACAGACAGACAGCATCTACAGTCAGGTGGCCCCCATTGGCATGGGTGGGTTGGGTGGGCAGATGTGCCCCTGAGAGCTATGGAAAGAGTACAATGTACAGGGCTTCAGGGAGTTTGTAGATAAAACAGAGTCTCCTGTAGTTTGGAAAATGAAGGAAGAAAGTATACATCCTTGAGAGTATACATCCTCACTATGAGGGTACTGAGCCCCACTGACTCAGAGTATTACGTGGGCAGGCCAAGAATGTAAATCTTCTTTGGAAACCCAACAAGAGCAGGTGTAGTGTTGAATAAATATATAGGTGTGCTTTGGTGGCTGGGTCCCAGGTCATCTTACGCCAGTCCCTCTAACTCCTGGCTGTGATCATTGTGGAGTGTGGTAGAAAGAGATCATATTAGTGCAGCAGTAGAATCAGAATCACCAGGAATAACAAAGCTTTCCTAAAGCAAACATCAGACTTGTGCTGCAGCCCTGACCCTGCTTTCCTGGCCCAAGCCAGGAGACATGGCACACTGGGTCCTTTCCCAGAGCTGGTAGAGGTTAGGTACTACACACCTAGACAAATCCTGAGTATAGGTTTTGGAGGTCTTGGTGATAGACTGTGTCTGGGATGTAAGATAACCAAGACAAACATGAGAGGGGAGCAAACAATATACGCTGTGGAACAGGAAAGTATGGCCTAAGGTGCTGACACGCAGGAAGTGGTCCTAGACCTGCAGTGACCTCTACCAAGACAGTGAGTTCTGAAACAGAATAAGCCTGGGCAGGCTCTGCGGGGGACAGTGGCAGGCTGCTGTGTCCACTGTTGCCAAGTGTTAAGCAGGGTGGAAAACTGGGGACAGACAAGAAAGAATGGAGGGTACGGAAAAGATGGTGTTTCAGGTGGTACAGGATTGCAAGGCCTTTGAGGATTAAGTAAACTAGGTTCTGAATATTGGTAACAGTGCAATAAGTTCCAAAAAAGTGAAATCCTTAAATATAAACAGTAATTTAAAAACCAACCAGAAGGTAATGTTGTAGTTTAAACTATTTGGTTTTATTTTTGGTTTTTGTTGTTGTTTTGCATGGTGCTGGGGATTTAACCCAGGACCCAGTTCCTGTACACACCCTCGACCTCTTGTACTATCTGAAGTGCTGGGGCTAGCTTTTTTGTTTGCATCTTGAGACGGTCTCACTATGTAGCTCGGATTTGCTTGGAACTCAGTGTGTGGCTCACACTGCCCTCAGAGTCACAGAGCTCTGCCTCTCAGGAGTTGAGACTGAAGGCATGGGCCACCACTGCCAGCTCCCAGCCCCTTAGTTTGTTGTTTTACATTATTTATTTGTGTGAGTATGTGTGTTAGCATGTACCATGTACACGTATGGAGGTCAGCAGTGGTTCTCTCTTACCACCGTGTGGGGGTTCTCAGGATGGGATTCAAACCAGGTCATCAATCAGGCTTTTAATAAACACCTTTACCCACTGAGCCATTGCGCTTTTTTTTTTTTTTTTTTTTTTTTTTGGAAGACGGGTCTCACTGTGTATGTAGCTCAGGGTGGCCTCGAATTATATAGTCTCCTGTCAGTTTTTAGGATTGCAGGAATGCACCACTATATCCAACTAGGGGTGGGGCTGAGGCTTTTTGACAGGCTATTGGGAAAGATGAGTAGCTGGGATTGCAGCAGCCATGGAGAAGAGGTGGGTACCCACAGCAGCTGCTCTTCTGGGTAATGGACTGCCTGGCAGGTCACAGGTCACCCACATGCCTGATGTCGTGTAGATCTTAGAGCCGGGACGCAGGGAGCGTCTGGGCTTGAAGATGGCCAATGAAGCAGCTGCCAAAAACCGAGCCAAGAAGCAGGAAGCGTGGCGGAGAGTTACGGAGAACCTGGCCAGGTGAGAGGCAGCTGGGCCCTGGAGTAGGCCTGCGGGTGGAGATGAGTTTGTGCCTGCCTCAATCCTACTCTCTGAGCCTCCAAGGCCGCGCATGCACATGGCTGCAGTACAGAGCCTCTGGTAGAGCCACAGGCTTTTCTCTGTGTGCTGCTGCTCCCCCCAGTGGTGCTGTGTGGGAGAAGGCTCGAAGCCCTCCGTCATCTTTCCTCAGTATCCCCCTTGGCCTTTACTAAGAGGTATCTTTTGGCTTCTTGCCTGACTGTGGGCTCCTGTTAGTTCTGTGGGGTCAGCATCATTCATGTTAGAGAGAGGTGGAGACTAGCTCTCAGAAGTCTGTGCATTCAGCCCCACAGCCAAAGAGAGCAGTTCCACAGGCCCTTGGGTTTGGCCTGATGGCTGTGTGCCCAGTGTTGTCCTCCTCAGCCCAGAATGACCATGTCTCTTGATAGGGCTCCTCTTGAGGGGCTAGGGAAGAACTTGCTTTAAGCAGCCCTTGACCCCTAATATGGTTACTTTTTTTCTGTCCCTTCTCTACAGTCTTACTCCCAAAGGCCTGAGCCCAGCCATGTCCCCAGCCCTACAGCGCCTCGTAAGCAGGACAGCCAGCAAGTACACAGACCGTGCCCTGCGGGCCAGCTATACACCATCCCCAGCACGCTCTACCCACCTCAAGACCCCAGCTGGTGGGCCGCAGACCCCAACGAGCACACCAGCCCCTGGGTCTGCCACACGTACACCCCTCACACAGGACCCAGCCTCCATCACAGACAATCTGCTGCAGCTCCCTGCCCGGCGCAAAGCTTCAGACTTCTTTTAGAGCCAGGCCTGGCTGGAATTGTGGATGCTTTGTGGGACACTTTGTGGAACGTGTAAGGCAGCTGTCTACTCCTCAGAGAACTCCAGGCCTTGGAGACCCAGACCACAAGCAGTTGATTATCCCTGGAACCACAAGTATATAGTCTGTGCCATGGCCAGGTTGACACATTATCCTGACCACTCTCTAGGGAGTATAGCATTGGTGCTATTCCCCAGGGCCCTGCTGAAACTGCCTTCTAGCCAACCCCCAAGTGAACTCTCATTAAAGAACACCTGGCACTGTCTGGCCGGGCTTCTGATCCATGTCGTGGGGCCTACCTGGGTGTCTCGGGCCCTCAGGGTCAGAAGCCAGGGGCTTTATGAGGGGAAACTGCATAGCCCACAGAGCTGCCTCCTGTGCTGAGATCATACCTGGGCCTTCCACTGTGAAGGTAACACAAATCCCAAAAGTTGCGCCATTGAGCTGATGTGTGTCTGGGTCGAGCTCCACTGCCTCCCAGCCAGGGCTGACTGTTAAGTTTGTTGGTTACAGGCTCAGGCAGGCCCTGCGTATCAAGCTCACCAGGACAAGTCTCTTTTCCTGTGGCTTCAGCTGTTACCTCCCAGCAATCTGGCTTCCAGCCCAGGGAGGGCTAGGCTGCCTCCCTGTCCCACTCTGTGCTTACCCAGTATTCTTGGCACTGCCTGTTGGGCTCTGCTGAGACACCAGCCTTATATCAGCCTGGGCTGATGTAGGAAAAGAGCAAGTGTGGGCTCCCTGCAAACCTGCAGATGCCAGCAGCAGGCCATTTGCCTATGGAATAAAGTTAACTAGCCCTCGGTGACCAACTAACCCTCAGGAGGCCAAGTAGGACTTGTGAGCATATGCCTACAGAGCTGCAGGGTCCCTGCTCTCTGGACCTATGCTCTCTGGACCTAACAGAGTTCAAGACTATAATCTAATTCCCCAGCCAGTGGCCTTCAGGCCACAGTGATGCCTAGTCTCTGAGCAGCCCAGGGCTTAAACGCACCTGACTCTTTGATTCCATGAGAGCCACATTTTCCAGTCTGCTGGCATTGGTCCCCTCGGGCCTCTGCGCTCATGTTCTCTGGAGACAGCCTAGGTTGGGCACCTCCTGCCCAGGGCCTTGTCAGTTTGACACAATCAAGAGTCACCTGGGAAGCAGGCCCACTCCTCAGATTGGCCTGAGGGCACGTCTGTGTGCATTTCTTGATTGGGGGTCAATACAGGAGGGCAGGGCCCAGCAGTGACATCCCTGAACAAGTAGTCCTGGCTTGAGCAAGACAGTAAGCTAGAGAGGAAACCAGGAAGCAGCACTCCTCCATGGTCTCTGCCTCAGCCTCTACTTGAGTTCCTGCTCTGGCTTCTCTCAGTGATGGACTGTGACCTGAAAGTGTGAGCTCAAATAAACCGTTTCTTCCCTTAAGTTATTTTTGGTTAGAGTGTTTTATCAAGGCAACAGAAGCAAAGTAGGTGGCAGTGAGGTGGCTCTCTTGGGACCCTCAGGGCTAGAGCTGGGATCTCAGGCTAGGGCTTGGGTTTTTTGTTTGTTTGTTTCTTTCTTTGGGGGTTTTTTTGGTTTTTGTTTTGTTTTGTTTTTGTACTTTTGTCTCTCAGGGAAGGTTAAGCTTTAATCCAAAGCATTCTCCCAAATGGGAAGTAGAGACAGAAAATGGGTGCTGTCTGCCTCAAGCATTTGGCCAGCATGAGGGAATCTTTAGGAAGGGATGGTAACCAGGAAATAGCATTGAGGTACTTTTTTTGATTGAGGGTTTCTGGGGGTTGGGCATTGCAGGTCTACAGGTTAGAGAAAATAAGCTCAGTTGGGCTGCCCCATTCCTGGTGACGGTGAGGGTGAGGCTTGAGCAACAAAGGTCTCTGATTCTGATTGCCTTTGGGGTTAATGAACAAGACAGGGTCAGGTTGGCTTTGTTGCTTAAGATAGGCCTGGAGCTGTCCAGTCCTGGAGGCCTTGGGAATGGGAGAAAGTCAGAGGCCAGCAAGTGAGCCTGGCAAGAGGACCATGACAGAGGTGCCCTCTGCCACAGGGCTCGCTGAGTCTGCCCGTGCCTGAGTACAGGTTCCTGGACCCCTATGCTGGAGATCCCCGCGCTGGATGAGTCCTAGAGAAAAAGACTCCCCACTGGGCACTCTCAATGCTTGTATACACTTTGTGGTTTATTTGGTGGTCAGTAATTAATGTCTTTGCTACTAAGTGGAAGAAAGCTGATAGAACGTAATCAAAATAGTGGTTTAATTGACGGATTTTACTTGTTCCTTGCACCTGTGCCTTCTTCAGCTCCTACCTGCCTATTTAGCTTATGTGAGTGCAAACTGCACACCATGACCCCCTAGGGCCCTCTCCATCACTAGGTACTTGCTTTCCCCACCTCAGCTCCAGAGACATGATGGTCTTTAGCTCTGGAAGTCTCAGCCAGCCTCTCCTCCATCCTGTCTTCATTCTCCGGTGCAACCAGCAGCCGGTGCTGGGGTTTAGGCCCCAGCTTGTGGTCAGGTCGGTGTTCAGGTCTTGAGCCTGGTCGAGTATCTAACTTGCACTCAGCTCGATACTTGCCCTCCCCCTCCCTCTTGAAGGAGGCAGAAGACATGGCTTTGGGCTTGGGGGGCTGTAGCCACGAATGGCTAAGGATCTCATCAATGTGCAGCCGCCGGTTGACATCTGGCTGTAGGATACGGTAGATGAGGTCCTTGCACTCACCAGTCAGGTTCTTGGAGCGTGGGAAGTCCACTCTGTGCTCCTTCTGGATGCGCAGCATCTTTTTGATGTCAGAGTCATCGTAGGGCATGGAGCCACAGACCATGATGTAGAGGATCACACCCAGGCTCCAGATGTCATACACCTTGGGCTGGTAGGGGATGCCCTGCAGCACCTCAGGGGCCGCATAAGCTGCTGACCCACAGAAGGTTTTGCTGAGGACGATGCGCCCGCTCCCGTCCCGCAGGCAGCGCTTGGAGAAGCCGAAGTCAGACAGCTTGATGTTGAAGTCCTTGTCGAGCAGAAGGTTCTCGCACTTGAGGTCTCGGTGGACGACATCCAGATCGTGGCAGTACTTGACGGCTGAGGAGAGCTGGCGGAACATTTTGCGTGCCACATCCTCATGCAGGGCTCCTCGGCACTTGATGAATTCGAGGAGATCGCCCTGGACACCCAGCTCCATGACAATGTAGATGCGTCCATCAGAGGTCTCAAAGATCTCATAGGTCTTAATGATGGAACGGTGATTGACGGTCGCCAGGATGTCCATCTCCCTAGGAAGGAATCTCTCCACAAAGTCAGTGGGTGTTTTCTTGCGGTCTATGATCTTCACTGCCACATTGAACTTGAGGCGCTCAGAGTAGGCAGACTTGACTTTTGCGTAGGAGCCCTTGCCCAGGTTGATTCCCACGATGTAACCCTTCTTCCTTAGGACCGCGGCATCGTCCATGGTGCCAGGAGCGGCCGGTGCGGCCGCCCTCTACATCCCCTCCCCACACGGGCCAGTAGGCATTGCCCTTATTCCCACTGTGGGGAGGCGTCTGGCTGGGCTGGGCCTGGACTTGGAGGAGTGGAACGCTCGGCATTGTCACCAAGTGACCAGCGAATGAAGTCATAAAGCCAGGCTGCTGGGAGTGAGGGCTAGGCTGTGGGGAATGGGGCCCCTGGAAGCCAGGAAGGCCTAGGCCCTCCCCACCCAGTGGAATGAAGCTGGCCCTAAGGGAGGTGATCCAGGGCCAGCCCCATGCCTGTTTCCCTATCAGGCCATGGGATCTGGTCCTGTGTTTGTCCTCATTTCACTAGAGCCAATTCCCTGCCATTTCTTTGGGTTTGAAGAAAACCTCCAGTGAGCATGTGTCAGTCAGTGGAAGCTGCCCAGTGGTGGTCCCAATCTGCTGGATTAAAGCAGTTCCATGTTTGGGGTCTGGAGGTGGCAAGGGTCTTTGGGCTACAGAGTGGGCAGATGAGCCACAGCCAAGGTGAACAGGTGTGTGGGGGTGGGAGGGTAGGTAGTGCTAGGGGATGTACTGAGGGTCCAGGATAGGCAGGTTCATGTTCAAGGGGGTGGGGCAGGTGTGGAGGATGGAGAGGCTTCAACCAGATATAAAAGGTGTTGAGGGGCCCAAGCAGGCAAGTGCTGAGAATGGCTAAAGTATAAGTCAGGAAAGTTCTTTCTCTCTCTCTAAATGATGAGCAGCCTGTATACAACCTACATCTCTTTTAAGATGGTTGCTATTAGAAAGAGAAGCCAATTGGCTTTGAAGCATATGGACATCTGGGTCCTTGGGCCAGAGCAGGCCTCTGGGGATTGGAATGGTGGTGGAGTTGGGAGAAGCCAGCCTGGTCCTGGTTGGTGAGGAGGGGACTGTGTTGGGCTTGGTGCTGGATAGCCCAGGGATTGCTAGCCCTTAGCATTGTCCCTGAAAGAAGCTTCTGCATGGAGAGGGGGCTCCTAATCCCCACCGTGGGGCTTTGTGAGCAGCGCTTACATGAAGTGGTGTGGTGTTGCTCACCATTTGCACGTTGGACTGTCTTCTATGGTTTTTTTGCATGAATGTTTTGCAAAGTGGCATGCTGTATACATCTCCTCCTTGGCTACTTTAGAAGTCCTGTATTCATTTTCTCATCTCACAGGAGTCTTTTGCTCTCAGTGAGTTGCCAATATGCACTCAGAGGGAAAGCAAGAAGCCCTTTTTCTAGTTGGGGAGGTGGGACAGAAGACTTCACAAAGAGGAAGTGACACCACCCAGGTACAGAGGAGTTATCAGGTAGACAAGTGGGAAAAGATAATATGGGAACAAGAATACACCATAGAGGCCACCTTGAAGTCCTGGTGCCACTCCAGGTGGCTGAGTCAGAGTCAGCAGCCCCCATGAATGGTTCAGAAGGATAAGGCCATATTTGGAGCATTTGGCAAAGCACTCTGGGTGCTGTGCTTTCTGGAGCAATCTCACCTTCTCTGAGCTACTTCTACACCCTGTAAGGCACACAGCAGGAACTCGTATCTCTTCCTACCCCACCTGTCTCCTAGTTGAATTTCAAGCAGCCTCAGGTCATCGTGATGTCTTCTGCCCCCAAATCATGGCAAGACTACAGGTATGAGAGGGCAGGAGCCAGCACCTCCCACCCTCACCCCCAGCCATCCTCATATGTCTGGAGCCCTGTGTTCCATCCAGGTTTCTTCATGGGGCTTCCCCAATCTTTCTCACTCCAGGGTTGCCTGAACCCTGGATACTTGGTCCTCACAGGCAAAATTCACAGAAGCAGGTGGCATAGTGTTGCTTGGTCCCAGAAGGCTTTGAGGAGGACAGAACCCCTTGGCTGAGCCGGGGAAGATGGGTACAGTCTTCAGAGGTAAATTGGCAAGTATGTTTATGGCACATGTGTTGGAGTACAAGGATGAGGGGCTCTTGATGGGAAGATCAGAAGCTAGCACGGAAATCCTTTCTGAGGGTGGTGGAGGTAGCCTGTGTGCAGCTGTGAACTCTGGGAGGTGATGGGTGGGTCAGCAGATGATGGGGTGAAGGTGGGATGGCTGTGGTGGTGGGGTGTAAGAAGAATACATTCGGGAACTCACTGAACACCGCTTCTCCAGGGTTCTTGTTGTTGGTGTCTTCCCAGGTTGGACACATAGGTGGGGGCAGGGTTGAGATGAGTCTAAATGTTCTCGTTTTTGTGTATTAAACCCTTAGACCTCCATGAGGTGGCCCAGAGTGAGGTGAAGAGAAAGGGCCCACAACAGCAAGGTGAGGACTGTCCGGGGCACGGCGTAAGCAAGGCAGGCACCACATGGCAGCCAGGGGTGCCAGGTGCAGGCCATGCCCATGTGAAATACCAGTGGCTGCCTTCCTTGCCCATAGGTTTCAGACATGCTGCCAGTTTTGCTTTGCCGAGGTTGGCTTCCAGCTCTGCTGGGGTGATCTCCTCTGGAATGGGTTGGGATTGGAGGGTAATGGGATGCAGTTAAAAGCTATGCAGGGCTGTGGGACTGCTCGGGTTAACTAATGGAGCCCTGTGTTTCTGGGCTGGGAAGTGATGGTGTGGAGTAGTTTAGGGCACAGTTGGGAACTGGGTGTCAGCTAGACATGGAGGAACATGATGGGCAGAGCTGAAAAACCAGCTGCCAAACAAGTTGGGGAGTTCTCAAAGTAATATGGGGCTGGTCAAATGTGCCTTTTATAGTCTCCTCAGCTCCTCACAGGTGGGTTTGTGCAGCCCGAAACACTGGGGTAAATAAGGAAACACCCACCTAGACCCTGAGCCCCTGATGCAGACATCTAGCTCTCCCAGTGCAGAAGGGCTCTGGCTTCTAGCCCTTCCTTGGCAGGCAGCCATGTTCATCCTTGGACTGTCCTCTCCTTGCTTTCTCTCCACCCTTGCCTTCTCCACCCTTCTCTGCACTTATCCTCCCTCTAGAACTTTTATCTTTTTTACTTAGCCATCATCCCTCAAATCTCCCCAGCCAGC
Source organism: Psammomys obesus (assembly GCF_907164565.1). NCBI lineage: Eukaryota > Metazoa > Chordata > Mammalia > Rodentia > Muridae > Psammomys > Psammomys obesus. The sequence continues at coordinate 1,329,674 of NW_026591497.1, read as the reverse complement.
CTTTCACTGGTACAGCTGCCTCAGTCAGCAATGCCTGAGGATACAGTCTGGGCTTGGGGCACAGGAATGGATTTTCCCATGAATGAAGACAAGGGGAAGCCCAGGACTCCAGTCATCTGGGCAAAGACATTCACCTTAGGGTCTGCACCAATATAGTTATTTATTGCTTCTTTAGCCACGTGAGTTACCAAGTTCAAAGGGGGGGAGAAGAAAGTGACGAAAATAGCAGCTCATCCAGGACTGTCTTCTCTCTCTCGTCCCTTGACTTCTAGGCTCAGGCTTCAAGCCGTGAGCTCTGCCTCATTCCCTGCTGGCCCCCTGGGCTGTAAGAGGCTCACTAAGTATGTGTCTCTGGAGTCTGTTGGGGGTGCCCTTCATCTATATCCCTGCTCCCTTCACTGCTGAGGCCCAGGTTCTCTGACTGCCTGGCCACCTGCACAGTGTCTTCCTGGAGTTTTGTCTCAGGCTGGGCCTCGGGTCTTGCCTCTTCCCTAGGCTCCAACTTGGTGGCAGATTTCTTATCAGCACCAGGTTCAGGGGTCCATGTTGGCTCAGTGGCTCTGGAGCTTTCCCCCTCCTTGTTGATGGCTCCAGAGGACAGACCTCGTGCCTTGGGCTGCACCCAGCAGTGGCTGAGGATCTCATCAATGTGCAGCCGCCGGTTGACATCTGGCTGTAACATTCGGTAGATGAGGTCCTTGCACTCACCGGTCAGGTGTTTAGAGCGTGGAAAGTTGACACGATGCTCCTTCTGGATGCGCAGCATCTTCTTGATGTTGGAGTCATCGTAGGGCATGGAGCCACAGACCATGATGTAGAGGATCACACCCAGGCTCCAGATGTCATACACCTTGGGCTGATAGGGGATGCCCTGCAGCACCTCAGGGGCCGCATAAGCTGCTGACCCACAGAAGGTCTTGCTTAACGTCAGCCGACCACTGTCGTCCCGCAGGCAGCGCTTGGAGAAGCCGAAGTCAGACAGCTTGATGTTGAAGTCCTTGTCGAGCAGAAGGTTCTCGCACTTGAGGTCTCGGTGGACGACATCCAGATCGTGGCAGTACTTGATGGCCGAGGAGAGCTGGTGGAACTTCTTTCGAGCATCATCCTCTTGTAAGGCTCCTCTGGTTTTGATGAATTCGAGGAGGTCACCCTGTACCCCAAGCTCCATGACAATGTAGACCTTGCCATCTGATGTCTCAAAGATCTCATAGGTCTTGACAATAGAGCGGTGGTTTAGCATGGCCAGAATCTCAATCTCCCGGGGAAGGAATTTCTCTAGGAAGTCCGTGGGGGCTTTCTTGCGATCGATGATCTTGACCGCCACGTTGAACTTCAGGCGCTCAGAGTAAGCGGATTTGACTTTGGCATATGAGCCCTCTCCCAAGTTTATCCCCATGATGTAGCCTCGTCGCTTGAGGACGGCAGCGTCATCCATGGTGCCGGGAGTGCCCAGTGCCTCTGAGGCTGCCCTCTACATCCCTGCCAGACATGGGCCAGCAGTGTCCTCATTTACACTGTGGACAGAGAGTCCTCTGAGATGGCCAGGCCTGCTGTCCCTGCCTCCTGAGAGACCCAAGACTCTAGTATGGAACATTCAGTACTGTCTCCCGGGTGACTTCAGTAGGTGAAGTCACAAAGGAGTGCCCTGGGGGAAATGAGGCTATTACCTGATCTGCTTAGACTTAGAACCCGGAAGGTCTGCCAGTGTACCGGAGCAGGCTAGAAGTGAACAAAATGGCTTCATGCTTTGCTCTAACCTGAGGTAAGAAAGGCTTATGAGACACAAAGGCCTGCCCATGTTTCTAAACCTAGAAACTGAATTTCTGTATAGTGGCATGGCTCATTATTGCAAACCAGGTCAATGCTGGGGACCCAGGATGGGTTGTCCTATCAGTCAAGGGTCCCAGCAGGAAACAGAAGTTATGCTCAGTTAAGGATAATCAGAGGAAGTCTTGATAAAGCGGTGTGTCACAAAGGTAGGAGCAAAATGTAGAGACCCCTGTAGATAATGCCATGCCCTAAGGGAGTAGCGGACCCCTGACCCACATGGTAGAAGGGAGGTAATGGAGAGGACCACCCTGAGAGTACCCTCTGAGAGGAGAGGAGCCAGGCTGCAGCAGCTTGACAGGCCAGTGGTCAGGAAGCCATTTGTGACCCCACCCATTCAGCTCTTGATGCTGTCTACACAGGCGGTCCTCCGAGGCACAGGGCAGGGCTGGGAAGGGCGGGGCTGATCTTCTGGATGTATGTTGGGCACTGTGACAGACCTGGGCCTACAAGTCTGAAGATTCTTCAGGTCCTTTACCTCCTCTGGCCCAGGCGTGGTGGGGGTTACTGTTCAGGGAGTGTTCATCCTTGGACTGTCCTCTCCCTGCTTTCTCTCCACCCTTGCCTTCTCCACCCTTCTCTGCACTTATCCTCCCTCTAGAACTTTTATCTTTTTTACTTAGCCATCATCCCTCAAATCTCCCCAGCCAGCCTTTCACTGGTACAGCTGCCTCAGTGTGTGCTTTCACTTATGGTTCAGTTGGTTCTCACTTCTTACACTGCTCTTCTCTTCCAAACCTTCCCTGGTCTCTTAACAGTTCCTCTGCAGGTGGACAATTGGCAAGAGTTCTGCACCTGGCTGAGTTCCCTCTTAAGGACCTACCCAACCCATAGTTCTGTCTGAGCTCCCAGGGCAGACTGTCAGTGGGGGTTGGTGCGGGGGCGGAAGGCTAGATCTGGATTTAACTGAGAGCTGGAATGTGCCACAAGAACTGTATATGTGCCGAGGGCAGTGCTGGACAGATGCCTTTGCCTCTGCCAGCAAGGGGCTCCTCCCCTTTTGTGATAAGACCTGTGTCCCACAGCTTGGGCTAAGACCTGGGAAAGTTGGAATATCTGATGGTTTGACCTAATTCTGGGTTTGACCTTGGCTTTACCCACCTAAGAAAAGTTAGCATCCCTCACTCACATGGGTCCACCTGTCCTAGGTTGGAATACTGGGACTTGGTGAAGAGGCCCTAAAGAGTGAGTCAGGTATATTCAGGGTGACTAGCCCTCCCTGTTTTCTCTTTACTTCCTTCCCCAGGGCTCATCACCCAATGCCAGGCCTGTACATAGATGATAGTCCTTCCCCTGAACAGAATGCTTCGTCAGCTGCTGTCTCTCCTTTCACAAATTCATGCTGTTCATGAGGGCAGGTGTGAGTTCGGCATGTGGAGCCTCGTTCACAGACTGTAGCCTCGTCTCTGCCTGGACTTTTTCTCTTTCATCGTATAACCAGGTCCTTCCCAAGATCTGGTCATCTCTGTTATTCTTTCTGATGTCTCTTAGGCCATTTCCTCCTCTGTTGAAATTATTTTGTGTCATTTCCCCATCTACTGAGGCTGCTGGCCCTCTAGTTTCACTAGAGCCCTTCGCTTTCTTCACAGCGGTTTTGGCCTTTAGAAGACCACTTGAGGGTGTATGTTGGGTACTGGGACAGACTTAGGCCTCCAGCAGTAAAGACCGTTTAGATTCTGCGCTACCTCCTCAGTTCTCTAATCCCGGGTCGTCCCCACTCATCCCAACTCGAGACCCAGGCGCATTCACTGTCAGTCTTTGCGGTCCTACCAGCTCTAGGGACCCCTTTGACCACCTCCCCACCAAGGCTGCGTCTCCCAGTCCCACCTCTGGGCTCGGCCAATGGCATGCTTCACTTTCTATATGCCCGCCCCCCCCGGCTCCGCCCACCGCCGCTCAGTCCCCAGGCCGGCTTCTTTCCTGTTCTCCTGCTCCCGTCCCGCCCCGGCCCTCCCCGCGTCTGCAGCGCGCCCGTCCTGCCTCTCCCCCGCACCCCCCCACCTGCAGCCCCCGCCTGGCTCGGCGTTCATTGGTTAGGGCGGGCTGGAGGCGGGGTGGCGCGGGCCAGAGCAGGACGGCCGCCATCTTGCGCGAGCCGGAATCCTGTCCCGCTTCTGCGGCCTAGAGTGCGCGCGAGTCGGTGGCTTTCCCTTGCGGCGGCCCAGCGTAGCCGCGGCCCAGCTGGATCCTGAGCCTGTCGCCTCTCTGCCCCAGACCGGAGTCCGGCCCTCACGCCCTCGTCTCGGCCAGGTCCGGCCTCCCCGCGGGGTCACGCGGCTGCCCCGGGGACGATGAACGGAGGATAAATGGTGCCCAAGGCAGACAGCGGTGCCTTCCTGCTGCTCTTCCTGCTGGTTCTCACTGTCACCGAGCCGCTGCGGCCAGGTGCGCGGCGCTGGGGGTGGGGGCGCGGTCGGGGGTGGGGCTGGAGCCGTCCTTCCACCCTCGGCAGCTGGACGGCCACTGCGCCTCGTCCAGCCGCAGGCGAAGCCCGGCTGCCGGCCTCTGGGCGTCCCCTGCCCGGACACAAGTTGAAGTGTATCTGGGTTCTGAGCCTCGAGGATGTTCCCTTTGGACCCACGTCTACCGAGCGCCGCGTGCTCTCCAGGAGCCACTAGCCAGGAGCTGCGTCTCGGGCGCACCCTTCTGCTGGGCAGGGTGGAAGTCTGGAGGCCGAAAGCGGCTTGTGGAGGCACCTGGTGTCCCAAGTGTCCGCCAGACTGTGGCCTGGTGCCAGTGTGGTTCAGCCCTGGACAGCGATGGCTGGTGGCTTAATGCCGCTTAGTGAAACGCTGCATCACAAAAGTAGCCCGGTCCAAAGGAGATACTGGGAGTAAGTACCTACACCGTGTGTAGGGACAGAGTCCTCAGCGGTGCCCTGCACTTAGCGCTTTGTTTGTGTGATGGGATTAATTCTTTTTGGTACTCCCTTGGAGTTTTGTGTGTAGTGGGGAACTTCAGGTCCCTCTTCTACCTCTACTTCTGAACTATGCAAGAAAACCCTAACTGCTCCCCACTCCCCAGACAAAGCAGGACTGATTTAACCGTCAGGCACAGGAGTTCCAGTACAGCCTCACTGTCCCTTTAGAAATCTGTCAAAAAGTTTTTATAAACAGCCCGTGTGTCTGTGGACTTCTGGGTATGTATTCCGTGTTAGTAGACTCATCTCTGACCTCCTGCAGTGTGACAAGTAGAGCTCTTAACGTTCTTAACAGGAAGGTTCCCATGAAGGAAGGGTCAAGTCTCCCATGGGTGACCTCATGTCTGGGTGTCAGATGGGTGCCCCTGCAGCAGTGTCTTAGCCCGGCTCCCATCCTGCAGCGTATTGCAATGCTTTGCTTTGTGCCTTCGTCACATATGGAAATGTCTGCTTGAGCCCCAGTGACCAAGACCCTAGGCCAACACTCAACAGAGCCCTTCCCTGGGCTGCAGGAGGGAACAGCCAGCTGCTCTGCACTGTGGGCCTGACTGGTTGGAAAATAGCCTGCTAGGAACTCTTGTGGATATGGTTCTCTTGCTGGGCTCATGGGTCTGTGTGTTCTTGTGGTTTCCATCTTGGTAGACCTGTAGACCTCTGTGTAGTCACCAGCCTTCCCATCCTGTTTCCTGGGTTCCAGTTTCACAGATGAGGTCTCTGGGCCTGGAAATGGAGCCACACATCTGTGCCTTTCTTTTGCCTCTTGTTCTAGGGCCAACATCTCCTGCCTAGGTCACATAGGCATCAATGTCCCTAACCATTTTTCCCTTGCTGGTCCATTTACATATATGGTCTGCCAGCTGGCCAAGAGCGGTTCAGGAAGGATATGTGAGTTCTTGCTGCCTACATCGCTAGAGATATTCAAATGCAGAGAACACAGCTTTCTCTTTACAAGTGCTAGATATTGAAGAAGAGAGCCAAGTGTGACTTCTTAGGGGTATTCCTGTATTTGTATGCCTGGGCATGGGAGCCCAGAGGCAGATGGCAGAGGCCATCCATTTGTACATGTGCAGCAAGGGAGGAGCTCAGTGGGAGGCAGGGGGCTCGAACAGTATGGATGGGACATACTGTGGAAGAGGCTCCAGTAGAGGCAGTAATGTGATCTTGAATCCATGGCTTTCTAGGTTGGAATTTGGCAACAGGTCCTAGAGCTGTCTGGTTGTCCTGCAAAATACTAAGCGCTTTAATGTTCCCCCTGACAGGGGCAGCAAAGACAGAGATTGCTGGGTCAGATTTTTTTCTTGTGTGCTATTGTGTCTCTTTACACATTCATTGTGTCTGTCCTGGGCATGCTGGGCAGATTCTTTCTAGCTGATCTTTGCAAGAAGAAGGTCCTTCTGTAGTATATTTGCTTGCTTCCTTTCAAGGTCCTAGGCCTGAACCATGCATGGCAGAGGATACTAGTTAGAACCCACCTCTTAGGAGGGAGGCAGATGGTTGTCCTCTTGCTCCTGCCCAGTGTTGTGAGGAGGAAGCAGGCCTGTGGGTTTCTTCTTTCAGAGATGGGGGTTTGGAGGAGGCAGTGTGTGGAGCAGGGCTTGATCTGTCTAAGCTTCTTTCTCTGTTCTTTTGTCTTTGTAATGCCAGGTAATGAAACCCAGGCCTTGTGCAACCCTAGGCAAGCACTGTGCCACTGAGTTATGCCTCTGGCCTCCAGGCTTCCTCTAAAATGAACATTTGATCTTGGTTGTTTGAGGATGTTACATGTCAGATACTGTTCTAAGCACTCTTGTGTTAGCCTTCAAGTGGTCCCTGGAAGACTGTTATTAGCCCAATTTTATAGACAGAGAAACTAAAATAGAAAACTCTCATAAAGCTAAGTGACCTAGATGAGATTTTAATTCTGAGAGCCTGGCTGCTTTGATCATTGTGCACCTTTGTCCTGATCCTTGTCCATCCTGGCTGCTTATGTTCAGTTTGGGCCTCATGTTATGCTATTGGTTGCTTGGTTGGTTTTTCAAGACAGGGTTTCTCGAGACAGGGTTTTTCTACGTAGCCCTGGCTGTCCTGGAACTCATTCTATAGACCAGGCTGGCCTTGAACTCAGAGATCCACTTGCCTCTGCCTCCCAAGTGTTGGGATCAAAAGTGTGTGCCATCATACCCAGATTATAAATTGTTTTTTTTTTCTTTTTTAATTTAAGTGGTTTTTTTTAATTTTTCTTATTTTTTTAAGACTTATTTATTATGTATACAATGTTCTGCCTGCATGTCCACCTGAACGCCACAAGAGGGCACCAGCTCTTATTATACATAATGGTTGCAGGGACTTGAGCTCAGGACCTCTAGAAGAGCAAGCATTGCTCTTAACCTCTGAGCTATCTCTCCAGCCCCTTATAAATTGTTTTTTAACTCCAGATGTGAAACCCCCAGCTGCCTTGGACCTCTGATGGGTCCCAGAGGTCCTTTAGGTGATAGTGTTAAACTTTTTTTCGTCTTAGTACTCTGCTCTGATTATTTCCCCCTTTTTTGTGGTTACCCAATACATTAAGACCTCCTGACTTGGGGAGAAAGGGAGTTTGGACCTTCGAAGTAGCTGTGACAAGAAGAGGAGGTAGGAGGGCCATGAGAGCCACTACTGGCCTTTTTTCCACCTATAAGGCGAGCATTACTTTTTTTTTTCCCTCACCCTAACAGTGTTTAAGCTCTCATTGGGAAACAAAGTTATGGCATAGTTTCAGCAATAGCTTTCTTCAGGGTTCCAGCATTCAGAGTTAAGAAAACTTGCCTTCTCAGCAGGGCCACAGTCCAAGGAAGCCTGGTACCTTCCCTGCCTGTGGCTGGCCCCATAAGAGGCCTGGGCCACCGTGGGAGGTTGTAGGTTTGGCAGCTATCTTCCATGTATTTCAGCTATGCTGCTCCCGGCAGGGAGTGACCTTTAAGTCACTTGCCTCACCCTGGCCTGGTTCATAGATGCTTTTCCTCTTAGCAATAGTGAGAGGTGGTCTAGAGACCAGGTCGTGTCCTAGCAGTGAGGCCAGATGCTCAGTCTGCATGTGGGTTCCCATAGCTACGGGAGGTGATCTCGCTGTACATTTTGTCTTCTTGGCAGTGATGGTAGGTCCTCCTAGGGGTGACAGTGGTTCAGTAGCTTATTTTCCCCTGGTGGGCTGAGTCTTTGACTATTAGAGAGTTCCCTTGCCTCCTCTGGGCCTTTGGTAGGTTTTGGATTCTGAAATGTCAATGACAATATGCAGGACCCAGTAAAGAGCCCATGACTACGCAGATGTCTTCTTTGGTGTAGAGTTCTTTCATTTGTTTGTTCATCGCCTATGCTTGCGCGTGCTGAGGACATCATGACATTTGGTTTCCCTCCCAGCCTGCAGAGCACATTGGTAACCTGGAAAGCCCAGTTTGTGGTCCCAGACAACTGAGAAAGATGCTTAAATTTAAAGTGTGGTTAGTCTGTGACAGCTTTGGTTTTGTCTCTGATTTGATTTTACCAACTGTTGGAAAGTTTGGTGGAAGCTATTCACATTTTGTCATGGCAGGCCTTGGTAGGACAAGTCCAGGCTGGAGGTAAATAGCTTGGGAGCCTGTGGTTATGGTGTAGTGGCTATGGAAATAGATGTCTTTGTGCTTAGATAGTGGAAGAGGGAACTGTAACTGTTATTTTATGTGACAAGAGGAATGGAAGTTATAGTTTTCTTTCTGTGGCTGTGATAAATACCACAGCCACAACAACCTGGGGAAGAAAGGGTTTATTTCATCTTACGGGTTACAGTCCATCATGAAGGGAATGCAAGGCAGGAACCTGGAGGCAGGAATTGACTTGCTTCCCCAGCCTTTTTAGACAGCCAACACCTACCTGCCTTAGGCATGGCTCTCCCCCCAGTGGAATGGTCTCTCCTGCATCCATCAAGAAAATGCTCTACAGACATGCCCACAGGTCAGTTTGATGGCCTGGTGTTAACAAAACTGACAGGTTATGCAAAGGTCTTTTTCTCATTCAGATCAATGACAGATGGTTGTGGTGGATTCACAGCCTGTACCTTGAAGCTACATTGCCTGGGGCAAGGTTCTCCTCTCCCTCTCTTTCTCTCCTGTCTCTTTTCTGCTCTTCCTCTTTCCCTTCCCTTCCTCCTCTCTAGATTACTTTTGTGCCTCAACTTCCTCACTTTGAATATAAATGTAATATGGCTTCACGGAGATGTAAGGATTACAGTGAGTAAGGAAATATTCCAAAAAGTGTCTGGTAAAAAGCAAATGCATGATACGGCTCACCTGTTGGTATTGTTCACAGGTAGATGTGAAGGAGTCTAGGGAACCCTGAAGCCCGTGAGCTAGATGGTGTGTGCATGCAGATCAGCAGAGCATCCTTGTAGAAGGCACGAGGGCTCAAGTGCAGTGGTTTCAAATCCCACCACACACATAGCCACTGCGGAATTTTCTTTGCTATCAGTTTTTTTTTTTTCAAATTATATTCTTTATGTTTTAACACTTACTTTGTTTTTGAGACTTTTATGAGTGAATACTGTAAATCATCTTACCCCACTCCCTGTCTTCCAACTCCTGTGTCCCCACTTTAAATTCAGGATCTCTTTTTTAAATTATTACATATATTATATGTCTATATACACATAAACACAACCTGATGTTGCCTCCAGCGTATGTGTATGTGCTGACTGTTTGGGATTGACTAACCTATCAGGGGGCTCATCCCTTGGAAAAGAAGAATGATTTTTCTTCTCTTAGCAGCCATTGCCTGTAGCTCTTCCTTTGGATGTGGGGCCTTTTGAGATGTCCCTTATCCACAGTGGATGTCCGTTGGTCTTTACGCAGATCTTGTTTGAGCAAATACATTGTTAAGATTTCATGGGGCTACAGCTTCCTGTCATAGAAGAGATCTTGCAGTGAACATCCTGGTCTCTGCCTCTTACAGCTTTTCTGGCCCCACCCCCTTTTAGGGTCCATGACTTCTTCACTGCTCTGAGTCTTAATTGTAGGAGTTGTGTATCCGTTGGGGATGGACACCTCCATCAGTTGTTCTCTGCATTTTGACCAGTTTTCTGTGATTGTATGCTACAAAAGAAGCTTCTTTAATGAGGGCTGAGAACTTCTCTACAGAAATAAAGATATGTTTAGAAACATATGGGCTTAGTACAGTGGCCGTAGGTGGGTCTTCTTTCGCAGTGGCTCCCAACCTGTGGGTTGCAACCCCCACTGGGGTCACATAGCATATAACCCTGTATGTCAGATATTTCCATTACAAGCCATTACAGTAGCAGAATTACAGTTAGGAAGTGGCAATGAAGTAATTTCATGATTGTGGGTCACCACAACATGAGGAACTGTATTAAGGGGTTGCAGCATTAGGGAGGTTGAAAACCAGTATTCTTTAGGGTCCGTGAACTTGCCAGCTATTTGGTAGCTACCATGGGTAGCTGGCTGAGTCTGCAGAACTTAGTTGGAAGGCATGAGCTCCATCAGCCCGGTTACACTGCCGTTGGTTACCTGTAAGACGCAAGTGCCGCTGTTGCAGCCTTGAGGGCTGTCTTGCCACAATGGTCACCGCTGTGTTCTACAGGCAGACTGTTGACTGCTTTTCTCACTTTGTAGCTTGCATAACACCTTTGGATGTTATGAGAGCTAGTCCTCAGGGAGGAGTCGAGGTCAGTTCCAGCTCCATTTTTCTACCTTACGTTCCCAAAATGTATGCTGTCTTCAGCAACAGAGTCTTAACTTCAAGTTCTGGGAGGCAGCCAGGGGCAGCAGCAACAGCCTGCATTATTTTAGGAGTCTCTTAGACTCTCCTGACGAACACTTTGAAGGGAGCTTTCCCACGCCTGCTCCTATGTTTTTGGTTAGTCTGTGGCTCTTCGGGGGGCGGGGAGCATTATCACTCCAAGTAGCATAAACTCGTTTGATTTATATATGCACATATTATTTTTAAGTAAACACAAAACTATATGTTTTTGTTTTTGTTTTGAGACAGGGTCTCTCTGGCGCCCTGGCTGTCCTGGGAACTCACTATGTAGACCAGGCTGACCTCAAAGTTATAGAGATACACCACCACCTGCCTTTGCCTCTCAGTGCTGGGCTTAAAGGAATTTGCCACCATATCCAGCATATCCTTGGTGTTCTTTATCACCCCCTCTATATTGGCCCCTCTTTCCTTCCTCAGATAAAGCCCCTCCTCATTTTTCCCATTCCCAAAGCCCCCCCGCCGAATCCCTTTTCACTTGCTGTGGCTACTCCCGGCTATACACCCACATCTAAAGATTTGGAGCTTGGATCCCTAAATAAGAATGCAGCAGTTATACAATGCACAATACTACGATTGTTCACAATGACAGGTTTTACTCATTGATTCATTCTGCATATATCCCCCTGTGCCTAGAAATCAGTTTTTGGGGTGCTGGAGAGATGGCTCCACGGTCAAGAGCACTGGTTGCTCTTCCGGAAGACTGGGGTTTAATTCCCAGCAGATGGCAGTTCACACCTGTCTGTAACTCCAGTTCCAAGGCTTCTAACAACTTCACACAGATATCCATGCAGGCAAAACACCAATGAACATAAAATAAAAATAAATTTTATATATATATATTAAAACCTCATTTAAAAAAGAAGTTATTGAACACATGCACAAATGGCTATTTATATTTTAACATAAAGGACAGTAGTTTCTTCAACCAGTTTGCCTTACAGCTGCACTAATGGGGGTGGCAAGGAGTTCTGTAGGAGCGTTGAACGGAGTGAGGGAGGGGACGTAGCCAGCTGGTTGAGCCTCATGTTTGGTGGAACTTGCTCCTTGGGTATTAGCTATGTTCAGAGGCAAAGGTGAGGGCCTCTTGCCAATGGGGATCTTTCCTAAAGCTTACCAGCCACCCTGCCTTGGGGAGAGGTGGAGTATCTCACAGGAAGGATACCCTTGGCGCCTGGACTTGGGGACAGAGATGTGTAGTGAGCTGGGAAACTCATGGTACAGGTCATGTTTGGGGGCTGGCTAGATATGAAGGCTGCACTCTTGCTCTTTGTCTCTTTCCCTGTCTGCCTGGTGAAACTGTTACCCTCAGCTAGGCCTCCTACTTCCACATGGCTGGCCTTGCTCTCTACATAGGCTGATTTTAGGTTGCCGACAGTCAGCCATCATTTCCCTCAGCTTGCTGTCCATCACTCAGCCACGGGGCTGCTTCCGGGTGGGTGGGACAAGGCTGCGTGTGGAGCTAGGTGATACAGCTGGCTTGACAGTAATTACGGTCAGATCCTGCAGATCTTGTTCCCTGGAGAACCTTCCGAAGGAGTCCATAACTGTACCTGTGGTGGGTGGGGATCAACCCCAGCTGTCACTCCTCAGGCACCACCATCTGGTGGAGTACTTGTGTGTGTTCCTGTGCATAGATGTGGGTACGGTACATGTGCGCATGTGCGCACGGGAAGACTAAAGGTTAACACTGAATACCCTGAATTCATTCTCCACCTTGGTCTTTGAAGCAAAATCTCTTACTGTATTTGAAGCAGACGTATTAGGTTAGAAGATTTTCTTGTCTTCACTTCTCTAGTGCTAGAATTAGGTGCATGCTATCACACAAGTTTTTAAATACGTTCTGGGACCAAATTTAGGTCTTCATGTTTGCACCAAAAGTTGTTGTCTGAGCCATTTCCCCAACCCCAAACTGAGTTTTGAGTTTTTCAGTGGGCTGGGACTTCACTTGGCCAGCCAGGATCACCTGGTACCTGCCTCCTTCCCTGCACTGGGTTGCAAGCCCACACTACCACAGCTGGGTTTGTTTTTGTTGTTTGGGGGGGGGGGGGTTTGTAACACTGGCGGCCCTGGAGCTCACAGAGATCTGCCTGCCTCTGCTGGTATTAAAGTGTCACCACACCCAGTTTACCACAGTTGGTTTTTAAAACTGGTTTCTGGGGATTGAACTCAAGTCCTTGCATGGCAAATGCTTTAACTGGGTTTTTTATTTGAGACCGGGTCTTGCCTTGCAGCCAAGGATGCCCTAGAATTTACTGCAAACAATAGGCAGGACTCCAACCCTTGGTGATTCTCTTGCCTTCGCCTCCCAAGTGCAGGGCTTAGCAGCGTGAGCTGGCCACACCCAGCCCTCTTTCTCTCTCTCTCTCTTTTTGTATGTTGTTGTTATTGTTTGTTTTAAGATTTATTTCTGTTTATGTGTATCTGTACACAGGTGTCCATGGAGACTAGAAGAGGGTGTCACTTAGATTTTAATGAGAAGCAGAAACAGAACACTCAGGACCAGCGTGTTGACGACATGCTTTGCCTCCTGCGTCACAGTCCCCAAACCAGGTGACAGTACTCTGGGTAGTTGAGGAATGCAAAGTCTTCCTGCTGAAAGATAGGTACCTTGTCATTGGGTTGAGACCCTTCAGTGTCCATAGTTTCCAAAGGGTGGGCGCTGATATCAGCTTTTCAATTCTTTTGGCCTGGGTGGCCAGCTCCGGGCAGTCGGCCAGTAGCTTCTGCCTGTGATCTTAGCACACTGTGTTCAAAAGAACACGTGCATTGCATGCATTTCCAGAAGCTTGGGAGGCCTACTCAGAGTTTTAACCTTGTTGTCACCTTTATGTGGACTTTGGACTTTGTGTTATTTATTAATTGATTTATTATTTTTTCTCTGTGTTACAGCCCTGGCTGTCCTGGAACTCTCTTTGTAGACCAGGTTGGCCTTGAACCCATGGAGATCCGCCTGCCTCTGCCTCCCAAGTACTGGGCTTAAAGGCACCACCACACCCAGCATCTCTGTGGACTTTGAACCATATGGTTACATTACCTCTTAAGATATTTTCATGAGGGGGCTGGAGAGATGGCTCAGAGATTAAGAGAACTGTCTGCTCTTCCAGAGGTCCTGAGTTCAATTCCCATGCAACCACATGGTGGCTCACAACCATCTATAATAAGATCTGGTGCCCTCTTCTGCACTGCAGATGTACATGCAGACAGAACATTGTGTACATAATAAATAAATAAATAAAATATTTTAAAAAAAGATATTTTCATGAAAGTAAAGGGTCAGAAAAAGGTAGTTTACTCAATACTTAGAAGAGTCCAGCAGGCTCATGAGTTCAGGGACCAGCCTCGGGCATCGTGAGTGAGGGTGTCACTGAAACAAGGTCCTTTCAGGGCCTGGGGAGAGGGCACACTTGACAAAATGCTTGCTAAACAAGTTTGGGGAACCTGAGTTTGATCCCTAGCAACCACACGACAGCAACAACTTGGGTCTATAACCTCAACAGGCTGTGAAAAGCAAAGATAGGGACTCCTGGGAGCTCACGGGAGCTCATCCTGTTGAATTGGGGAGCTTCAGGTCAGGCAGAGTCTTTGTCTCAAAAACAAAAAAGGTGGAAACAATTGAGGAAGCACCCAACATTAATTACTGACCTTTGAACATGATCTTTGAACAGTGTTGGGGAGGATTTAAAAAAAAAACTTAACATGTTTGTGGAGATCAACTTTTAGGAATCAGTTCTCTCCCACCTTTTTTTTGGGGGGGGGGAAGGACTGGGTTTATGTAGTCTGGGAAGTCTACAGCTCTCTCTGTAGACCAGGCTAGCCCTGTGCTGCGTGTACCTCGTCTTCTGCCTGGTTCTTGAGGTAGAGTCTTACTTTGTTTCTTCTGGAGTTTCTTACATGATCCAGTTCTTCTATCTCCTGCCTCACCCTGAGAATGCTGGGGTCACAGATAACAAGCCACTCTATGAAGTAGGCTTACGGAGCAAGAGTTTTGTTGTTTTATTTTTGTTTTTTACTTGATGATGTTTTTTACATGCCTAAGAAAAGGTATTTTAAAAGGAAATACGTCCTTGTAAGTAAAGGTAAAACATGATTAAAAACAAAAACAGAAAGTAACTGTAAAGATGATTAAAACACACAGAAAACGTGAAATTGTAGCTCACTGCTACATGTTCCTACTTCACAGTTGCAGCATGGGGTGGGATTAGCTGTGATTTACAGACCAGCAGATACCGGGGGAATAAATGACTTGCCCAAGGTTGCATAGCTCCAGAGCTTCACCTTGTGGAGTCGAGCTAGTGTGGGTTCTGGGCAGCCTGACCTTAGCACACTGCCATATGCACTTCAGTACGCACCTTCCCTCTCTTTCCTGTCTTCTGCCTTTTCACCTTGAGCCTCAGGTGCCCACTTGCTTTTCCCCTAACCGCCGTCACAGCCATCCTGTCTTCCTGTTCTCACGGCTCCCTTTTGCTCCTGTGCCCAGCACCACCCTCCAAGAATTCCCCTGTTCAGCCTGTCAGGAGCTGAGCACATTCCTCCCCTCCTGTCCTGCAGTCTGTCCTGGGCCTAGCTGCCGCTGTCTTTGCCCCTCTGCCTCCACATTGTGTCTCAGCATCCCACACTCTATGAAGTGCACACATCCAAGTAAACGATTCACTCTTCTTCACATGGAGTTTGTGGGGTGTTGTTGTGCTTGGTTTAGGAGTCTCAAGGAGTATATGAAATGCTGCTGTTGGCTGTACTGTCAGCTCTGGTAATTCCAGTGTGTGGTAGCAGTTAGATCAGTGGGGGTGGAGTAGAGCTGCCCATTGCTGCTTGGCCGTAGATCAGCTTCCTGCACGCCTCAGAACACTCCTCCAGCTTTGCTTCAGAAGTTGCCTTGTTTAATTTAGCATTGCCCTTAGGTGAGGCTGGGGTGAGGCTCAGTAGTAGAGTGTTTGTCTACTATATCAGACGACTTATATACTGCTTATATTTGTCTAACAAATATAAGGACGTGACTTCCATCCTCCACCGCCAAGGAGGAGAGATGGAGGTTAGCCTGGGATACAAAGCCAAGATCTCCATCTCAACAACAAAAACTTACCTGTAGGACTTTGAAATCTTTCCATATTTTGAATGTGTTTTTGAGAGTCAGGTAACTTTTCTGCCATTCCATTTGGAAAACTGGTCCTCAGGGCATGTGGCAATGTCATCTCTTTCTCTAAGTAGGGACAGAAGTTATTTACCAGATACAGGGAAGTGAAGTTTAGTTTTCTTTGTAATTTTTATTAATTTATGTGTATGTGTGTGTGCTTAGTACAGAATGCCTTTCCCCACTAAGCCACCTTGTCAGGCTTAAGGTTAAGTTTTCTTGAGACAGGGTCCCCTGTAGCCTCAGACTCAGCTGTGCAGTTGTGGTTTGAATGAGAAGGCCCCATTGGCTCATATGTTAGTGCTTGGTTCCCAGTTATTAGAACCGTTTTGGGAGGGCTAGGAGGTGTGACCTTGGAGGAGGTGTGTCACTGGGGTAGGCTGTGAGGTTTCAGAAGCTGTGCCACTGCCTCCTCTGTTGTCTCAGCTTGTAAACTGTCAGCTGCTGCTCCAGCACCATTCCTGCCTGCCTGCTGCCAGCGCTCCCCTCCCTGACGGTCAGGACTAACTCAAGCTGCAGGCCCCCAGTAAACTCTTCTGTAAGTTGCCTTGTTCGTAGCATCTCTTCACAGCAGTAGAAAAGTCACTAAGACACCTGGCCAGATGGGCTCTGAATTTATTCAGGTTCAGTCAGGTGTTGCAGTCCTAACCAGGGCTTCACTGGAGACACGACAGTGAGCCATGCCCTGCAAAGCCCTAACCTGCCCCTCTCCTTTGCTTATGGGACCTTCTCAGAGATTTGCCTCTTCAGGGTCATTGCTAGCAACAGAACACTTGAAACTTCAGTAGCGAGCACTACTTGAGTGGGTTCTTTTTGGGGCTCAGGACTGCCAGGAATGGTCACTTCCATGGATCTCATAACAGGGAATGGGGCCTAACAAGTTATAGGCATTGCCATGTAGTCTGGAGCTGAGACTTGTCTTGTGGTGGGTTTTTGGTGCCTCTGTCTATAATAATCTCATACACCATCCCAGGAAGCTGTAAGGCTGAGGTAGTTGCACATGGCAGTAGCCAGAAAGGAATTACGGGCTCCAGGAAAAGAGTTACAGGGACTGCCAAGCCACGCCCAAGAAAGTAGTGGGATTCTTGGGGCAAGGCTGTAAGTGTTCTCCTGGACCCTCAGGAGAGCACAGGTGACGCTGTGGAAGGTGGTGGGAAGTTGTGTACACCATCACGGAGGTCTGGTCCTGGCTGTCCTCATTCACGAGCTCTGCCTTCCCTGGCTGCTGTATGTACTGGGCAAGCGCTCTTTGTTGGCAGCTGCAGTCCTTGTTGAAGCCAGACCACATTTCGTGAAGGCAACTAGGCTCAGTCCCTCTGTGCTGCGTGTGGATGGGTGCCCCCTTCTTCAGGGTACCTTTTCCTACTGATTGGTACTTGTCCAGGCTGCAGTGCTGACCATAGCACTGCCCCAAGCAGTGTCTGGTGGCTCGGGTACTGGCCCCTGTCTGAGGCCTTGTTTGGACCCTTCTGTACTCTTACCTCAGATGGGATCTATTTTCTTTGTTGGTTATCTGTATTGTTAACAGTGGTTTGTGTCTCCTCTTGACGGTGTTCATAGGAAAATCTGCTGGCCTGGGTTGCACAGTGCTGGGTAAAGCAACCTGGTGTCCATAGGAGCTCACCTCCTCGACTCATATGGCTAAATGGAGAAGAAGCCCAGGCAGCCATCCTTTCAGATTTTTTTCTGCTCTGCTGCTGGTTTGGGTTGTGGTCCTAGGGAGAAAAAGACTCCTTTTTAGAAGCTCTGGTACAGATTGAGGCCTTTAAAAGCCTACCAGGACGTAGCTGTCAGCTCTGTCTACAGCAGGATGGTGGGTGACAGCAGACCTGCCGGGAACACTCCAGCTTCCTGGGCTTGAGGCACAAGTTTGTGCACAGCCATTCCTCCACAGTCCTCGTTGTCTCGGCCACTCAGGTGGATCGCGGAAGGAGGGGGCCTCAACATTCCTCTGCTGGAAATTGCTGTCCTTAGCGATGTGAGTGTGACGTGTACTTCTGCTAGCGCTCTGCCTTTTGCCCTTTGTGGACAAATGATGGAGGGAAATTAATTCCAAGTGATTTAGAAAGCATGCTAAGTTTCCTGCAGTCATTTGAGACACCTCAATTTACATAATTTAGTATGAGACCTAGTTTTGCTGACAGAAAAGTTGACTCTAGAGAAAGAATCTTATTGCTAAGACTTAGAAATTCCTAATTCCTACAGACACAAACTCTGAGTTTCCACCTATAGCATAGTGCATCAGCAGTGCCTCTCCAGCACCCGTGGGCTACTGTGACACCTGGAACCCTGGCAGGATCCATAAGGAAAACTACTTGCTTCATAATGCTCCTGTGGTGGTGCCGTCTGCCACTCATCTTCTTTACCACATGGACGTTATTAGTGTTTCGAGAGCATATATGATGCCATGTCATTACTCTTGAGGCTGATGAGATGAATGCTGGAGATCTCTCTTCTCAATGACTTTAAAAATGTGGTAAGCTACACATCACATAAAAGTTACCATATTAATCACTTTCGCTCTTGATGTGCTGAGGTTTAGACTCAGCGGCTTTGTACATTCTGGGAAATACTCTGCTCTGAGCTACCTTCCTAGTCCTTAGCTGGTTTGGTTTGGTTTTGCATGTGTATGTGTGTGACTATATGCAGTTTGTGTGAGTATGGACATGCATGTGGAGGTCAGAGGACCACCTAGGTATCTATCCTAGCCTTCCACCCTGTTCGAGACAGGCTCTCTTTGTTGTACATGCCTGTGTGAGGTGGGCGGGTCCACTGACTTCCAGGGATGCTCATGTCTCTGCCTCCTATTTTGCTGTAGGAGCCTGGGTTTGCCGAAGCACGATACTATGGGCAGCTTTTTTGTGGGTTCTAGGGATTCAAACTCAGGGCCTTCACGTTTATACAAGTGCCTTATACACTGAGCCATCTCTCCAGCCCCTTAACTGTTGTAAGCATGTGACGCAGTGGCATAAAGTACAGTCAGATTATCACATAGCCGCCACCACACATCCTACAGCTTTTCCACTAGACCAGTCAGCCACTGAACCAGACAGTAACAGCTTCCTCTTAGGGTCAACTCTCGTCTCTGTGGGTCTATCTTGTGGATTGGAGGGGAATCGTGCTGCATATGCCCCTTTGTGATGTCTTTCTTTGACTTAGTATGTTTTCAGGTTCATCCACATTGTAGCACAAAGAAGTCACATACTCTGCTGTATGAATTTACCACATTTTGTTTTATCTATCCTTCAGCTGACAGATAGGAGCTGCTTCCATCTTCGGCTGTTACAAATAGGTGCTGACGTGGACATTGGTACACAACTACCTGTTAGAGTCTCTGCTTTAGTTGTCTTGAGTATATGTCTATGAGTGA
This sequence comes from Psammomys obesus, assembly GCF_907164565.1. NCBI lineage: Eukaryota > Metazoa > Chordata > Mammalia > Rodentia > Muridae > Psammomys > Psammomys obesus. Next base: position 1,310,666 of record NW_026591497.1, on the reverse strand, counting down.
AATTGCTAGTTGATATGCTAATTCTACGTCTCCGCAAGTGCTGAGTCAGCACACACTGCTGCAGTCGTGTTCTAAGGCTCCATTCTCTACACCCTTGGCAGGACATTTTCACCGCTCTCATTGCTAGGAGGTCCTTTCTCACTGTGGTTTTGACTTGTGCTTCTCTGGTGACTGATGTTGCTGAGCATTTTGTCATCTGCATTTCATTTGTATTTCTTCTTTTCTCTCTCTCTCTTTTTTTTTTTTTTCAGGACACTTTCTCTGTGTAGTCGTGGCACTCTGTAGACCAGGCTGGCCTCAAACTCATGGAGTTACTGCCTCTGCCTCCTGAGTGCTGGGATTAAAGGCAATCATTTATGTTTCTTTGGAGAAATAACTTAGTTTTGAGTTACCTTATCAGATACTGAATTTAATATATTTTCTCCCATTCATTAGGTTATTTTTCTAGTCTTTTTTTTTTCTCCAGAGCTGAAGACCAAACCCAAGGCCTCGTGCTTGCTAGGTCCTGAGCTAAATCCCCAACCCTATTTTTCTAGTCTTTGATCGTGTCCTGAGATCTACAAAATGTTTTTATCATGGAGTCACATTGTCTGTTTTTTCTTTTGCTGATTGTATTTTTGGTTTTACATCTGGGAAATGGTTTCCAAGGCTGACATTAGGAAATGTCCCCTATCTTCTAGGTATTTTATAGTTTCAGCTCTTAAAGTAGAAGTCTTTGATCCATTTCCAGCTAGTTTTTATATATGTATTAAATGAGAGCCAGCTTCCCTTTCGGGTGAATATATAATCATCCTTAAGTACCAGTTGCTGAAAAGACTGTCATTTCCCATGGAGTGATGTAATAATCAACTTTTTCTCACGATGACAAAACACCTGAGAAAAATGACTTAAAGGAAGAAAGGTTTAATTGTACTTAAAAGGGAATGTGGGGATGTAGATGAGATGGCCCCCACCATAGACTCAGGCATTTGCATGCTTGGTCCTTAGGTGGTGGAACTGTTTGGAAAGGATTGGAATGTGTGGCCTTGGAGGAGGTGTTTCACCTGGGGTAGGCTTTGAGGTTTCAAGAGCCACAGCTTCCCCAGCTAGTGCTCCCCTCCCACCTTCGTAGTTGTGGATCAGTATATAAGCTTTCAGCGACTGCTCCAGAGCCATGCTCCATGATTCCTGCGATGCTCCCTGCTCCCCACTGTGAAGGTCGTGAAACTGTGAGCCCTGTCAGTGCTTTCTTCTATGTATTGCCTTGGTCATGGTGTCTCTTCACACCAATAGAAAAGTACCTAAGAAGGGAGAATGGTTCAGGTTTTCTAATGTCTGGTGGCTCTGCCACTTTGGATTCAGGCACGGCAGAATATCATGCAAGTAGTAGTGTGGTAAAGGACACTCAGCTCTCAGCCAGCAGGAAGCAGAGAGGAAGAAGGGGTGAAGAAGAGACATCTTTCCCAATGAATTCTTTACTCTAGCCCTGCCTAACAACCCACTCAGCTGTGAGCTTATCAATGGATCAGCCAAGTGATGTGTTGGAGACCTTATAATTTAACCATTTCTCTGAGCCCATCAGCTGAGGGTCAAACCGCTGACACATATGCTTTTGGGGGAGACACTTTATAGCCACATAGAACAGGTGTATATCTGTAAGTGGAATTGCTAGGTTATGTTAAAATTCTATGCTTAATATTTTGGGCATGTGCTTCGGTTCTTGTAGAGTTTTGTTTGTTCCTGCTTGTTTGTTTTTGCTTTAATAAACAACAAAGAAAATACCAATAGATATAACCCACATAGCAAAAACTGTTTGAAATCCTCAGTAATTTTTGCATATAAATGGGCCTTGGATTAAAATGCATTAAGGGGCGCGTGATGATGTTTGACAGTGTTGGTGCAGTGGGAATTCTTCTTTTAGTGCTGTGACCACACACTTGTAGAGGCAAGTAAAGTGACTTGGCTAGGAAGATCTGACCTGCCTCACTCATGTCCAGCAAGGAGAGAGTCATAAGACCTGGGTACCATGGCATTGGCTTTTTCTTTTTGAGCAACTCCCTGTGTAGCAGAAATTCATACTAGTTGCCTTTTGGAAGGATTGAAAAGATTCTCAGATGGAGGGAAGGGAGATGTTGATCCATGTTGTAGCTAGGCCTGGCAGAGTCACCACCCATCATGGGTGATGTAGGGCTGGAGCTCACCTGCTAGGTTCAGCAGTCCACACTCCTGGCTAGGAACAGTCAGTCCACACGTGGTTGTTAGAAGGCAGGAGCCCCACGTGTCAATGAGGAGTTCACCATCCCCGTGCTCCCAGCACAGCCCCTGCCCTCCGGGTGGGGGACCAGGAGGAACCTTCCTTTTTGACACTTGGTCATCCACTGACTGTTTATAGGAAGGTCTTTGAGCAGTGGTTCCTCAGCTCCTTGGAGCTGATGCAACAGAGGTGAGACTGTGTGCCCAGCTCTAAGAGACAGTGTGCTAACGCGTGCTTGTTGACAGAGGTTAGGCTAGGAGATCCAACCTCACCCAGGAGATGAAGGGTTCCTGGGAAGAGGGGATAGCTTGAAGGCTGAGTAGAGAGGCCAGGGGTATTCAGGGTAAGGAGAGACAACAGCTGAAAGCCGTCTGCTCCCCACAGCATTTTTAAATGAAAGTTTAAAGGAGCAGTTTTAGCCAGATCTTTAGGAGGAAGGGGCCCTTTTCTCTGACCTGAGGAAGCAAGTGTGGGTGCTCAGGGAATTGGGGTGTTAAGAGTCCCACCTTCCCCTGGTTTTCATCCTGCCTCAGTTACACAGCAACTTCAAGTGGTCATGCTTCAGTGTTCACTCCCAGTACCTGATGGTCTATGTCCCCCATCATGGGACAGGTGGTTGAACACTCTTCATAGGCAATTTTCAACCAGGGAGGCCTTGGAACCTCGGGACCCTTTGACAGAAGGAGTCTCACACAGAAGTGAGAAAACAGCCCCTACCCCCAACCCCTAAGTGCTTAGTAATGAGCAGCAAATGAATCGAGGTGTGTGTGGAAATGAGGAAGGGGCTGTTTGCCAGAGCAGGCATGCTGACCTCTAAACATTTGCTTTTGAAGGAAATATTAGGGATGTTGGGAAAGAAAACTTCTCTGGAAGACCATTTCCCAAAAGAATCTGCAGCAGCACATTGAAACTTTTCCAAGCACACAGACATTTTTAAAAGAAGCTATGAGTGTACTGGCTAAGAGTGTCGTGTCTTTTTTGTATAGAATGAATAGTGTTAAAAATGTTCTTAGCAATCAGTCATGGTGATGCACACCTGTAATCCCAGCAACTCAGGAGGCAGAGGCAAGCGGATCTCTGTGAGTTTGAGGCCAGCCTGGCCTTCAGACTAAGTTCTAGGGCAGGGTTTCTACACAGAGGAACCTTTTGCCTTTTTCTCATCATAGTTTAGAAATTAGTTTTTAACTAAAAACCTGGAAGACCTGGGATGGCTGGAGAGTAAAGGAACAATTTCAGGTACTTGGGTGAATGCTTAGGAATGTAGACTTAATGCCCATTGTTAATTCCTATTAAATGGGCAGTCTTGAGTAGGGCAGCTAGCCCCTAGCACTGTGACCCAAGCTTTTCCCTGCTCTAGAGCGCAGCAGTGACTGTGAGCCACTGTGGCTTGTCCAGCTGAGTGAGCAGGCCACAGAGGAGACAACTGATCTTGACGCATCTCACTAAGTGACTGGGCTTTTAGCCTCAGCACCATTGTCTTTTCTCCTTGGAACTTGTTTTCGGATTATGTAAACTCAAATCCGTTTCATGGCAGTTTTTAAAACAGCCTTTTATTGTGGTAAACTACCTTATAATAAACTGTACATATTTAAAATGTAAGAGTTGAGAAGCCGCCTCCCCGCCAGCTCTGATAATTTTGCGGGGGATCTTGCTGTTGTTGTTTTCTAAGATGGGGTTCTCATTATGTCCCTCTAGATGTCCTGAAACTCACTGTGTAGACCAGGCTGGCCCCAGACTGGCAGAAATTTGCTTTCCTCAGCCTCCCAAAAGCTGGGATTAAAGGTGTGCACCATTTTTTATACCCAACTTGTTACTCCTAAACACTTATCTTTGACTGGACTCAGATATTCCTCAGCTGGAGAGAGGGCTCAGAGGTTAAGAACATGTATTGCTCTTGCAAAATGACCTGAGTTCAGTTCCAATCAGGCAATGGACAACTGTTTATAGTGCCAGTTCCAGAAGCTCTGAGGCCTCTTGCCAACCTTTTGGGTTGCGAGAATCGTATTTAGGGACCCACAAAGATAAACAGACATATACAGAATTAGAAATAAAGTAAATCTTCAAAAGAAGAAGAGAAGCAGCAGCAGCAGCAGACGCTCTCAGGACGGATGGCCTATATGTCTCTTGGTTCCTGGCATTTCCCTTTGGCTTTCTCATTCTCTTGCCCAAAACACTTAGCTTATTCTGCAGCCTCCTCCTCATCTTTCTTAGTGCATCAGAGCAGAATGTCTGCATTCGTGTTGCAGGGTATGTGGGGTAACAAGGCCCTGACTCTTGGGTGCTTTGGTTTGGGCTTCTTACTTTGCTCAAGGGCTTCTTGACAACACTGGAGGACACCATGCTCTTTACAGAGATGGAAAGGCTTTCTGATGCTTCTAGCTTTTGGGTCTCAGGCACCGGGGCACATTAGTGTGGGTTCCAGAAATCAATCTCCCTATCCCTCTCCCTCTCCCTCCTTCCCCCCCACCAAGATAACCATTCCAGTTGGCATCCGCAATGCATCTGTGAACATCTGTGTTTCTTCTCTTCAGTTCTTGGTCTAGAACAAAAATGTGCATTACTCAGCAGCATGCAGTCTGCTGTGGGTCAGGACACCTGACGTCTTCCCATCACTGACTGGGACCACATTAGCCTTTCACCTTTTACCAGAACTTCAGCAGCTATTGCTGTGGCCATAGGCTTCTCACAAAAAAATAGAAAACTTAATTTCATTGTCTACTTCATTTGGTTTCTGATAGCCTGTGGCTGGGGAAGAGATACTCAGCTTCATCTTGGTCCAGCCCACAACCTAGGAGGCACTGCAAAAATATCACTTTGTGATATTTGTGTGGGGGTTCATTTGCCCGTTTGGGTGCATGTGGAGGGAGGCCAGAGCTGACATAGAAATGTCTTCCTGAATCACCTCTCCACCCACTTTTTCAGACAGGATGTCTTACTGAACCTGGCTGGACTTGCCATTTTTAGTAGTTCCTATGATCTGTCTCTCCCACCACAGCCAAGATAACAAGCATATACTTATCACTACAGATGTTCTCCTGCGCCCTTTGTAATCTCCCATTGCCCTCCCATGTGTGGCCTGCTTTCTCTTGTTACATTGAGTGTGATCCTGTAAGTAATTAGGAACTTTTGAGTATATACTGGCTGCTTTCACTTGACATAATTGAGATTCATCTGGCCTTTAAAAGATGATGATGATGATGCTTATGTGTCTGTGTGAATCATTGCCATATGAGTGGGCCCTGGAGGCCAGAAAGAGACATTAGGTCCCTTGGAGTTAAAGTTACAAGCAGTTGTGAATCGCCTGCTGTAGGTACTGGAAATCAAATTCAGGTCTTCAGGAAGAGCAGCAAGCACTCTTAGTCACAGAGCTGCTTTTCTAGCACCCAAGCCCAGCCTTCTCATCCTCTTAGGAAAAGGTTCTAGCTGGGCGTGGTAGCACGGTTTTCTTTCTTTTTTTTTTTTTTTAATAAAAATGTGTATGAGTGTTTTGCCTAAATGTCTGTGAGTATACTAAGTGCATACCTAGTATCTCTGGATGCCAAAAGAGGGTGTTAGTTCGCCCTGGGACTGGAGTTACAGTGAGTTGTGAGGCCCCATGTGGGTGCTGGGAATCAAGCCTAGGTCCTCTGCAACAGCTGTCTCTCCAGCCCCTAAAACTTTATTTTGTGTGTGTATACATGTGCCTGCATGTGCATGTATGTGTGTATGTGTGGCTGTGCTGTGGCTGTATAACTGATATGTGTGTGGCTGTAGGAGTGTGCCAGTGGAGGCCGGAAGGGCTCATGAGGCCCTTGGGGCTGGAGTTACACGTACTTGGGAGTGCTGGGACCTGACTCTGGTCCTCTGATAGAGCAGCACGCACTCAACTGTTGAGCCACATCATCAGCTCCTGGCATACACTTTTAACTCCAGCACTCAAGAGGCAGATGATCCCTGTGAGTTCAAGGCCAGCCTATCTACATTACAAGTCAGGCCAGCCAAGGCTGCTACAAAGTGAGACCCTGTCTCAAAAGAAAAGGTTATAAATTTTAATGAGGTCCAGTTTATCAACTTTTTATTTTGTGACTTAACATACACATCTTAGCAATCTTTGCTTAAACTAAAGTTTAAAAATTTTTCGTGGTTTCTGCTCAAATTTTGGTAGTTTGATATAGAGAAATTTTAATTCAGAACATGGCTGCTCTGGCAAGAGATCACATCCAAAATCTTGCAGGTCTGTGTGATCCAGCTGGAATACAAACACACCTGTAATTCTGGAGTCAGAGGCAAGCAGATCTGAGTTCAAGGCCAACCTGGTATAGAGCAAGTTTTAGGTAAAGAAAAGCTTAGGTCCAGGCATGGTGGGACATCTTTAATCCCAAGCAGTGAAGGTAAAGGTAGTTTGTAGAAGGAAACACCCATGTTTGAAAGTGAAGTCTAATTGCATAACAGAAAAAGTGACGAATCAGAGGAGGATTTGACAGAATAGGATACACCCAACTCTCACGAGAGAGGAAAAGGGAAGCTACTTAAGTTAAGGGGTAATGCAGAGAGAGGAGGCAATTTTACCGGGACAGTAATAGGCCTCAGAGAGAGAACTCAGGTGAAGAACAAATGAGCCAGAGAATGAGAAGGAGCCAGAAGTTGAGAAAAGATTGATGGAGTTAGAGGCCAAGCAGAGTAATTCAGAGGCCGAGAGAAGCCAAATTGAATAAGTTAGCTGGGAGAGGAATTTAAGCCAGACCAGCTAAGTTGAACCAGCCAGCTCAGTAAGAGCAAGGAAGGGTGAACATATTAAATAGTAAGTCGCAGAGGCTGAAAACATTCTAAGCCTAGAGGTTAGCAGTCAGAGGCAGTAAGCTTCTGGGACAATTGAAACAAGCAAATAAAAGTTCCTTTTACAGTTTGGAGCTTCACATTTACATCTGGGCCTTCATTGTATTCTGAATTACTTTTTCTTCTTAGTATAAGAGGCAGAGCAAAGTGATTTCTTAGTTGGATAGCCTTGAACTCAGACATTCACCTGCCGCTGCCTCCAAGAGATGGGATTAAAGTAAAGGTTTGTCCACCACACCTGTTCTGTGATGTCCTCTACACTATCCTGTCTTGATGTTTCTGCAATCTGTATTGTTTGCTGTTCTTTTCTGCAAGGTCCTGGAATGTTTTCACTGCTCTTAAGTTCTTGGCATTTCAACAAATTTTAGAGTCAGTTTGTCAGTTTCTGTAATCAAACCTTGCCATTCAGGCTCACTGCCTGGACCTGCCACATCGGTTGGGGTGAAGAGGCCTAATGGTTGTGAGCACTTCAAGAAACAGACTTCTTGAGAGACAGGCTTCAGTGAGACAGCTCATTGGCGGGAACTAAGGCTACTTACACCTTTTGGGGATGGGTAGGGGCATTCAGTGTGCGTATACACACCACTGCCTGGGGCCAGGGTGCTGGGGATACCTTATCTGCATAACGAGGAAATTTAACCTGGCTACCAGGCTATATGACCTGGGGGGTGAGGGAAATTTGGGAACACAGGGCTAGGTGCACTGGGACATACAGGTCCAGGCTGTCAAGTGGGAAGAGTGTTCTGTTCCTGCCCATCTCAGGATGAGATTTTCAGGGTATGGACATACCTCCATCCCACAGCTCCCCGCCCCCACAAAGCCTGATGAAATATGGTTGCTAGCATTGAATTTGGGTAAAATGAGATCTTAACCACTTGAATCTTCTGATCCATAAAGACCCATAGGTTTAAGTCTTTTAAATATATCTTTCAGCCATATTTGTATATTTTCAGCATATAGGATTTAAATGTCTTTTTGTTAGATTTATCTCTGTTTTTATTCATTTGTCTTCAATTTATTTATTCAGAGTCTTACTGTGTCGCCCAGGCTAGCCCTGAATTCAGTCCTGCCTCAGCCTCCACAGTGTGAGAATTGCAGGCATATGCCACATGTCCAGCTCAGACTTACTTTTTAATGTTGTTGCTTTTGGTGACTAAATGAACTCTGAATTTTTGGAAGAATTGACCTTTTTTTTTTTTTTTTAAGATTTAATTTTCTTTTTACCTACATGTGTTATGTATGCCACTTGTGTGAGTGCCCTTGGGAAGCTGGACCAGGCAGTGTGTTCCTGGGAGCTGGTGTCACGGAGTTGTGAGAGGCACCTCGTGTGGATACTGTGAACCACATGTGAGCCTTTTGAAAGAGCAGGACACACTTTGAACAGGTGATCCTCCCTCCAGCTCTGGTATTAGTTTAAATATTTTATGGAATTTTTTAAGTGAAGCCATTTGAGCCTGGAGTTTACTTTACATAAAGCAGAAGCAACAAACATTTTAACTTTGCAACTTGACACTGTGGTCTGCAAAGGTGTTGAGCTGTGTTTATGGTTGCCCTGGGATGCATTTGGTCAGTTGGACACACCTGGTAAAGGTTGTTTTGCTTTGAGGTGCTGAGAGTCATACCAAAAACTTCATGAGTTCTAGTGAAATCCTCCAACACTAAGGCCAGTGAGCTACAGCCAGCCTTGTGTGTAAGTTTTTTACTCAACACCAAGGTTGCTGATTTCCTTGTGCACCAGGCTGGCCTCCCCACCCCTCACATGCTCTTTACCAGGGGCTGTTTTTGTTGAGTTGCCGTGCAGCAGGCAGGCGCTCACCAGGTGCGAGATCTTGACACCGGGGCCCCTCAGTCTGCAGAACTTTGGCTGACTGGCCTGCTGGTTTAATATGAAAAGATACTGTAATTATTTTCCTACATAGCATAAATGCATCAGGTTGCATTTTCTAAGTTGATGAATGAAACACAAGGCAACATTGTGATGCTCCGAGACGAGGTCTCACAACATCTGTGGTGCTGTCCCTGAGGGGACCAGCAGTGTTCAGTAGTGAAGGACACCTGCTCAGTTGCTCTGTCATGAGTCCATGCTCAAGTGTTCACTTCTTCTGATTCGATTTTAGCACCCGTTCTAGGGTTTTCATAGTAAGAGGATCTGTCTGGTTGAGGGACAGGTTTTGTGTTTGTATGGAAGGTCCACAGAAGGGTGGGAACACACTTGTCCTGCTGTCAGAAGTGAGCTCTACTCGGCAATTGCAGTCACCTGGGAGAAAAGACTGTGTAGACTTACTGTGAACATAGATAAAGCCACCCTTTGGATTCCAAGTAGATGCCTCTGGATAGTTCTGTTTTATAGCACCATTTTACTGCTGTTGCCATGGTGGTTCAAGGTCCTTATCCAGTGATAAGAAGAAAACATGTCTTTAAAGTAAGCACAATGGATTTTCCTTTAGCCCACCATCTTACCTCAGTCCCTAAACTGTTGTTTCTAAGTTACCTACTCTGTGCTAAGTTCTGTGATAGGAGCAGAAAGTGGACGTGGAAAACATGGTATATCTAGCCATTCTTTTCTATCTTCACTGTGTATGTATTTATATGTACTTCTTGACTTCTGAATGGCTAGGAAAGCTATGGTGGCTTAAAAATACCATACTTGGTATAAACATACATTACTAACCCAGCCTGCCAACACCATGTTTGGGCAGCAGAGTGTGTTGCTCGGTCACCTAGCTATTTCATGGTGACTGGAAGCTTGCTCAGCCTCGTGACCTGCCATATCCTTATTGCTCAGATTCCAAATCAGATGTGAGTCCTGCTGAGTATGAACCATCCGCGTCTTTGTCAGGCTGGAGTCTGCAGTCACATATCATAAACATTTGTGCATAGTTGAGTCTTTTAAAAATGTTTTTGTTGGGGATGGAGAGATGGCTCAGCCATTAAGAGCATCAGTTGGTCTTCCAGAAGACTTGGGTTCAATTTCCAGCACCCAACTGGTAGCTCAAACTATCTGTAACTCCTGCCCCAGAGGATCCAACAGCATTTCTGGCCTCTGAATACGACATAGTATAGACATCTGTACATGTAAGATGAAAACAAATAAAAGGTTAGGAAACATTTTTGAATGTTTTTGTATTTTGTGTATATGAATATTTTGCCTGTAATGCATGTCTATGTGCCACATGCATGCCTGGTGCCAATGGAGGCCAGAAGAGGGTGTCGGAGCCTCTGGAACCAGGGATTGTAAGTAGTATGTAGGTGCCGGAATTCAAACCCAGGGCCTCTGCAAAAATACCCACTGCTCTTAACTGCTGAGCCATCTCTCAAGCCCACATACTGGATTTTGTTTTTGTTTTTTAATTTTATTTTATATACATGATCAGTTTTATATTTTAGTTGGGTTCAAATGACTATATATCAGTTAGGCAGGTCTAAAATCTACCACACTATACCTGTTTCATTTTTTTTTTAATTTTCCCATCATCTTTTGGTTTGCACTCTATTTTGTGTTGCTTATTGGCCTATGTGCTGTAATCATTTTGTGTTTAGTAGTATTGATCTGTAGCTCAGTACAGTGTGCCTTCAAATGACAGGTCACCTTACTAATAGAAGAGCCGGAAAACAGTTTACCTTGTTTCCCTCTTCCTAGTGACCTCGGGTCACAGTTAGAGCTCTGCATCTGTCGTGAATGTCATACTATGTTACGCAACATTTCTGCTTTAAATGTTTCTAGGCTGAGGACCGTCCTAGTTGAGTTTTATCAACTTAATGCAAACCTAGACATATCTGGGAAGAGGGACTCTTATTTGAGAAAATGCTTGTCTAAGTTTGGCCTGTAGGTAAGTCTGTAGGGTGTTCTCTTGATTAGTAACTGGTGTGGGAGGACCCAGTCCACTCTGGGTGCTGCCACCACTGGACAGAGGGTCTGAGTTGCATAGAAAGCAAGGAGAGCAAGCCAATAAGCAGCTTCCTTCATGGCCTCTGCTTCAGTTCCTGTTTCCAGCTTCCTGCCTTGGATTCCCCTCATGATGAGCTTTATAATGATGAGATAAACCCTTTCGTCCCCAAGTTTCTTTTGGTCATGGGATTTTATCACTGTAATATAAACTGTAATTAAGACGACTTTTTTTTCCCTTTCAAAATTAAGAAAATGTTGCTCCTTTGCCCTCTAGTTTATATTATTTCTAATAAGAAATGTGGCCAGGCAGTGGTGGCGCGCCTTTACTCCCAGCACTCAGGAGGCAGAGGCAGGAGGGCCTCTGAGTTCAGCCAGCCTGGTCTCCAGAGTTCCAGGACAGCCAGGATGACAGAAACCCTGTCTGGGGTTAAGGGTAGGGGTGGGGAGTGTCGGTTGTGCCTCAGTTTTCCGAGTGCTGGGATTACAGCCTGTGCAAGTATGCCTGGCTTCTCAGTTCTTACCCAGTTCAGTTGCCATGTAACTTTGAGTAATTTTCTTCCTGTTTCTTGTGTTTAAGGCTCATTGGATTGCTTAGATTTGTGGATTTGTTATGGTTTTCATCAAATTGTAAAATAAATCTTCACATCATCTAAGCTTTGCCATTAAAGAAAATTTCTTATTGTAGGGGAAGAAGGCCACACACTCACCTGGCATGTGAGTGTCAGGGTCTGTCTCGTTCCCACTAAGAATCAGCTGTCTCCTTCCCATTAAGCATCTTCGTGGCTTCTTGGTCTTTTTTTTTTTTTTTTTTTTTTTTGGTAGTCTTTTTCTGTCTGTTTCTTGGTTCTGAGAGTTTACCTCTTATGTCCCTAGTCCCTTCTCTTATGGAATCAAGCATGTTAATGCTCTCAGGGACATTTCCATCTCTGGCATTGTGGTTCTTCTCTGTGGGAGGAGGTTTGTTCTCTGTCCACATCTCTGCTGTATGTGTTTAGTTTGAGCTTCCAAGCATTTGCCGGCATATTAGTTTTTTGAAATGTCTGTTTATTCTATCACATGTACCATATCAGTTTTATTTTATTTTTAAGACTGTTTTAAATTTGGAGGCTGCAGAGATGGCTCAGTGCTTAGGAGTGCTAGAGCTGCTCTACCAGCATGATGGCCGACAACAGTTTCAGGGACTCCAGCACCTTCTTCTGGCCTCCACAGGCATCATGTAGGTGTGGGGTACACAGACATACATGCAGGTAACACACCTGTGTTCATTAAGTGAAATAAAAATTAAATTTAAAAAAATCAGTTGCCAGGTAGTGGTGGCACATGCCTTTAATCCCAGCACTCTGGTTGGCAGAGGCAGGCCGATCTCTGTGAGTTCAAAACCAGCCTGGTCTCCAAAGTGTGTCCAGACAGCCAGAGCTATACAGAGAAACCCTGTCTCAAAAACAAAAAAGCAGAGTTGACTACAGTGGTGTAAGCTCCACCCCCTAGCTGGAGGTGCGCCCGCCCTCGATCCACATTCCCTAACTTGTGAGGAAATACATGAGCCATTCTATGGGAATGGAATCAGGCCAGCCAGTGCTCTTTTTTAATTTTTTATTTTTTAATAGAAAAACTGTGAGGGAGAGATGGCTCAACGGTTCAGAGCACTGTCTACTCTTGCAAAGGTCCTGAGTTCAATTCTCGGCAACCACATAGTGGCTCCCGACCATCTTTAATGTGATCTGGTGCCCTTTGCTGGCGTGCAGGTGTATAGACCACTCATATACATAAAATAAAGAAATCTAAAAGAAAAAAGAGAACGGGTTACATTTAAACCTTTTTGTATGTTAGGGCTGTGTGCGAAGGTCAGGGAATGACTTGCAAGAGTCAGTTCCTTCCTTCCACCACGTGGGTTCCCAGGATCAAATTCTAGTCATAAGACTTGCCAGCAGGTGACTTTACCCACTGAACCATCCCACCAGTCCTCATACTCTTGCAAAAGGTGGATCAGATGAGACCCTAAGTCCAGTTCCTGTAGCTGTCTTGGACAAAATTCCTTATGAAATGGCATTGTGGCCTTAGGAGATGGCTCAGTTGGTACAATGTTTTCTATGCAAACATGAGGTTTGGGGAGGCCAAAGCGGGAAGCTTTGGTAGCCTTGCTAGCTATCCATCTTTCCTGTCATCAGCCATCTCAGGCCAGTGAGAAACCCTGTCTCACAAAACCAAGTAGACAGAGCCTGAGGAGGAACAATAATCAGCAGCAGACAACCTGTGTGGAAAGTGAGCCAGCCAGAGGTAAAGCTCAAGGCAGAGTACTTGCCCTCCGTGTTCAAGGCTTGGGCTCCAAGCCAGCACAGACGCCAAAGGCCAGCCTGGGCCACACAGTGAGCGCCTCTCTGGAAAGCAGAAAGAGGTGTGGGGGTCAGAGAAGGAGAACCCGGCAAGACAGGAAGATCTTGGCGTTGGCTGCAGTGTAGGCGGCTGCTTCCTAGTGAAGCCCGTGTTTCGCTGAGTTAGTTTAGCATTCTTATCTTGTCAGGAACCACTGCCAGCTTTGCTTTACCTAAACACATCTCATGTTACTGCCTTAGTAACCTGGCTACCCGCAGCATGCTGGATCAGAGTCAGAACTCTGTTAGCCTGCAACCTCCAAAGTCTGGGTCTGTTCACATGGCCACCTTGACCTTTCCTGTAATTGGAAGCCTTTGTTTTCCTGGAATGTGGTTGCTGTTGTGTCTGCCTTCCTAGGAAACCCTGCTCAAGTCCACTTTCTTAGAAAAGTATTCCAGACTCCCTTGGCTAGAGATGTTTCTGACTTTGACCTTGTTTTGGCATGCTATTTAAATGTTTCTGGGAGGGCGGCAGTTCTGTGTGGTCTGATGCAGGATTGTAACCAGTCTCCACCTTCTGCTTTGGGAACACCTGATCAGATCCTCCTAGGAAGCAGGCTATGGCAGCCACTCAGATCCTGGCCATTTTTTCCCAGGGCTACCATGGTGTGGCCAGAGCTCTGCTCTGCTAGGTGTCTGCCTCTGTGCCACTTCCTCAACAGCCTCTTGCCCTCTTGATCCACAGAGCTTCGGTGCAACCCTGGGCAGTTTGCATGTCACAGTGGTGCCATCCAGTGCATACCCCTCCCCTGGAAGTGTGACGGCTGGGGAACGTGTGAGGATAACAGTGATGAAGCCGACTGTCCGGGTGAGTGGGGATCGACCTGTCTGTCCCACAGGGAGGGAATGTCATGAGGCAATCCCTGTGGTCTGTACACATTGGAAGGGTAGTGTGTTAAGTATTAGCATGAACTGACTGTAGAACGTCTGAGCTAACAGCACTAGGGAGGTGAGGTCCGCCAGCCCCAGACTCTCCTGAGAGGTGTGCTGCACGCTCAGTGGCTCCGGGTGTAGTGCCTCCCGAGGCCTGCCTAGTGTCCTGACAAGTAAACCGTAAGCTAGCATTGCCCCTACTTCCCTTGCCTAAGCATGTTCTAGTAATATGGCACTTGGGTTTTTGGGTCTCGTTTGTTTTTGTGGCCCTCAATAAGCCCCTAAAGGCACATAGAGAGCCATAGAAGTTTGTACATCGTTGGGTACCCGCTGCTTCTACCTCAGCACCCTGATGCATAGTAAACACCATGGATCATAGCACCCATTCCACATTGATCCACAGGTTTCAGCCTGCGATAAATGGGAAGGGTAGCATCGTGCACGTGTGTGCTATTGCGAGACTCGTGCACGTGCATGCATTACTCACGCTTTTTCAGGGCCTGTCAGCAGAAGGCATGGCATGTGATAGAAATGATAAGCTTTCTCAGTGAGAAATTCCTCCACACAGTTAGAGGGAGGGAAGCTCTTCGCCGAGGCACCTGGTCAGCTCATGCACTGCCTGAGGAACAGTAGCTCCCAACAGAAGATTCCATTGGCTTATATACACCTCACACTTATGCATTCCACTTACAGCCATCTCTTTTGGGTCCTGGTCCCAGGTTACACTTTAACAATTTAAACAGAGACAGGAGGCTGCAAGTCTGGCCTATCTTAGGCAGATAGGAGATTTACACAGCAAAGTTATTGCATATTACTAGAATTATTTAAGGCCAGCAACGTTGTTCTTTTTCAAATAGTTATTACCCAGGGTCATCTTGCCCATCTGACAAGAGTTGTTTTCCTGATAAGAGAGCACAGGCGACTCTGTGACAGACCTGGACCTAATGATGGTTGCGACCCTGTTGTGGAAACCTTTCTGGAGTAAGCACTCTGATGCCAGTGAGAATGGACAAGAGGAGCTATCACTGGTGGAACAAAGCCAGGGCAGACTTTGATAGACAGTCCAGTTTGCACTCTCGGTTTATACGCTAAAATCTCAAGGTGGAGCAAATACACAAGCAACATTACACAGAACAGCCCCTCGCGTTAGCAGATGTTTCAGGTCCTCTGTTCCAGGTAGCCAGTGAAGTCATGCTTGGCAAACAGGCAGTGCAAGCAGAGCTTAAGTAAAGCACTAAATAAATCAATATCTAATAATTTGTCCTTTCTACTTCATTCTACTTTAGCTCTGTACCGCCCCCATCCCCCAAAGCTGTTTTTGTTGGGTTTTTTTGTTTTTTGAGCCAGAGTCTCAAAAAGACATTAGAGGTTTGTTGTTGTTGTTGTCGATTGTTTGTTTTTTAAGATGTTGTCTGTGTGTGTGGAAGGAAGAAGAGGGGATGGGGTCTCCTGGACCTGAAGTTACAGGCAGTTGTGAGCTGCCTAACATGACTGCCGGGAACCAAACTAAGGTCCTCTAAGAGAACAGTCAGTGCTCTTAATCAGTGAACCATCTCTCCAGCCCCTAGAGGTATGTCTGTGGCATAGGAAGCAGGGCCTACTGGCTGGTCAGTCATAAGTTGTAAGTTATCGCTGTCTTCTTTGTCATGATTGGAACCTAAAGGCTGGCCAATCCTGGTGGCATTTACATCCTACCATCCTAAATTTATGTTATCTCTAACAGGCCTGTTAGCACATGACTTTTCTTGGGGTATTTTGGAAGTGGTGCTTCTTTAGATAATTCTACTTGGGGGACTCAATGTCTCCTAAGTAGATCTATCAGTAAGTCCTTTAGAATAACAATTCTATCACTGTGATCAGTCATACTGTAACTCTGTAATCACCATTTTAAACTGTGTATGGTTGCACACACCTTTAATCCCAGTAACTGTGAGATAGAAGTAGGCAGATCTCTGAGTTTGAGGCCAGCCTGGTATACACAGTGAGACCCTGTCTCAAAATGTGTGCACGTGAGTGCGCGCTTGGGTGTCTGCGTGTGCATGTGTGTGTGTGTGTGTCTTGACACTGTCCTGGCATTGTGATCCTTTACTGTCTGGCATAATTCTTCCTTGCCAAGCTTTTGTGTCACTGTTGTTCACATCAGCTGGTATATTTCCTGTATCGCTATGCCAATTCCTCACTGCATGTGTCCTGTGCTTCTTGGAATTGTTTTGTTTATGTCCCTGCCTGGGTCAACATGCCTTCCTTCAAGACTTGACTGAAATGCCAGCTGCCGCAGTGAAAAGGTACCTCTGTCTCTCTGGCTGAATCACCTGATTGTCCTCTTAGCACATCTAGAACTGCTGGTTAATTCTCACTAGTTTTGGGGGTGGTTTTTTTGGGGGGGGGAGTGTTTATTTGTTTATTTGGGTTTTGTTTGGTTGGTTTGGGTTTTTTGTTGTTTGGTCGGTTTAGGTTGTTCATTTGTTGGTTTGTTTGTTTCTCTGTGTAGCCCTGGCTGTCCTAGACTTGCTTTGTAGACCAGGCTGACCTCAAACTCACAGTGATCCGCTTGCCTCTGCCTCCCTGAGTGCTGGGACTAAAATCATAGAAAACCTCGCTCAGCTTAATTCTCACTGTTAAAGGGCCTGTTCTGCATTTCTCCTTCCAGACCACAAGCTTCAAAAACAGGAAGCCTTTTCTGCCTCTGGATGGGCCCTTGCCTGAGGTAGAAAGGGTATACTATAGCTCCTAGAAGCCAAGCATGGTTCAACCTGGGTCATCAGGAAGGGCGATGAATACATTTAAAAGCAGTGTGTTTGGAAATCAAGAAAAGCTTACATATAGGCACTGGCAAGATGCATGTACAAAGAGATCTGAGAAAACCTTAAAAAACACCATCTCACATTAGTCCAAGGCTCCTGCCAAGCCTCCAAAGTAGTCATCCAGCACAGAGCAAGGCTACAAAGATAGGAGAGATGGCTGCTTTTGCACAGAGAAAGGAAAAACGTGGCCTATCCCTGTAGCAAAACAGAGACCTCTTTTTTTTTTTTTTTTTTTTTGTATTGTTTATTTTGTTTTTGGGGGCAGAGTTTTTCTGTGTAGCCCTGACTATCCTCAAACTTATAGAGATCTGCCTGCCTCTGCCTCCTGAATGCTGGGATTAAAGGCGTGCACCACTATTGCCTGGCAACAATGATTATTTTTATTTTTTTGTCAGTTTCATACATGTATATAATAAAATTCAGTCCTTACCCATTACTCTGTTTCATCCCTGTTTTCCCAGGAAGTCCCCTTTCTGTTTTTATGTCTTTTTAATTGTAAGAAATGCAGACCTTAACTATCTTAAATGTGTTCACAGAACTAAAGGAAAACATGGACAAAAACCTAAAACAAATGAGCAAGTAGGGGCTGAGGCGACTGCTCAGTGGCAGATTGCTTGCCCAGCATGGGCCTCTCCCTGTTGGCGAGTGACACAACTGACCCAGTGTGGCCGCTCACACCTGTGATTTCAGAATTCAGAGGGCCAAGACAGCCCATGCTACAGAATACAGTGGAAACATTTTCCCCAGGAAGGTGGCCGGTGACCCTCAGGCACAGTCCGAAAGGGGTTAGGCGCTCTGGAAGCACTAGAGAAAAGGCCATGCAGAGGGCAGTTTGATGGAGAAGACCGAAGGGGGAGCCCTGTCTCCTTGCTGGGTACTGGCGACGCTGCAGAGCAGGAGAGTTCTGTTGCGCAGTTGTGGCAACCCAAGAGCCAAGTGTCATGGCACTACAGGGTAGAAGAGCTGTCAATAGAGTCCTGTGAGACTGAGGAAGGGAACTTTAAAATCAGATCTGCACAGCACTCAGCCAGCTGAAAACCTTTGGTAGAAACCAAAGTATACACAGGAACTTGCACAGATTCCAAGCAGGACACTGGCCAGAGCTGCTTAGGAATGCAGTCAGCGTTTGCACTCAGAACCCGAAGGAAATCACAGAGATCCAGCCACCCTCTTGAGACTTCACTATCATGCAGAGGAAGACTGGACCACAAGAACAAGTGCAAAAAAGCTATTGCAGAAGAGTAGAGGAGAAAGCTGAGAAGGAAGGGAAAAGAAACTAGAGGGAATTCACAGTCAGACCAGTAGGTTTTCACAGTCTGCCTCTACCCAGTGCAGTCCCTCTTTATTTAATATGACAGATAATTTAGGAGACCAGCCCAGGACCATCCTCCTCCTCCCACCTCCTTCTTTGTGGCCTTTCTCGTCATCTTTGTTGTCTTCATCTTCTTCTTTGTCTACTGTCTTATTCATCTTACTCTTTGCTTTTACCAGAACATAGTCTGGCTGGATCCATGGAGTCATGTGTCTCAGCTTTCTGAGACGGGACTGTTATCTGAGACTATATTTTTACCTATTTCATTTCAGTCTACCCTTTGCTAAAACTTCCTTATCCCCATCCACATTTTTGTCCCTATATTTTCCCCTTCTATTTGTCTCCTGCTTCCTACCATTCTAGTACTGATTACCAGCCTTGCGGTGTGTGTTTGTTTCTTAACTTCTCTTTCCACTCATATCCATAGTGACATGTAAGTTCACACAGCGTTGTCAGTGTCCCGAGGTGCTTAGCATTTAAGAAGCGATTATTTGGGGAGGAGTTGTTACTTTTTTAAATTACTGTTGTTAAATTCTTGGCTGGTTTTTATGAGATTTGTATGTGAAGGTTTTTTTCAGGGTGATTACATTGTAGTTGACTATTTTTGTAGAGCTTTCCCCCTGAATATTGACTGTTGTCGCAGATAGTATTCACTAATGGGGAAAAATGCTAATGGAGCCTCATACACTGAATACCAGGCTAACAGAAACAATACTTCAACTACTGTCACCACCTAGGTGGTGAAAAAATAAAATAATTCAGTGATCGAATTCCTGAATCCAACCCCAAACACAAGTAGCACCTTAAGGTTCACAAAATGGCTCACAAGTAATCGCATGTGTTTAATCTGACAACCTGAGTTCAAATCCTGGATCCCAGGGTTAAAGAAAGAACTGAATCCTGAAGGTTCTTTGACCCCCCACACACACACACACCTACACACAAAACTTTAAAAGAAAACCACAAGTGACATGATTTCTATATGTCTCATCCAAAATGCACAATCCCTGAATACAATCTCCCAGTAATAGTGACGTAGATGAATTTCCAAAGGCTTCAAGCGTATAATGAAAACTTTTCCAGACATGAGAGGAGTGAATGCAAAGAGAACAAAGGTGAATGAGACAAAGAAGTCCATGCAGAATGAACATAGAATATAAAGAGCAATACTGAAAAAGAAGCAAACTGAAATGATACTGGAAAATAAAACTTCAGTAATTCAGATGACCAGCACGTTGGAAAGCCTCACTGGCAGAGGAGACCACAGACAAGCAGAGTGCCAGGGCTCACAGACAGGGTAAGAAGAGACTGGCTGTGTCACTCCAGAGCATCAGGAAGTCTTAAACACATACAGATGGAATGTGCAGGGAACACTGCGAGAAAGCCATGTCTACAAATTGTGGGCATAGGAGAAGAATGCCATGCCAAAACCAGAAAATATTCTTTATTACAAACTAGACACACCGCCCCCTTCTCGGTTCTGCCAGCGCCACCGTCCTTCCCCCTTTTTCCTCTTCTTTTTGTCTTTGTGAAGCTGGAGCTCAGGTCTCATGCACGCTGGGTATACAACCACTGACCTGATCCCAGTATTTTTAAGGATTTGCATAAGGAAAACAGGAGACTTAGGAGAAACTTAATATAGTGATGACTGATATTTTAAGTTTTAAACACTTTAAATATTTTACATTAAATATTGTTTCATAATGAGAGGAGAGAACCCTATTAAGAAAATTTTAGCATGTAGGATATTGGAATGAGATATATAGAGAAATCCAATATAATTGATTCTATCACTATATAATTTTATATAGTTTTATATTTATAATTTTATATAGTGATAGAATCAAGGAAGCAATTTGTAAGGTCATTCCTTGTCACATCTTCAGTCTCAGGCTAGCCTGAGGAAAGCCATTACAGAGTCTGTACACTGTAATGGCTTCCTCTTTACACTGTCTAATCTTACTGTCCAGGGCAGCCATGCATACCCAGTATCCTACTGTGAGATCCTGCTATTAAGGTTGAAGCCTGGTGTTTCCAGCTAGCCTCTAAGCATGGTTCCCTTTCCACCTGATCTGGGGAACCCCAGATATCCTAAGGCTCTTTGCATAGCTCTCAAGGGAATTACAAGCCCAGCCCTTTCCTGATAAGAAACCCATTGAGCAGGTACCCATGCTATATGCTAATGAGATGTCTTGGTGTCTTGGCTTTCAACCAATGACCTTTAACTGTGCCTGGAGTTCCCTACCCATGGGATAATCACGTACGACTTTCCTTCTCTTAGGAGAGGGCTGTGTTATTACATGTAAACCAACTATCCCTGGCATTTCTAGCCCCAGCGAATCAAATGCATTCACCCTCAAAACTCCTCCCACTGCCCAAGGGTTAGAAGTCCCTGATTCACGAAATCAAATTTTTCACTATTCCTTCACCATGACTGCCTGAGGTTCATCATTTATTCTGGGGAAGGAAGTGCTCCCTGAAGAATGGCTACTGGTCCCCCCTCTCCCAACCTTGGCTGGCCAGCATCCTTGAGCTTCTGGACCTCAGCCACGTGCTGCCTGCATCCGGTTGGAACTGCATCTCACTGGACCTGTCTTCGGTCTGCCCGCACCCCTAGTCCCCCTGCTTACAGGGGCTTAACCAAAGGGCTGTAACACTGCAATATCATCACAGGCTTTTGGATGCTCAAATCTCCACTGCCATCTGGTACCAGCAATCTCATTTTAAAAGAGCTAACCATAACACCCAAGTGGAAAACTCGTTTTCACCTCCCCTGATGAGAAAGGGAGCCTGGCCTAGTGCACAGGCCTTGCCCTGAGGGCTCTAATCGTTCTGAGAGAAATGGAGCCTTAGATCCCAGAGATTTCTCTGTTCCTGTCACAGCCCAGGTTTCTGTCAGACGCAGAACAACACTGCTCTGCCTTCACATTGTCCTGATGCAGGTGGAGTGGGAGATGGATAAGCCCAAGAGGCATGTTGGCACTGATGTCCCCTGCTCAGAGACCTTGGGTCAGTCACCTTACTTTTAGTTCACTCTTCCTTTGTGAAGGAAATTGTTAGATCATTCTATGTAAAACTAAAGTGTTCCCCTCTCTTCAGCCTCCTCTTTACAGTGTCTACTGTCGTGGAGACCCTTTGCACACCAGGACCCAGGCCAGTGCTTTGTGTCCTGGGGCACTGGCCTGGAAGCTTAACAGCCCCAGGGGACCTACAGCCTGGTGGCACAGGGCAGTGACACTGGTAGAAGACTGCATGTACTGGGCTTTCCTGTATGCTAACAGGTTCCCAGACCTGGGATGCAGGAGAAGGCCTCCTGGGCCTTAGGAAGAACTCACTCCCTGGGCATCCCTGTAGAGCTAGCCCTGCTGACCGGTGTGAAGCCAGAATGGCTAACTCGTGGCTGTTCTAGAAATGCTTGCGAAAGGGCAAGACCCTAAGTCATAGTAGAAATAAAGTAAAAAGTGTCCTTTACCAGAAGCATGCTTGTCCTATTTAATGTAAACATCTAAAGAAACTCAGACTGTGACTCATGCCACACAGCACTTGGTCTTTCCAGCACTCCAGCACTGAGCTGCCTTTGGACTTGGTGCTGGCAAACTGCAAAGTTGTACATTGGCTGCTGCTAGTGAGTTCATAGCACACTTCTTTTGCTTTTAGAAGTGACTGGAGAGGCCCGTTCTTATGGAAAGGAAACTGTGGACCTGCGGCTGGGGCGGACCAAAGGAGGTGACCCCACACACTTCCACACCGTGAATGTGGCTCAGCCTGTTCGCTTCAGCAGTAAGTTGCAGACCTGTTCTAAGACAGTGCCCACTAACGTGTTTGTTATCCCGCCTGGAGTTTGCAGCCTTACTTAACCCTGCCTCTCTCCAGGCCAGGGCTGAGGTGTGGGTTTACTAAAGCAGGCCTGGAGGATGTTGGGAGGATGTGAATGAGGCTTCATGCTAGCTTGCCACAGGCATCTGGCTCTGGAGATAAAGGAGACTTGGTACCCAAGAAAGCTCTAAAGCCAGGCTGCATGTTTTCACACTTCAGAGATAGTAACACTGACTCACCCTAAGGAAATTTTGTAGTTGTGTTCTCCTTTTCTAGGTGGAGAACTAGGCTCTGAGAGATTCCATAGCTGCAGAGTGAAAACACTCTCCCTTTTCTGGATTAGTAAATGAGTAACCCACGACATTAAACTTCTCCAGGATTGTAACAAAGCATAGTTTAAAATGCCCTCCACCCTGAGAGGCTGAGGCCCTCTCAGGTTATAACACTTCTTATGTTCAGGAACAGCCAGATCTTTGGCAGAAACTGGTGTTTCCTGCACCTGCCTTGGGGCACCCAGTCTGTTTTCTATGCTAACTCTGAGCCCATGGCCTCAACATGAGATGACTCAGCCCATGCCTGTGCCCTCTGCTGACCATCACCAGTCCTAGAGCTTGGCCACCAAGCTATAGTAACTGCCTGAGCCCAGCACAGTCCGTGCAGTGAGGAGTCCTGGAAGGCCAGCCACCCTGTAGGCTCCCAACACACCTCACAGCTCCTACCCTTGCATGGAGCCATAGTTTTTCGAGCTCTGAGTGGAACTGAGAGAATGTGGCAAATGTGTAACCAGTGTTTGAGCATGTTAAGACACTTGAAATAAGTGCTGCTTCACCCTTACCCTGAGGAAGTCTGTCCTGTTTATACTGAGCCATACTGTCTCTTGCGGGAGGCTGTTCCCTCAGCTCTACGCACTAAGGCGTTAACAGTGAGCACAGTGCTATCCAGCTTGCCATCCTTGCATACAGGACTGTCGCCATGCTTGCCATTTTCTTCCTGGGATTCCTATGTCTTTGTTAATAAGTCACACACACTTTAAAGCTAAACATGAGAATCAGGCTGGTGAAGCAGCTGTTTAGTAGCCCTGGGTTTGATTACTAGCACCCATATGATAGTTCACAATTGTCTGCAACTTCTAACTCAAGTCCCGGGGGATCTAAAGCCCTCTTCTGGCCTCTGCAGGATGATAGCAAAACACCTGCATTCATAAGATGAAAATAACAACATGAGCATAAATTCCTAATAAGTTTTACCAGTTTATGGCCTTCAGGTACACTTTTAAATAACATCTTTTTACAACTGGCTTTGATAAAAGTATAAGAGGTACTCTAGCCAGGTGTACCTGGATGTTAGAGGCAGACAGCTCTCTGTGAATTCAAGGCCAGCCAGAGCTTCATGATGAGATCTCGTCTCAAAGAGAAGGGGTGTGGTGGTGGTGGTGTGGTACTTGCAATAATAAGGGTTGTCTATACAAACAAAACTGATAAGAATGAATCTGTTGAGAGGGAGAGGGGATTTATTAGAATGTCGTATAGGTTGTGGTCCAGCTAGTTTATTAATTGTTGTCTACCAATAAAAAGGTCTAAAAATTCAGTAGTTGTTCAGTCCGTGAGGCAGGATATCTCAGCTCATCTTCAATAGACATTGGAATCCCAAAACTCTAATGCTAGTGAAGGAATGGATTTGCCAGTGAGAGCAAGGACAGCAGGCAGAGTGAAAGCTTCCTTCGTCCATGTGCTTTATTATAGGCTGCCTCTAGAAGATAGAGCTTCCCATCTCAAATGATTTCATACCCTCACAGATGTACCCAGCCACTTGGGTTTTAGTTAATTCCACATGAAATCAAGCAGACAAGCAAGAGTCGTTATCACAGTACCCCATGTTTGAACACCCTAGATTCTGCGATGCACACAATGGGTGCTGCTTCTACTGAGGTGTATAGTATCAGCACTGCCCATGCCTGAGGGGCACATGAACCACCCAACAAAATGAGGTGCTGGAGGTGTCCAGGAGTCAGGCTCTGCCCACCTCTTCAGTTGCTCCAGCTGTGGCAAGCTTCGCCTCCTCCGTGTCATCTCTGAGAGGCAGGTTTGGGTCCTCAGAAATTAGATTTATGGAGCTATTTTAGGGGCATGCTGGTTGGTACCCTGCTGTGTAAACAAAAAAGATGAAGCAGTGGGCTTGCTGGCAGCAGAGGCCAAGACAACTACTCCTGGCAATTTTCTTATTCCCAAGGCCTCAATGAGACTGTAATTATTCTGCTTTGTTGACCAGATGTAGGCAGAGAATTAACTGTTAGAGAAACTATCTCAGCAATTGCTGACTCCTGAGAAGGCTGGAGAACCATGTAAGATTGAGAGGACCCTGAAGACATGTGCTCCCTGGGTTGAATTGTGCTTTTTAGGAGAATGTGATCAGTGTGATCTTAGGGCCAGGAGCTTATCACTGTCAGTGAAGGCACAGCCAGACAAATGACCTAGACCACTCTGTGCGTAAAATGATTCATTAGGTGTCAAGCTGCCAGGACATATATTCTCTCCCGTCCTCCTCCCCCCTCCTCTCCCTCTCTCTCTCTCGGGACAGAGAGAAGAAGAGTGGAGGAAAAGCAAGCGGATTGTATATGACTGTCAGCAGGATGGGGATCTTTGATCTGACTCAGGCTGAGTGGACTGACCTAGTGCCCTTGCCTGAGGTAGTTGACTTCTAGGGAAGAGGAGGGGTGGTGAACAGAGACCCACACCTAGATTCTGTTTACTTAGCCAGAATCTTTCTGTTTAGGACATTTTCCCCAGCACTGCTATTTGGGGAGGCCCTGCCTTGAGCCTATTAATCGCCTCAAGCCCGAGCTCTCCAGCGCGATTCTGAAGTGTGGCTGTTGTTGATAAGGCATATGTAACTTCACTTCATGATCCTAATTTGGGGGACAACTCCCCTTCTGTTCTTCATGCTTCCTAGGGAAATGCCCGACTGGGTGGCACCACTATGAAGGCACAGCCAGCTGCTACCGGGTCTACCTCAGTGGCGAGAACTACTGGGATGCTGCGCAGACCTGCCAGCGTGTGAATGGCTCACTTGCCACCTTCTCCACTGACCAGGAGCTGCGCTTTGTCCTAGCTCAGGAATGGGACCAGCCAGAGCGGAGCTTCGGCTGGAAAGACCAGCGCAAGTGAGTCCTGGGTTCAAAGTCTATTCACTGCTAAGTAGTCACTGGCAGCCCACATTTGGGGAAGACAAATCCCCATCAGTAGAAGCAGGTAGAGATCCAGGGGCCTAGTTTGGCATCAAGATGAAGTTGGGGGCTTGTGAAGGAACAAGGAAGACAGGACACTGTCACTGTTTTGTGGGACCACGGACCAGCCTCTTTCACTGGTTCCCCTACGGATACAGCTACACTTGGTTATTGTGGCCAGAGTGTGCTAACCCCAATCCCAAGGGGCTGCTCAGTGTGGGGCACTGGACATGATAAGAAGAGTACACAGGTGGCTGGGATGTCTTCTGAGAAAGTGAGGCCTGTCATCAATGCTGGGAGCTTCCTATGGCCCTACTTAGGCTTCCAAGTGCATGCACATGGGATCATTGATGGGTGCAGGGCATGTGCCAGGCCTAGCTCAGGCAGTCTGCCACCTGAACTCCATGCCCTGCTCATTTAGAGGAAGCAGAAAAGTGGCAGCCGACCTAAAGGCTCAGTATTTGTGGGGCTTTGGCTTATGGAGCAGGAATGTACCTGAGTGCTCTGGTACCTTTAGAAAGCACCATGTGCCCTATCTGTGCTGTAGCGCTGGAGGTTGGAAATGGCAGCCAGTTGTCTCTCCTTCTCTTTGGGTCGAAAGATGGTCAGTGTTCGCTGCCAGTTACCTGCTGCTTCCCAACAGTAGCACAATTGCCATTCTGCCAGGGGAGCATGATGACCTAAGAGACAAGTGGCAAGAGGGCCATTTCATGATAAGCTCCAGTTATGTCATCCATATATGACTTAGGAGGCTGAGTCAGTAGAGTCACGAACTCAGTTCTAGTCTCCAAAATGGAGACATAGTTATGCTGCAGGAGAAGACTGCTTGCCTTGCAAACTTGAGCCGTTGGGACCAAAAAATGATAAATATCCTCAGTGCTACTAGATACACACCTATGTATTTATATGTGTGTTGTGCCTCATGTGGTCATCAGTGGCTGTCCTCCTGGGTCCTGAGCTCTTTCTCTCTGTCCTCTCCAGGCTCTGGGTTGGCTACCAGTATGTGATCACTGGCCGGAACCACTCCTTAGAAGGTCAATGGGAAGTAGCATTCAAAGGTATTTGTGGTTAAGTTGGAAACCAAGGGAGCCACCCTGACTCAGAAGACCCTGTTGGCATCTCCCTCCCTGCCACCTTCCTCCCAGTGGCTACCTGATTTGTAGGGACACCGGGGGGGTCAAGGCACACGGAAGTGGGGAGTGGTTCCAGAGAAGGCACCCAGGCCGGCATACCGCCTGTGTTTCTGGGACCTTTGCTGGAGCTACAGCAGTCTCTGGCTCTTGCAGTCCTCCAGCCTGTGGTTGGCGTCCTGTTGACACAGGGTCCCCCTTGAGGATGGTGCATGACAGTCTAGCCTCACCTTCAGTCTTCCCCACAGGATCTCCAGAGGTGTTCCTGCCCCCAGATCCCATCTTCGCCTCCGCCATGTCTGAGAGTGACAATGTATTCTGCGCCCAGCTCCAGTGTTTCCACTTCCCTACCCTGAGGCACCACGACCTCCACAGCTGGCATGCTGAGAGCTGCTCTGAGAAGTCTTCCTTTCTGTGTAAAAGAAGTGAGTCCCGGTCAGCCGCTAGCTCTCGCCATGTGTGCTGTGTAGGAGATCCACCCAGCGCACCTCCAGCTCTCAGGCCTGGGCAGCCATGGGTATTCTTGACCTCTGGTTTCCTGTCCTGTAACAGAGACAGTTCCTGCTTTATGCTTCAGTGTCTTGAAGAGATTGGGTGAGAGCAGTGATCTGAGGGCTTGGGAAGCCTGTGGCACCTCTGTAGTGTTGAGAGTCTTAGTGATATATGAGCTGGGCATCCTCTTGGCTGTCTGCTCTGTGTGAACTCTCTTCTCTAATATGTGGAGCCAGGAGTCTTCCCCAGCCCTTTGCCAACACGCCTACGCCCACTCTAATTTACAGCAAGGGCTGTACTTGTACTGTAGACACAGCAAGCAAAGAGCAAAGCTAGGGCTGCCCCCTTCCAGCTAGTCCTCTGGGAAGGGCTGAGGAGGAAAATTGGCCTTGCTAGCTCCTATAGTTGTTGATGCATGGTTCAAGCTCTGACCTTCTGAACTATCCCTTTCTCCGCTCCTGGTGTGTTGATGCTCCCTCCCTCTGCTCAAGCTTGCAGGTACCCGGGACTGTTCTGACCCTGCTCTCTGTCAGTTAATGTCAGCGCACACTTCAAGGGAATAACAACTCAGGCTGCACCTCCATGGCAGTCATGTGTTTCCACTCTCTCTGGCCCTTGCTCTTCTGTGCCATTTTCTCTCCTCCATCAGTTTTAGGGTTTTTGGTTTTTTCCTCCTGGTTTTGGTTTTCCCTCGTAGTGTGGGATTCTCTTAGATACCTGTGCCAACAGTTTTGTGACTTTAGAATCTTCCCCCTGGATTTCTTTACCTCTTCTAGCGGAGGTCTGCGGTAGTGTTGACTGGGAGGACCATGCATTCGCCTGGTGGGTCAGCATCAAGCTTAATGCTTTCTGCAGGATTCTAAAATAGATCCTTAGGGGTAGAGGAGTTGCTTTCCTATTCCTTCTTCTCCAGGAGCATTCATGTCACCCAAGTAATTGTTTTACAAGAAGGCTTTTTCTGGTTTGGGGAGTTGTGTAGGTTTTTCTTCTTTAATCTTATCACTTTGTTCACTGTTTGCTAGACTTTCTTTGGCTCTAGGTTTACTGTGTTGCTCATGCTGATCTTGAACACTTGGGCTCAAGTAGCTGTCTTCAGCCCCAAAGTAGCTAGGACCTCAGGCACTTGCCAACATATTTGATGTTGTGATGTCTGTGTATTTTACATTGCTGAATTTCACTTGCTGGTACTTACCAAGTGAGCCAGACTTGGTACATTCCCATATTTTTGTTATTTTTAAAATGTAATTTAATTTAAGTTTATTGGTACAACTTTTTCTTCATGATTCAGATATTATAAAATACAAACAAAATTAGCTTTCCACAATAAGTAAGTCAACAATTGGCACTAAAAAATATCCCAAGGACCGTGACATGGCTCAGCAGGTAAAGGTGCTTGCTGCTGAGTCTGATAACCTGAGTTCAGTGCCCAGGACCCACTTGGTATTAGGAAAGAACCACCTTCCCCAGGTTGTCTTTTGACCTGCACATTTGCGCTGTGACACATACACACCCACCACACACACACACACACACACACGACACAAGACACATGTGAATAAATTAATTTAAAAATTCTTTTAAGGTTTTTAGATAGAAATGAAAGAATCAGATAGAGATCCAGTTATCAAAAAGAAAGTATTCAACATATTAAAAGTTAACAATAACTTGTGTGGAACGTATAGAAAAGTCACATTTTGCTGGGCCTGTTGGTGCACACTATTTATACCAGCATTGGGAAGGTAGAGGCATGTGGGTCTCTTGAGTTCTAGGCCAACCAGGGCTACACTGTGAGACCCTATCTCAAAAAAAAAAAAAAATATTTTGCCTTTATTAGAAAGGCATTAGGTTTTGAATATGCCAATGTTGGTAGCCAGGTTGTTTGTTTTTAATGAGAAATGGCATTGTAGTGCCGGTCCAACAGTGTTTCCTTTTAAAACAAGTAATCAAGAGGCATCCATGACTCTCTTGGCTGCTCTTCTGGAGGAAACCCTTGGTGGTTGAGGGAAATAGGAAACTAGAGGTGGGACAGCTAGGGATATGCAGTGGCCTAGCGAGAGAGAGAGAGAGAGAGAGAGAGAGAGAGAGAGAGAGAGAGTGCTTACTGGCCAAGTTGAATTCACCCTCTCCTTGGCCATTTTTATTCCCTCTACTACAGTTTGTCTCTTTCTTTTACTCTTTCATCATATAAAGTATAGAATACGGGTAGCTCACTCCTTTAATCCCAGCACTCAGAAGGCAGAGGCAGGTAGATCTCTGGGAGTTTGAGGCCAGCCTGGGCTACCAAGCGAGTTACAGGTCACCCAGAGTTACACAGAGAAACTCCGTCTTGAGAAAAACCAAAAAGTATGGAATATAAACCAGCCCCTCACTGCCTGCTCAGCAGTATCCAATTCAAGCAGTATCAAACTATCTACATACTGATAATTCCCACCAAGTCTCTTGGATAATTGACCAATATACAAAATCTCAGTGTACAAACAGAACTAAAACACACTTAGTTAATGCCCGGAAGCTTCAAATACTCAGCTGAAGTGAAGCACAGTTGCCTTGTGTCTTATCCGTCAGCATGCTGATGTGCTCATGACATGCTCCTGTGTGTGGTGTGTGTTTACTATTTCACATCATGCTTAAGATCTCAGTACCAACCACCCAGATAGAGCAGGTCTTGGGAAGATTGCCTCTCGTCTGTTTCCCCAGCCTAAATAACCGTAAAGTCGATTTTATGACACGACATAGGTCATACTAGGTTGTGATGACATGCTGGGTCCAGCCTCACTGCAGCCCTTCATGAGGTTGGTAGAACCAAGTGTGGAAGCCTGCGTTGGTCCTCTACAGCACGCCGTGTGTGATAACTGGGCTCCAGGCTGTTGCTGCTCACTTCCCCAGCCGCAGCCTTGCTCTTTGAACAAACGTCAGCAGAAAGATTCTTTGTATTATTTTTTAAGCATCGTGTCTGTGTGTGTCTTTGAGCGCTTACGTGTGTACACATGTTGAGTTAGAGGACAACCCTCAGACTTGTTTTTCCACCATCTGGATTGAACTCAGGTCATCAGTCTTGGAAGACAAGCGTTTTTCCCAAGATGATTTTTTCTAAATAAGGTTGACCCCAGGGTACTGTCTAATCTGTCAGAACTGTCTTTGTCATGCTAGTTAAATTCTCTTACCAGGTCTGGGGAGGTGTAGCTGCAGTACTCCTTGACTGCCTTAGCAATGGGCATGAATTTTTCTATAGGGCTCCTGCTTTTCCATCTCTCAGCATTTGTTGAATAAAATAAGTAATCTTGTTCTGTGATTAGAATGTGCTTAACACAGCTGCCAATTACATACCCTCCACCTCTGGAATGATGTGGTTGGCTCCTCCACTCTCTGGTACAGTACCCATCAAAGCCTATTCTCCTGCTTGAGTTTTAGAATGTAGCTAAAATAAGAACAGCCTGTGTAAGCATGGAACATTAAAAGACTCCGCTAGTATTCCGGCAGTCTAGTCCTTTTTCCTGGTGTAGTCAGATGAGATTTAACAAAGACTAAGTAATGGTCTTCAGGCTCTGCCCTTAAGTGTTTAAAGATCACATAACACTTTCCATTGGACTGAAATCTTTTTTGGTTTTTCGAGACAGAGTTTCTCTGTGTAACAGAGTCCTGCCTGTTCTGGACTCACTTTGTAGAGCAGGTTGACAAAACTCACAAAGGCCTGCCTACCTCTGCCTCCTAAGTGCTAGGATCAAAGGTGTGTGCCATCACGCCTAGTAGCAGGCCGAAATCTTTATCTGTAACATGGCAGAATGGCCACTTTACTGCATAATAGACTCATTAAAACCACTCCATCACCCTTTGAGTTTTGATTACCTACTTTGTGCCTGTGCTGTCAGTAGCAGCACAGGCGATAATGAAATGTGGCTGTTTCCAGCTTCTCCTGGTGTTGTATATCCTGTGCCTGCTGTCACCATCTGCTGTGCTGGTTGAAGCCAAGGCTTGACAGCAGATGAGAGCTCCCTGCCTATCTACAGCCAGGCTACCCTCTGGGGTAGGGCTGCTGGGAAGCTGAAGCAGCAGTAAACTAGGAAGCAGTTCCCTGCACTCTCTAAATCTATGCATGTTGAAGATAATCTTGTCTTTGTATGTCTGACAGACAAGACTGTAGGGCCATCTGCCCTGGGAGGGGAAAGCAGGGGGAACCGGGTGTAACCTAGGGAAAAGCTCCGAAGACACTGTAATGTTCTTTGTGTGACCTAACTGTGTTTGTCCTACTAATTCAATGTCTGTGGGAAATTAGAGATACTACGGACTTATATCAATGTAGTGTATTTAGTAAGAACAAAGACATACTATTATGTAAGCGTAGTACATTTTTCAACTTCAGGACATTTCATTTGACTGTAATACCATACCATCATTAACAATCTATTGTTCCAGTTTTGTCAGTGGTTCCCATAATGTCCTTTTACTGCTGGTTGTTGTTTTGTTTTGTTTTGTTTTGTTTTTGTTTGTTTGTTTGTTGTTTTCCCAGTCTGGAATCCAGTCCAGAATCATTGCCTCTGCCCACCATTTTGTCTTGGCCTCATTTCTCTCCTCTGAGTTCTTGCCATTGTATGTCAGGCGTACTCAAGAGCCTGTTAGAGGGCCACTTGCTTTACTCTTTCTGTCTGTGCCTGCTTGATCTTTTCATTTTTTGATTAAATTTCCCATCTGTAGTGGTTTGGATAAAAATGACCTCATAGGCTCATACCTGAACGATTACTCACTAGGGAGTGGCACTATTTGAAAGAATTAGAAGAACTGGGAGGTATGGTCTTATTGGAGAAAGTGTGTCTCATGAGAGTTGCCTTGGGGGGCTGGAGAGATGGTTCAGTGGTTAAGAACACTGACTGTTCTTCAAGAGGACCTGGGTTCAATTCCCAGCACCCACATGACAGTTCACAACTGTCTGTAATTCCAAGATCTGACATTCTCACACAGGTATACATGCAGGCAAAACACCAATGCACATAAAAATGAATAAATAAATTATAAAAAACATTTATTAAAGAAGAGTTGCCTTGGTCGTGGTCTCTCTCCACAGCAATAGAACAGCAGCTAAGATACCATCTGACCTTGTGCTCGACCTGTCTTTGCCGTTAGGCCCTACTGTACAGGGCTGCGGACTTTCGTAGTCTCTGTGTTAGAGCTGGCTCTGCTTTTGCTGGCCGCTCTTGAGAGCATGGTGGGGGCTCTTAATTTTCATTAAAAAGCAAACATTTGTTCATGACAGCAGACATTGGTGCTTGCAGCTTGGTCTGTTGTTCGGGAGAGCCTTCATGCCAGGGGAAGGTAAGGCTGGCCTGCCCTTAGCACAGGTACACGTGGATGCCAAGATGTAGAAGTTGCTTCTTCACCTCATATTCTGAGATGATCTCTCACTGAAACTGGAGCTTTTTGCTTTAGAGAGGGCCAGTGGTCCGTTAGACCTGCTTTTCTCTCCCCTAACCCCCAGAGCCGGAGTTGCTGACCTACATGGCCATCCTGACTCAATGTGGGATTAGAATTCAGATTCTGAAGTTTATACAGCAGGCATTACCCAGAGAGCCATCTCCTCCGCCCTAAATAGCTTTTCATATCCGCATTGTTCTGATGTCTGTCTGTGCCGTTTTTCTATTTCCTATTTGGGTTGTTTATCAGTTCTTTTACTGTTGAATTTTAAAGGTTTTTTCTGTCTGTTTTGTTTTATGTATTCTAGGTATCAGATAGGTGGTTTGCAAACATTTTCCACAATCTATAATTTGTCTTAATTTTTCACAGGGGTGGTTTGGTTTTTTGTTTGGCTTCTCAAGAC
Source organism: Psammomys obesus (assembly GCF_907164565.1). Taxonomy (NCBI): domain Eukaryota; kingdom Metazoa; phylum Chordata; class Mammalia; order Rodentia; family Muridae; genus Psammomys; species Psammomys obesus. The sequence goes on along the minus strand of NW_026591497.1, from coordinate 1,277,898 downwards.
GGTTTCTCAAAGATCCAACTGTGCCTCTGTCTCCCACGTGATGGGATTAAATGTGTGCCCCACCACACCTGGCTTTCACAGGGGCTTTAATGAAACAAAATTATTTTATTAAACATGCTGAGGACTGACTAAACCCAGATCCTCTGGAAGAACAACCAGCGGTCTTAGCCACACAAACCCATCTCTCCAGCGTCCTTACAATATTGACACTGAGTTATTTTTTTATATAAGTTGTGAAGTTGAGTTCATGATTCCTTCATGTAATACAGTTACTCCAGCATGCACGTTGTTTTAGAACATTTGTTAGGCATATGTTTTCTGTATACAGCTGAGCTGACAGTTGGATAAGTACGTACTATTTTATATGGCCGTTGATACATTTATTTAGTAATCTCTTTATATTGGTGTGAGCAAAAATTTGGGCTCAGGGGGTCTTGCAGAGACTAATGACTCAACCAAGGACCATGCATGGAGAGGACCTAGACCGCCCTGTTCAGATGTAGACCATGGGCAGCTCAGTCTCCAAGTGGGTTCCCAAGTAAAGGGAGCAGGAGCAGTCTCTGACTTGGACTCTGTGGCCAGCTCTTTGGTCACCTTCCTCTGGCGAGGTGGCCTGACTCAGGCCACTGAGATAGAGGATCCAGATAGTCCTGATGAGACCTGATAGGCAAGGTTCAGATAGTAGGGGAGGATGACCTCCCCTACCAATGGACTAGGAGGGACATAAGGAGGGGAAGGAGGGAGGGTGGGACCCAGAAGAGATGAGGGAGAGGGCTACAGCCAGGATACAAAATGAATAAATTGCAATAAATAATAATAATAAAGAAAAAAAAATTTTAATTGGTGTGAGCATAGAACCCAGAGGCTCCCACATGCTAGGCAAATGTTCTGCCATTGGACTATGCTGCATTGATCGATCACAGTTGCTTTTTAATCAGGTAAGAGAAGAAGGAAAGCTGGGTATAGTGATGGTCAGCTTTGTTCCCAACACTAAGGATGCAGAAGCAGATGGCTCTCTGCAAGTTACATAATGAGGCAAGGCTACACAGTGAGATCCTGTATCAAAAAGAGAGAAGAGCTGGTTAGTGATGGCACACATCTTTAGTTCCAGCACTTGGGAGGCAGAGGCAGGCAGATCTCTGTGTTCAAGGACAGTCAGGGTTACACAGAGAAACCCCGTTTTGAAGAGGGGAAAAATAAAAGAAATAATGAAAGGAAGAAGAGAGAGAGAGGGAAGAAACATTGGATTATAATTGCCTCCTGTGCAGCTTGCATTGGGTGTGGATTTGAGTTGCTGTATTGGACTAACTTGCCACAGCCTGAAGAGCTTCCTTTGGTAGTTCTTTAAGGCAAGTCCTTCAGCAATTGCAGATTTTGTTTGGCAAGTGTTTACTTTGCCCTTCAGGGTGCACTAGACTGAGCCCAGTCCTTCATGTGTGCTAGGCAAGCGTTCTACCACTGAGTCACACTGTCCACTCAAACATCCACTCAAACTCTCCGCTCAGACCTTCGCTGTGTCTGGTTTTCCTTTAAGCCCTTTATGTTGCCTACAGTTGTTTCTTCTGAGAAGTTAGTTGTTAAGTTTACCAGGGTCCCTTACAAGCCACAAGTCATTTCCTGTGTCCTACTTTAAATAGTTTTACCTTGTCCGGGGCTGGAGAGATGGCTCAATGGTTAAGGATACTGGCTGCTCTTCCAAAGGACCTGGATTCAAATCCTAGCACCCACATGGTAGCTCACAGCTGTTTATAACCCCAGTTCCAGGGGACGCTATGCCCTCACACAGATATACATACAGATAAAAACGCCAATGTAAAGAAAATATTTAAAAAACATATCTTCACCTTGTATCTATGCTTGCAGCTGATGCATTGCAGGGTAGCTATGGAGCCCAACACATTTGTAGATGATGTCATGGGACAGTGTCAAAAGCTTGGATGGTCCTGTTAGATTTTCAGTGTTTTTATTGTAATGTGCCCTTTTGTGAAATTTTTTGTCTTTAATCCTGTTTAGTGTCTGTTGCATATCCTGCATGTAGGGTCTTGTTTTTACTGCATTGGAGACATGCCCAGACAGCATTTTAAAACTAGTTTTCTGCTCCCTTCTCCTCCTGGCACTTGCATTTGACACATGGGATGCTTAATGGATCTGATGGTTCTCTGCAGATCATGTTTCTTTTTCCTTGTTCTTTTCTCACTGTTGTAGCAGAGAAAGTTCTATCTTTCTTCCCCTGAACGTTGATGGCCGTGTGGGTAATCTGATCCTAGTTCTAACAGAAGAGAGCCATAAGATTTCCAAAATCTCTTTGTGGACACGCCCATGCCAGTCCCTTTCCTCATGCTTTCCCTCCCCTGTACAGCTGTCACATCTGCTGACTAGCCTGAGGGGCTGGCTGTAGCCCTTTGCCTTGCTGTAGTCTGTAGGAGCTGCCTCTGTGCTGGTTACTACACACACCTCAGCTCCGGGGGACCATCTTGCCAAGCAGTACCTAGGGACCCAGTCTAAACACACTCCAGTTTTTAAAGAGCTAATATCCATAACATCTACACTTAGTACTCAGAAAAGCTCATACATTAACCAAGCACCTTAAAAGCAAATGCTTCTGTGGGGACCTTTACCCTGAAATCTGCCATTCCTGTTCTGAGCTGGTGGGCTCCTCCATTTGTCTTGGCCAGTTGTGTGTGTGTGTGGTGACTGCCTCAGACCCATAGCACGCTGTACAGGGAGTACTTGCATAAGATGCGGCCAGTCCTCGGTTGCCCTGTTCCCTCCAGAGGTGCAGTGGTGGTGGGGAGCCGGGGCTCAGCGCTGCTGGTAACGCGTCCGTCCGTGCATGTGCCCCCTGCAGGTCAGACATGTGTTGATATCAAAGACAATGTGGTGGATGAAGGCTTCTACTTCACCCCCAAGGGAGACGACCCGTGCCTGAGCTGTACCTGCCATCGAGGGGAGCCTGAGATGTGTGTGGCTGCTCTGTGTGAGCGGCCCCAAGGGTGCCAGCAGTACCGCAAGGACCCCAAGGAGTGCTGCAAGTTCATGTGTCTGGACCCAGGTGAGACAGCCACCCCTGGCCGAAAGCAGTGGTGAGGACGCTCAGGAGCTTGTACATGGTACATGACAGCAGTGCTGACAGCGACTACTTCATGTAGCTGGTCATGGGCCTCAGTAGGCGTCTGTGAAAGTCCCCTGTGACTGCCTCCCTTCACATGGCCTATTTTCCACTCTAAGGTAGTATTTACAAATAAGCTTGACTCTCAGCATGGCTGCTAGTTTACAAATTGGCAGCTTCAGACCTGTCTTTCACTTTTTTAGTTTTTGGTTTTGTTTTTCCTTTTTTAAGACAGGGTTTCTCTGTGTAGCCTTGGCTGTCCTGGACTTGCTTTGTAGACCAGGCTGGCCTTGAACTCACAGTGATCCACCTGCCTCTGCCTCCCTGAGTGCTGGGACTAAAGGCATGCGCCACCACACCCAGCTTCCCCTTTTTTTTTTTTTTTTATCATTATTATTATGTGTCCAATATCTGCATGTATGCCTTCACATCAGTAGAGGGCACCAGATCTCATTATAGATGGTTGTGAGCCACCATGTGGTTGATGGAATTTGAACTCAGGACCTCTGGAAGAGCAGTGTTCTTAACCTCTGAGCCATCTCTCCAGCTTCACTTGTTAAGAATAGAGATAAACTTGAAATTTACATGAACATTTGAGTTCTTCCTCCTTGTATTGTGGTGTGATGTAGAAGGTAGTTGAATAAATAGTCCTTGCCGTAGTCATCAGTGTCAGAAAGATTATGCCCTAGTGTTAGGACAAAACTTCACCACCAGGTGGTGCTCTAAGATGTACACTAGGTGGCCAAGTTTCAGGCTTACTGTCCTCCTTCCGCTTGAAACAGAAGAACATTCATGTGGCTTTGATGTTTTCAGTGATGGAGCATTTATCTAGCATGTGCAAAGCCCTAGGTCCTGTATCTACTACTGGTGGGGAAACCCAACAGGTTTGAGTTCTGCTCAGAACACCACATGGCGCCCTTCTTTGCTGTATATCCAGCCACTGACATCCCAGCATGCACTCAGGTCTCAGGGAGTATGAATTTTAAAAGCATCAATTTATTTTTTCCTTTGATGCCACGGTGTGAAAGTGATGTGGGCAGGCCCAGCAAAATAGCTGGTTGGGAAGGCATGAAGATTGATCTTCATCCTCTAGGAGCTCTGTGGAAGGGAGGCTAGAGCTTGGAGTATGAGGCCATAGCAGTGAGTACTGTCCCCTGAGCCGAATTGCCGTCACTGTCCCTCCAGGAGGGCTGCTAGGAGAATAGAACTGTCCTTTAGAGGCTGTGTCTGAGGCTGGACAGAAGCAGGCACTCTGGCACACGTACCATCAGACGTGCAGTTAGCTTCAGTCAGTGCAAAGGCTGTGCTTTTGGCAAAACCCCACCAGGATGCAGAGAGCATAGGATCAGGGGGATTGACACTTGGACCTCCTCCTTCCCACAGAACTTCTCATGGATGCCTCCACTATACAAATACCAATATCTGAGTTCAGGGTTCCGCTCCTTGGGGCTGGCCCAGTGCTGGTGCTGCCCTGCCACTCAGTCTGGGCTCTGAAGACATGATCAGGCTAGGTAGGGTGGCCCATCTGCGCTGTGCTGCGCTTAGCCTGTAGGCCTGCCCACCATGGGGACTTCTCAAGCAGAGCAGAACCTTAATGTGGCAGACCAGACCTTCTGCGACCACTTCCCCAGGTCAACTGGAACTTGCCCTACTGTGCCCGTTCCCACAGGATCTTTTGCACACAGACCTTTCCTAGGAATTACTGGTCTGCACCAAGGGCCGGCCCTGCCGCTAGAAGTAGAGACAATAGGAGCAAAGCCTCAGCAGCTACATCGCTTCCCGTTAGCAGTGCAAGGGCCCAGCGCTTACCCAAGACCAGACTCATTGCCAGAGGAAGTGGAAGATAAGCATTTGCAGCAAGGGACAAGAAATCCTCCCTCTTTGCAAATGATGTAATTACAAAAAATGTCCTGGAGGATCCACAGAAAAATTATTAGAACTACTAATGTATTTAGCAAGGTCTTCAGATATAAGTTCAGTATGCAGAAATCCATTGATTTATGTATACTATTGGTAACAGTTAAGCACTGAAAATTTACAGAAAGCACCACCTAAACTAGTACCCCAAAATAAGAATTATCTAACTGTAAACTTTGCTGCCAGCAAACACTGAGGGAAGAACAAAGTTAAAGACTTAAATAAAAAGAAAGATATCATGTTCCTGGATGTTAATTCTCCCCAAATTAACCATAGATACAGCTATAAGCGCCACCAAAATGGCAGCTGTTGTATTTTTTTTTTAAGATTTATTTATTTATTTTAATACGGTATTCTGCCTGCATGTGTGCCTGTGTACCAAAAGAGGGCACCATTTCAATATAGATTGTTATGAGCTCCCTTGTGGTTGCTGGGAATTGAACTCAGGACCTTTGGAAGAACAGTCAGTGTTCTTAACCTCTGAGCCACCTCTCCACGCACAGCTGGTGTATTCCTTATCTCGAATGGCAAAAAAGCTAAAATAGCCCAAACGGTTTTTTACAAAGAGAGAAGGTTTATGATGCCTAACTTAGGACCTAGAGTTTCATCTTATTAATCAAAGCAGGATGGTATAGGTGGAAACAGCTGTACATCGATAAGACAAAGTACTGAAGTGATGCCGATATGGCCCGGTCGTACTTGTCAAGCAAGGAAGCATGATTCAATAGAGAAAGCAGCGTCTTTGAACTAGTAGCTGGGACAGGCAGCTGGCCTTGACAGCCTATCTGCTACTTTCCTCCAGAGTGAGTCAAAAGTCTCATAAGCCAGACTAGAAAATGCTAAAGTATGGAACTTCTGTGAGAAGATAGAAGGGGAAATTTTTTCTCAGGCGATATACAGAAATATAAATACAGCATGATCTTTATAAAGGTTGTTAAGTTACATTGCATTAAGCTTCCAACCTGATAGAGTAATGAAAAGACAAACACAAGCCACTTACCAGGAAAGAGTAGCTCTAAAACATAAGTCCAGACCTAATTCCTATATTCAGAACACATAAAGAACTCTAGGGACTGGGAATGTAACAATTCATACCACATTTGCCTGGCATGCATGAGTGCTTGGGTTTGATTCCCCAGAACTGCAAAGTAGAGCATGGCGGTGCAAACCTGTAGGCAGCAGGGTTAGAAGGCCAAGGGCCATCCTTGGCTGCAGAACAAGTTTGAGGCCAGCTTGCGATATATAAGACTTTGTCAAAAAACAAAATAAAAACACAATAATAAGAAAATGCAACTGTATTTAAAATCATTTAAATTATACTTCCCCAAAGAAGATATGTAACTATTCTGTGAAGGACCTGGAAAAAAATATTCGATATCAGTCCTATAGGAACCCAGTCTATGTGGAGCAGAAGAGATTGAGAGTTAATAGTACCAAGTGCTGGCTTGGAGTGGCTGGAATGCTCTTAAGTCCTGTTTGACCGCCATCTGGTGGTTGTTCGGCTCTGCTTTGTGCTGACTAGTCTGTCAGCTTGGTCCTAGATGTGTCTTCCTGGTCCCCACAGTGGAGGGGCAGTCCTCAAGCTCATTTTTAGAACTGATTAGGAAGTAGTCTTGCAAATGGCTGCTTCCTTAGCTACTCCCCTGGGAACTAAGGGCAGGCCACCAGTGGCCAGGCCTGTGGCCGTCCCACAGACAGGGACCCTGGAGGGCCATGAGAGGCAAACAAGCAGCCTGACTGTCCTGGAATGGAGCTTACTCTGTAGACCAGGCTGGCCTTGAACTCAACAGAAATCCTTCTGCCTGTCCCTCCTGAGTGCTGGGATTAATGTCATGTGCCACCACTGCCCAGCTGTACTCGAAAATTTTAAGCATCACTTCCTGGTCAGATGAGAAGAAGGCAGAACCAGCTGGGGCCATGTGTATTGCTCTAGGTCAAGCTGGCAGGTGGCAGGATTTGTTAGGACTCTGTAGCCTGGCTGTTCATTTGTAGGTTGTGGAGTATATTTTTTTTCCTAGGCTAATCTTTGGGCACCTGCCTCCCAAAACTGTTGTAGAGGTGGGGAGTGAACAGCCCTAGATCTTCCTGAAGCCTAGTAGGTCACTGCATAGGCTGGACCCTCCTGCCTCCGGGAGGGGCCACACCCTAACCCGTCAGCCTGAGACTTTCTAGGTTAAGAGCACATCAGGAGCACCAGTCGCACAGTGCAGGCACTTGGCAGTAGAAACTACCTGCTTCCATACCTGGTTGTGTACATCATCTCTCACATGTATCAGTAGCTCATAAGCATGTGAGAGACCCACGTGAGAGACCCACGTGTGTACTGTGTCCATCTTGGTGTACCGACATGCTGGACCATATAGAGTGGGGAGGGGCTTCCTCGCTGCCTGCTAATCAGTGTCTCTAGCCTGTACTCACTAAACGCCCCCTCCCTAAGTCATGACCACCAGAAAAATGGGAAGACTGAGAAAGGGTCTCCAGGTTGGACCAGTTTCTTGGTCTCCAGGGCAGTAGGAAGGCAGTTAGCATCCTTTTTCTTCAAAATTCATCCAGCAAATTTGTTGCTGGCGCTGCCCCACCCCTCCTGAATCCACGTATGGAAAGTCTGCTTTAGGCGTGTTCAGCGAAGGCTGCTCTGGGACCTAAAGGGCTGCCGTGTGTGGTGGGCCCAGGCTGGGCATGCGGTGAGATTGTGATTTCTGTGCTGCAGCCTGAGAACCCACAGCCGCAGTGGGAACTTCTCGGACAGTGTCCACGTTAACTCCTGTGAATCCTGGCCCAGATGGTTGTTGAAAGACGCTGTGTAGCAGCTGTCCTGCCTGCGGTCCTTCAGCTGTGCAAGTCTCTGCTTTCTTACTTGGTGGCACTTGCAGCCTCAGTTCACAGTGGCCAGTGAGAAAACCAGGGTGAAACCAGATAGCTCCCCTGTCCTCCAGCACAGAGGTGGCGCCCGTTTGTACGGCGCCTTTGAAGGCTTGTGAGCTGTGTTCCTTTTCTTGCTTTTTCAGTGTTGTCACAGTATTAATTCTGAGCGGTTTTCTTTTACCCTCTGTATCAAAAGTTGCCAAGGACATTGTAAAAGCCCCTGGGGTGGAGGGAGACGCCTGAAGCAGCCCGAGCACTCAGAACATGCCTGCATTTGTTCCACCCACCCCAGCCCTGCAAGTTCCTTTTCTCAGAGCAGCTGGTTTCCTTCCTCCTCACCCTCCTCATAGATGGCAGCAGCCTGTTTGACTCCATGGCGAGCGGGATGCGCCTGGTCGTCAGCTGTATCTCCTCCTTCCTCATCCTCTCGCTGCTGCTTTTCATGGTCCACCGGCTGCGCCAGCGGCGCCGAGAGCGCATCGAATCCCTGATTGGAGCAAACTGTGAGTGCTCTGCAGGGGCCACAAGAGTGACACATGCACCACCACCATCACCCCCAGGTCTCCAAGTCTCCCCTGTCCTGAACTGTGACCCTCCACAGAGGCGGTGTCTGTGATAAGATGGGACTGAACATATGTTGGGATACAGGGTACACCCGAGAAGGTACACATGGCCTGAAGTTCAGGATAGGCCTCTGCCTTCTCAGCTCTATATCAAGAGCAGTATCCCGAACATCCAAACACTTTCTCCTGATGAGCTGAGTGTGGCCACCTGCCATAGGAGAAGGCTCAGATACCAGCCACAGCAGGCAGCTGAGAGAATGTCTTTGACAGAATTCCTCATCTGCTTTTGGCTGGAAGGCCCCTCCTTAGCAATTGGAGGGTTGGGAGCAAGTTGGCAACAGTTACAGGGGATCGAACCTGTTCTGTGTAGGGGTTTCCAGTGTTTCCTAGGCAGGTTAAAGCTTGCACCATCAACTAGGGCCCTGAAACTTCAGCCACGAGTAGTAGTCCTTGTAATCACCTTTATGCGCACTTAAGCTTCTCTAGTAGATGGATACCCACAGACTACAGCAATGCCAAGGGCTGCTCCTGCAGTCAAGTGACAGGACTGGAAAGGGTTGTATAAGTGGGGTGAGGGCACTTTGGTTAGAGAGACCCAGGGGTGAGAAGTTCTGGCGAAATCAGGGTCTCATGTGACACGTGGATATGTCTGGGAAGTGGGTAGCTGGTTATAGGAGTGTGAAACTGGGGTGGTCGGCTCAGCCTTGGGACGGACACTCAAGAGCCAGCAGCCTGCCGCCAACTTACACGGCTTCCCTCCTGTTTTTCTGTTTGGCTCAGTGCACCATTTCAACCTTGGTCGGAGGATCCCTGGCTTTGACTATGGCCCAGATGGGTTTGGCACCGGCCTCACTCCACTACATCTTTCTGACGACGGGGAAGGTGGGACTTTCCACTTCCACGACCCTCCACCTCCTTACACAGCTTACAAGTACCCAGACATGGACCAGCCGGATGATCCACCACCGCCCTATGAGGCTTCCATCAACCCAGACAGTGTGTTCTACGACCCTGCAGGTGCCTGTCCATCCTAGGGAGAGGGAATATGGAATTGTCAATCTGTCAGGAATGCTGGCTTGGGACCACAGGGTTTCCTGGGGCCTGGGGACCTTTCCTTTCTTTCTGGATACCTTTCCAGTCTTTAGGGCCCTTTCCAAGACTGCCCCTGACCTCTTCGGGGTGGTAAGAGTTCTGGGGAGCCATTGGCAGCACTCTTCTCTTCCTTCCATGAGCACCTGTTAGTGGTGTAGCTCTCAGGACCTTCAGCCCATATTTGTGATGGACAGTAGGGATCATAAGGACAGAACTGGTCCAGGCTCAGCTCAGGAGCTTGTTCTGAACCGTTAGACACCCTTGTAATAGTCCCTCATGTTGTCTCAACAAGCTGCTTGTTTCCCCCGACCCTAAAAGCTGTTCTTCCTAGGCTGCATAGCCAAGGAAGAGTGTCCAGTGTGCCCCTTGCCTGGCTTATTAGGGAGGAGTCCTGTCCTCTCCCGTCCTGTTCTGTGTGTGGAACATGCGTGGCTCCTTATAGGCCTGCACTCTGCAGGAATGGAACCTTTAACACTGCTGCAGTCTAGGGCTATGAGAATTTGATTCCTGCCTTCAGAGCAGATGATCAAAAATTATTGCCCAAGAGTCAGAGCTGGGGCAAAGCTCAGCTGGCAGCATGTTTGCCTAGTATGCTAGAGGCCCTCCTTGGATCTTCACACTGCAGAAGGGTTGACACAGAAGGTGAGCTTTCTGATGACTGCTCTAGATAGCTGTAGATCCCCACTCCACAGCCTCTGGGCCTTGGGGCAGGGTTCTGGGTCTCTGGAGACTGGTCAGGAAGTGGGGATGGAGACAGCTCATAGCCAAGGCCTCTGGTCACCAGCGTTTAGAAACAGCCCAAAGTTTGCAGCAGGGTAGATTGAAGAACACCTTGGGCTGACACCAGTAGCTCTCAAGTCTGCCTGTTCCCACCCAACCCCCTTTGCTCTAGTTGCTCTAGTTCTTCTGCAGCCCTGGGTGCCTGTCCGGAAGCTCTGTCCTATGTGCTGCTGCTGAGTCAGAGGTGGCTTTCCTCGAGTGTCCCTTAGTCCTGACGAGTCAGTCACTGCTTCTTACCTCCCACACACAGTGGTAGCACAATGAACTTTGTTCTGCCAGAATGTTAGCACTCAGGGACCGGGGAGTGTTTAAGGAGGGAGTCCTCATTCTGCCCAGGCCCTCACTCACTTCTGACACCCTTCTGGTCTCCTGCAGATGACGATGCCTTTGAGCCCGTGGAGGCCAGCCTGCCAACCGCAAGGGATGGTGGCATTGAAGGTGCATTGCCCAGGCACTTGGATCAGCCGCTGCCCCCTGCAGAGAGCTCCTTGGCAGATCTGGAAGACTCTACAGACAGTAGCAGTGCCCTGCTTGTACCTCCTGATCCTGGCCAGAGTGGGAGCACCCCGGCTACAGAAGCACCGCCAGGGGGTGGTCGCCTTCCCCGTGGCTCCCTCAATACTGTGGTTTAGGTGGCTCAGCTCACGGCCCCAGTGGGCTAGGAGTATCTGTTTCCTGTTCTGAAGACACCTATCCCAGTGGGAAACTTTAAAGGGTCCTGTCGTAGCCTGGACCTACTCCACTGCCACATCCTACCAGCAGCGGATGTGTACATAGAAACTGAAGCCAGGCACTGAGAGAGGAGTCAGTGCCCTGTGCCATCCTTACCTGAGGGCTGTTAGTCTCTTTTTTAAATGGTAGAATGACACAGGTGTTGAAACCACACATTTCCAAAAGAACAGAGGCAGCGGGCTACACTCACCAAATACATCTTTGGATGGGCTTGCTTACTGCGCTGTCTCGCCCACAGAAGCCAGTCTTCCCCAGTGTAGACAGTAGGGCTAGCGCTGGTGGCTGCTTAGAGGCAGCAGAGCGTCTGTGGACTGCTCCCAGGGAAGGCATTCACAGCTGCTGCACTGGCTCTCTGGGGCATCCTGTCCGGGCTCAATTGCGAATATCAAGGTGCCGATACCTGGGAGGAAATTTAACTTGCCACCCCGTTTCTAGCTTTGCTTTGAGGCCAGCACGGTGCCAGGAGGCCCCTACTCATTCCTAGCACTCTCCATGGCATAGCTCTGCATGGCTCCCCAGGAGTAGACGAGGCCCCTGTGGAGGGTTGGTGCTGGCTTTTCTCTGCCACACTCTGGATCCCTGTGCTCTGCTTGCTGGTGACCTGCCAGCTGCCTTCGCCTTGCCTGTGCCATAAAAGGTTGTTTGGGAAGAGAAGGGCACAAGTGGACACCCTGTGTTGTGTCATCTGAGTGCCCTTCGCCCAGGACCACTGCTGGAGCCCAGTGTCTGCCAGCCACGTACATGCCTCCCAACCCTCCACAGCACAGGGCTTTTCTAGCCAAACAACCCTGTTGCCAGCTCCAGCTACATGCAGTGGTCTTGTCTCCTGACACAGGCCTGTGGCATTTCTAAGGTTTGGAGATCAAGCAAGGTTCTGTGCAATTTTTAGCACAATCGTGTCTTTTCTATGTTGGATGTCTGGGTTTTTCTGTATCTATGTGTGTCTTCATGTGGCCAAATGTTTGCAGGTGATGGTGGTTCACAGGAGCTCAGGGTTGGGGAGGAGGGGGTCCACCACAGCCATTTGCCCTTGGTCTGCTCTTAAACCACTGTGTCTGAGCTTCTTCGTAGACATCTGTCTGCGAGGTCAGCGGCGCTGCGACTCCTTTCCAGATAAGAGCATGAGCGGGAGAAGCGACTGAGAGCTCCAGTTCTGCTGTGCTTGTTGCAAACCTGCACAGTTCTAGGCACATCCTTACACTACTTGGAAACTTGTTTCCCCTTCCCACAGGCAACATCTTCAGACCAGATCCCCGGGGCTGCCTGGAGGTCAATGGACAGTGTCCCAAGTCTGAGCCCACAGACCAGCTGTGCAGACATCCTTCTGCAGAGGGATCTTGCCCCCTACACCCATTGCTGAGAGCAGCAGGGAGCTCATCATGTCTCCAGCAAGTACTGAGAGCTGGGTGCTGGGCAGCCATGCTTCAGAGCAACAGTGGGGAATCACATTGGTGCCAGGCCACCCAAAAGAGTCCTAAGAACCACACAGCAGTGCCTCAGAAGGCCATATGTACTGACTGAAACTTATCTGGGGACCAAATGGCTGTTGGGGTTGGACCTGAGTCTAGGAGGCAGAGTTGAGGAGGGTGACCTCATGTGGACTGTTACTGCAGAGTGGACCCGTCAGGACTGCGGGGTCTGTCCAGCATGCCTGCAGAGTGCATGGAAGGCCTGTGTTTGGGGCTATTCAGACTATTGTTATTCCAGTTCTGAGCACTGGGGTCTGCCAGCTCTTACTGGCAAATAATCCCAAGTCCAGGATTTGTTGAGGTTTGTGTTTCCTTGCCCGTCACACAAGGCCCCAGAGAGACAGGCCAAGCTCCTAGGGAGGCCCCTTTCCCAGGACTGCCTTGCCACACTTCTGAGCCCTCTGACCTGCCTTGAAGTGGAATTTGATACTGTACATTGTCTCAATGCCTGTTTTTACATACTCCTTTCACTAAAGGTTTTAGTTTGGGTGTATTTTTGGTCGGGTTGGCATTAATCCTTTCTTAAGATGCTGTGAGAACCATTTCATCCAATGCCAAATAAACTTGTGTTATGGAAAAGACATGGTCCATCCTTGGTGAGGCCCAGCCGCATAGCCAGGGCTCTCTGAAGTTTTCAGCCCTTGTGGGCACCCAGCAGGTGTCTGACACCCCTTAGGTTGTGGACCAGACAGCTGCATGTGGAGCCCCCGCGCAAGGTTCATGTCAAGCGGCCATGCTGTGCTCCCTTGGAGGTGTTGCCAGAGTGGCTGGCAGAGCTGCCTTGCATCTGTCTGCCAGGGCTGGGGATCTGAGTGCTAGTGACCAGTGTGGCACAGGCTGAGAGGGAAGGGCATGGGGCTTAATATTCGGTGGGTGTAGGCAGCCCCTTCCAGCAGAGCAACTGTGGAAGAGGGCCTGGCTACCCACACCCAGGGCCGGCTGGACCAGGCCTCCCCCTGCAGGGTCTATGAAAGATCTCATCTACAGAAGATCAGATGACCTTGTTCCAGAGGTCCTGTGCCCCCTCCTGGAAAGAGGGGGGATTTATACCCACACACTGGCACTCAGCCCACAGGGTGGGGGAGCTGGGGTGAGAAGCCGGGAAAGCATGGTAGCCTCCCAGATACTATAGTTTTGCTATTGTTTCTGTGGGACACCAGGGTTCTCTATAGAAAGTTCTGGAAAGAGTCCTTAAGCTCACTTTCCTTTTAATATATATATATATATATTAAATATATATATTATATTAAATATATAATAAATATAATAAATATATATATTAAATATATATATATATATTTGGGGCTAGGCATGGTAGCGCATGACTTTAATTTCAGGATTCAGGAGGCAAAGGGAGGCACATCCCTGCGAGTTTGAGGACAGCCTGGTCTACAGTGAGTCCCAGGACAGCCAAGGCTACACAGAGAGACACTGTCATAAACAAAACAAATAAATTATATATATTTGTTTCTATCATAAATATGTATTTGTTTTGTTTGAGACAGGGTCTGCATAGTGGCATTCCTCTTTGCAGACCAGGCTGGCCTTGAACTCACAAACCTGCCTCTCAAGTACTGAAATTAACGGTGTGCACCACCACCGCTGGCACAATACTTTAATTTTTGTAGTTTTGCATGTGTTTGTGCCCCACATGCACGAGCAAGGCACTACATGCACCCACCAGGAGTTCTCAGTGGTCAGAAATCGGGAACTAGCGTCGTGGGTTCTGTGACCCAGCTCTTCCCGCCAGCTTAGAAGGGGCAGTGACAGAACAGGCTGTCAAAAAGGCAAGGAGTTAATGTCTGGAAGGAACTGCCAAGTCCTTCCTTTGTATCCTGAGCATATCTGAAGCAGGGCTGTCTGGGTCACCACCAACACTGCCCTTTCCTTCTCTCTCCCGCAATGGCCGTTCGCTTTTGTAGTTCTAAGGGTGAGTTCAGGGGCACATACTAAGGGACTGCTGTTCCACTGAGCTGTATCTATGGGAGAGATATGGGAGAGAGATGCTGAGAACCGGGACACCTGGAGGGACAGGCCTCCAGCCCACTCCCTGGTAGCCGTTGTTAAGCCTAACCTGCTCATGACAACATAGTGCCCACATGTAGAACTGTCTGGTGATCACTTGACACAGGAAGCCAGGGAGTCACACACACTTCCCTATGGGGCATCAGCCACTGCGGTGTCCCCACCACACGACAAGCTGCTCCCAAGACCCTTCAGCAGAGCAGTCCTCGGATGGGCGAATCAGTGGGAAGGCAGATGTGAACAGTCTCACATCCGAGCAGCCTCCTCTCCTAGCCTCTTAAGTCTCGGGCACTAGGATCCAAAATGTCTTTACCGTTTGATGATGGCCTTGGCATGTCACTCCTGGTCCTGGTCCCCCATGTCCCCTGCTGTAAGTGAGAAGAATAACCAGACACCCTTCAGGATTAATTTCAACCATTACGACGGCTGCAGAAGCCTTGGAATGTAGGCTCCAGCCTACCTCTGTTCCTAGTGGCCCTACCTGAGCCCCACCCACTCTGGCCCTTGCCTGGCCCTGCGTCAGCATGTCCACAGGACTTATCCACACCTCTCGTTCACTGGCCTGTGACTACAGAGCAGCCTTCTAAGCCCAGCTGCACATTCCTCCTCCACTTTGCAGTTGTCCAGAGTCAGAGCCGCTGCCACATCATGTGTGCCCTGGGCTTCCTGCTCCGCTTCCTCGTCATACAACTGGTTGCACAGGTGGATTCCAAGGGTGAGCACCAAGCCTCTGCCTGCGTGATCTTAGAGCTACCCGACACCATCCGTTCAAGGTTGGGGGGGGGGGGACAATGGACAGATGCACGGCCAAGGGAGCAGCCTCCCTGGCTAACGTGGCTTCATTCTGGGACTGAGGCCAGGATGGAACTTTGAAGGGCTACATAGTGGTGGTCAGCTGTCCCTGCCTCCTGCCTGCAGGTACCTGGTGCTACGACTCTCAAGACCCAAAGTGTGGTGAGGACAGCTTTAACAGGCTTTGTGGGTCTGTGTGGTCTCTGTCAGCTCCTGTGCTCCAAAGGCCTGGGCAGCAGGCATGCTGTGGTCACGCGTCCACTCTAATCCACAGTGAGGGTCTGGGGGCCTATGGGTATGGCTAGCCCAAGTGTGTGTCTGGGTGGTCCCCAGCATGAGTATGCAGCCATGTCCCAGATCCTTCTGCACTGTCTAAGGGTCAGTATGCCTGCAGAGTTGGTAGCTAAGTCAGGTGGGTGGAGGGCAGGTGGGTGGGCACGTGGGATCCACCCTCTTCCGTGTACTCTCAGACTGCCTCCTCACCCCCTGCTGCAGACTTCAGTCCCTGTTTCCTCAGGCCCTGCCCACTGGAAGGAGCTAGCACCTGCCTGTGGGGGCCCAGCTCAGTCCCCTATCAACATTGACCTCCGATTGGTCCAGCGGGACTACACTCTTGAGCCCTTCATCTTTCAAGGCTATGATTCCGCACCTCTAGACCCTTGGATCCTGGAGAATGATGGCTATACAGGTCAGCATCATAGGGTCAAGACTGCTGTACAGAGGCAGGACTCCACACAGCACAAAGGAACCTCACCCGTACACGGGGATGATGACACAGAAACCGAGACACCAACTTCTCTAAGGAGCTCGCTGTCCCACCTCTACCCCCTACAATTGTGAACAAAGCCGAGGAGGCTCTACGCACACTGTGGGGAGGTGGCAGGCTCGCTATAAATGAAACTAGCCAGGGGCCCCTGAGGACAGTCGCTTCATGCGTGCAAGTCAAGATGCTGGGCAGTCAAGGTTCTCCTAACCGCCAGGGCCGGTTTGCTTCCCATCACGGGGGCGTCTGCTGGGGAGGGATGCTCACACGCTCTTCCACCTTCAGTGCGACTGCGAGTCAATTCCTGTCAGCAGAACTGCCCAGCGATCCGAGGGGCTGGGCTGCCGTCATCAGAGTACCGGCTCCTGCAGCTGCATTTCCACTGGGGCAGCCCGGGGAGCACAGGCTCAGAGCACAGCCTGGACGGAAAGCATGCCTCTATGGAGGTGGGTTCAGGGCGGACCAGAAGGAGGACGGGCACAGGGAGCAGCACGCAGCCGGACAGCACCTGTGCTCTGTATTCTCTAGATGCACCTGGTGCACCTGAACACCAAGTACCAGAGCCTGGGGGATGCTCGGATCCAGCCGGATGGGCTTGCTGTCCTGGCCGTGCTGCTGCTGGTGAGGAAGGGGCGGCGCGACTCCACGCATGCTTCCAGGAGGACCTGGGAGCTTTAGGCTTAGGCTTAGGGAATTTGCAAGACCCCAAGGAGGTGAGGCCAAACGATGATGTGTCGGTGGCCCTTCTGGGAGGTGATCTTCCTCACTCCAGCCCCAGGTCTCCCAGACCCTCCAACTGGGCTCTTCCACTGGTGTCCCAACTATTCCTGTTTCACCTTTGGACACACACACACAGAATCTCAAAGCCTCTCTCTCTGGAACTCCCCCCTAGGAGGAGGACAGGGACAATACCAATTTCTCTGCCATTGTGTCTGGCTTGAAAAATTTATCTTCACCTGGTAAGGAGCTGGGGGGTCCCATCTGGGCTGGTGGTTATGTGGGTGAGGAGCAAGAGCTGGAGAGACGAGTTCCAGCTTCTCTTCCACCATCCAGGGACCTCTGTGAATCTGACGTCCACCTTCCCGCTGGCTTCTCTGCTGCCAAGCGCTTTGGGGCTCTTGCGCTACTACCGATACTCCGGGTCTCTGACCACGCCGGGCTGTGAGCCAGCGGTCCTCTGGACTGTCTTTGAAAACACCATCCCTATTGGACGTGCGCAGGTGGGCGCCACTGCCCCTCCCTATGCCCAGGCTCCTTCCCACAGCCTCCTGCCACCCCTGCCTTCTCTGACTGCCCCGTCGCATCTTGACCCATCTTTGCCCACTCAGGTAGCCCAGTTCCAGACCATGCCCCAGGCCGGGCCGCCAGGTTTGCACCCCAGACCTCTCATGGATAATTTCCGCCCCCAGCAGCCTCTCGGAGGACGCAGGGTATCAGCTTCTCCTGGAGCATCCATCCGGTCATCTGGAGCTCAGGAGCCCAGTCATCCTACCCATCCCTGTTTGCACCTGGCATTTCTGGGCTTGGGGGTTGGTCTGAGGCTCTGGTAGGACCCCTAGAATCCAGCAGCGACTCCTGTTTCCACAATAAATCCTGCACAGTCATCTTGGCCTAATATGGCTGGGAAGGGTTATGTGCCTAGCGGTCAAGGAGATGATGGAGAGCCCTCCCTAACCTTACTGCAGCCTCAATGTCTGTCCACACAACCCAGAGGCTCCTGGGTGACTCTTGCCCACCCCTGCCGTAGAAACCTCTTCCAAAAACCGAGACCCGCTCAGATACCCACCAGCAACAACACCTTTTAAAGGGAAGGGGGAAAGTCGGTATATCTTAGAATTGCCGCCTATACTAGAAATTACATTTTATTTTACAAACAACCTGGGTGACCAACAAAGGGGGTTACTGTGCCCAATTGAAATGACCCTGGTTGAGATTCCGAGGTCGGTCCTTACGGCGAAGCAGGCTCAGCAGGAGGCGCTGAGTTGGCTGGTTTTGGTGAGAGACAGCAGGTGCAATGAAGCCAGGCCTGTTGACAATGGAGACTTATTACCCGGTGGAATAGTTTCTAAAGAGAAGCTGGTGTTGGGCGACTGAGGGAAATGTCCTTCTTGCTACTGTCCGAGTCTCAGTCCAAGGGATACTTGACAGCATGACGCCACAGTGGGAGGGTAGAGTGACTAGATGGTGACCAGCAAAATGATGCCCAGTTCACGCCACGTAGAGGTGTATATTGAAGTGACACTGTCTCAGCTGCCTACGTGCCTAATGTCTTACCCAGTGCATTACCCAGTTATTCTAGCGCGCGGGGATCCTGACTGCTCCCTAGGCCTTTGAAGAAAAAGGCAACCATTTGCCTCCAGGCTGCAGATCCCTAGCTTCAGACAGCTGCACCTCTTAGGCAGTCGTACTCCAGTCGCAGACTCGTCCCCAGCCCCAAGGCCAAAAGCGGCTCTACATCCCAGACCATCACCCATAAAGCGAAGCCGCTCACCCTCAAACTAAGGCAGAGTCAGCTGGCGGCATCTGAGGAGGACTGCCCATCAGCCAGGGTCGCCGGAGCCCCTCAATCTCCGCTGCCTTGCGCAGCCGCTGGAGGCGCTGGAGTCTTCTTGTGGTTCTTGCGGGCTGGGGCTCGGTTCGCCAGGCCGTCTGCGGGGGCGTCTGAGCCGTTCTCCACGGCCCTCGAGGACGAAACCAAGGCGTTCACCGTGCCGAGCGCCCGCAGCAGGGCGGGCCCGCGGGGCTCGCGGCGGACGGGCGGCGGCGGCGGCGGTGGCGGCGGCGGCAGCAGGGCGCGCAGGGCGTCCAGCTCGGCCCGCAGCTCCGCGCGCAGCGCCTCGAGCCCCGCGCTCAGCTCGGCGCGCACGGCCGCCAGCCCCTCCTCCAGCCGCCGCTCGCTCACCTCCAGGACGCCGGCGGGGTAGGTGGCGCCGCCGCGCGGCTCCCCGCACACCGAGCACACCGAGCCGCCGCTGCGCGCGTCCCTCCTGTCGCCGGCCCCCGCCGGCCCGGCCTGCGCGCCCGCGCGCTCCACCAGCCGCAGCATTCGCGGCGCCTCGGCTCGCGCCGCCGCCTCGGCCCGCAGCTGGCCACGCAGCCGAGCCAGGCGGCCGGGGGCGCGGACGTCTTCGGGGACCGGCCCGTTGGGCTGCGAGCCCGGGTCAGGCCGGCGGCCCACGCCTCGCCTCAGCGCCTCTCTAGCGCCGTAGGCATTGCGCGCCTGAGTCCACGAGCGCCCGGGCGCTGCCGCCATGCACTGCTACCTGCACCACTCTCTGCCAGTCCGGCCGAGGGGACCAGGGCCCCAGCCTGCAGCCTAGCGACCGCTGGACCCACGGGACCCACGGGACCCACGAGAACGCTCCCCCTGGGAAGACTGCGGGAACGACCAGGCCTGGGGGAACCCCCGGCAGGACCAGTTCCCGAGTGGCTGGGGCTACAGGGAGACGTGGCTTGGGGGAGGGTTGTACCTGCAGGCTGGGTTATTTGAAACTTAGCCCTAGGGACCCTGTTGTTGGCTGGGGACCCCCCATATGGGACTTAGGTTGGCCTCTAGGCAGCAGCAATAGTAATGCTGCTAAAGCTCAGACACCCTAAGGCTGGAATCAAAACCCACCTCACCTCCTCTCCTTGTCCTGGCCACAGCAGGGGAAGCTGGGCCGGACAAGGATCAGCCCCATCCTTCAGCTGTGCATGCGTGCATGTGTGTTTCAAACCGGCCGAGCACTCTACCTGAGCTACACCCCAACCCACACCACTCAGCCGCCCTTGAATCTCCCACAGTCCACCCTTGTCCACAAGACTCCATCCTTGTCCCTGGCATCTTCAACCCAGGCTCCTGTCCTTCTCCCCAGCCTTCCAAGGGGCTTCCTGTCCCTAGCATGGACACGTCTCAGAGGCTGCCAAGCCCCAGCCCGCACATCTCATCCCCTTTAACCTCTTCTAACCAAACCACCGAGTCACCCCCTGGGCCTTTACACACACAGACTCCGTGCCCCTCCCCTCTGTGGACAGTAGCCTCGACGGACTGAGTTCCCGATTCTCCTGCCTCCACCTCGTGAGCGCTAGAATACAGGTGTGTGTCATCAGGCCTAGTTTTTTGTTTTGTTTTGTTTTGTTTTGAAGATTTTATTTTTTTTATTTTACACGCGTGCTCTATCTGCATGTACACCTGCAGGTCAGAAGAGGGCACCAGATCCCAGTATAGATGGTTGGGAGCTACCGTGTGCTTGCTAGGAATCACACTCCGGACCTCTGGGAAGAGCAGACAGTGCTCTTAGCCTCTGAGCGTCTCTCCTGCCCCTCACCATGTCCAGTTTTTGCAGTCAGTGCAAGGGATTAAACCCAGGGACTCCCTGGTGCTGAGGGGCAGTCGGCTAACTCAGTTACATGCCTAGCTAGTTTTGACTTTAGTTTGGGGGTGACTTTTTAAGATTTATTTACTGTTTATTTTTCCTGTTTTATGTGTGTTAGGAGTATTTGGCCTGTGTGTGTGTGTGGCATGCGTGTTTGGTGCCAGAGGAGGTGATGGAGGCTGGAAACTAAACCCAGGTCTTTCTCAACAAGTGCTGTTAGCCACTGAGCCAGTTCTCCAGCATGTTTTGCTCAGTTTTGAGACAAGGCCTTGCTGTGTTGCCTGGGCTAGTCTCGAATTCCTGTGCTCAGATGCTCTCTCCTGCCACAGCCTTACCAGTAATTGGTACTATAGGCACAGGCTGTTGTATCTGGTTTACAGTGATTTGTTGATTTTTGTTTTGTTCTTTGAGATAGGGTTCTCTGTGTAGGCTTGGCTGGCCTGGACTCGCTTGGCCTCAGACTCACTGCCATCTGCCTGCCTCTGCCTCCTGGAGTGCTGGGATTAAAGGTGTGGGCTCCAGGCCCTGATGCTTGCAGTGATTTTAAGTGACCCTCTGCCCTTCACAGCAAGTCTGGAGCCATGGCTGGCTCCTCTAGGTTGATTAGGCCCTCAGTCGTGCTCAATGTGTTGACTGTTCAATGAAGGAATACATACATGGATGGGCAGGCTTGAGCACAGGAGCCTAGCTCACCCCTCCTACACGCCCAGCCGAGTCCCATTAGGGGCCTGTCCTTGCTGGCGTTTCGAGGCTGTGTTTATTACCCTCTCACTTTCTGCGGAGCCTCTTACCGGCCTGATTCATTCCCACCCCTGTACAAGCTGAGCTGTGCTTGCAAGCGATATGTCGGGTTGTGTGTCCCTCTAGAGGGCAGTATCCCACCTGGCATGCTGTGCTCACGGTACCCTTGGGGTGTTGTTAACACTGGGTGCTCAGTGCCCTGGGACCTCTGAAGACAGTCGGAGGGAGGGAGGGCTCTGGTGGGCCCAGCAGTGCCGGGCCGGGCTACCTGATATGTGTGGAGCTAGCTCTGCCTCTCTGCCTGCCTGCGCCTGCGTGTTTGAGGCAGGGTGTCTACCGTTTGTGGGCTGCCTGGTGAGGGCTACCTGTTCCCCTCCAGAAAGCCCAGAGATGAGAATGTGACACTCAGTATCTTGGACGTCCCCTGTTCTTGCTGACTTATTGTTCCCCTGGGACCTACTGTATTTCCAGATGAACTCTAGAGCTCATTAGCCGTGCTCCGTAGTTAAAATGCTGCTGAGTAAAAAGCCTTGAATTCCTGCCCCAGGCCTGCTCCTGAGGGGTTCTAACTCTCTGACCCCGTCTACACCTAGGAAGCCCAGGAGGCCGGGAAGGTGACGGAGACTCTAGGCTTGCAGACAGGATTAGAGGTCAGAGGAGCCCAAGCAGAGAGGTAAATAATTCAGCAGTTTTATATTTGACTTAAGATTTTTATGAAGCTGGGCGTGGTGGCGTACGCCTTTAATCCCGGCAACAGCAAGGCAGAGGCAGGCAGATCTCTGTGAGTTCGAGGCCAGCCTGATCTACAAAGCGAATCCAGGACAACCAAGGCTACACAGAGAAACCCTTTGTCCCAAAAAACCAAAAAGAAAAGAAATGTTTATGAATATGCTGAGCTACAGACTGAGCCTCCACAGAGCGTCTCAGGTTGTCCCTTGTGAAGACCGCAGACAAGGAGTCATGGGTTGTCTAAGAAGGCTGGGAGAGTCCAGCGGGAAAAAGCCCAGAGGACTCTAGCATGTCCAGAGTAGGGCTGCAGAGCTGAAATGCAAGCCACACACACACACACTCACACACCATCCCCAGCCTCTGAGCTCAAGCAGAGGTCAGGAAGTAGGTGGGCCCCCTGGGGCTGCTGCATCTGTCTCACAAGAACAAGTCCCTGGGATCGTGCCCCAGCACCTCAGGGTGGGGAGGCTGGCCCAGGTCGGATGGGTGTGGAAGGCTGGAGCAGACGCTGAGGTCTGGAGGCAGACACTTCGGGGAAACAGACAACCATCACCCAGATGGTTATTCAGGGAGGACTTGCCATGGGGGGTGGGGTGGGGATGGGGCGAAAAGCAGAGCCTAAGCTGGAGCACAGAACAAAGAGCAGGCTAGCCTCTGCTTCCCCCTGGGGGAGTCCACCAGGGCTGGGCCAGCGCTGCAGAACAGGGAGCCTGGCTGCCATGTTGTTCCTATCTGGCCCCTGCGCCAGCCCCGTGCATCCAGGTGGGACCTCCTGAAAGGGCAGTCAGTGTCCAACTCATGGAGAGTGGGGGTGGAACACGGGGGACCAAGCAGAGCTGGGGGGGGGCAATCTGTACCAGTGACTTAAATGTCATCACTACTGCCACCACTGTATTCTTGCCGTTAAACCCTGGCAGTCACCAAGAGAGGAGTTATTTCCCAGAGCCAGAGGGCACCTGGGAGCCAGGAGCGCGCTCAGCCGTGTTGGAGGGTCTCTGATGGCTTTAGAGGTAAGGGAGCTGTGCAAACAGCTGGGGGATGGAGAGCTGGCCTCACGCCCTTACTGGGCGTACCAGAGCACCCCCAAAAACAGTGACATGGAGCTCCTGCCAAGTTCAAGCTGTGTTAGTTCTCAGTGAAGTGCAGCCAAGCACAGAGCCCTCGATGCCGCCTCTGTGGCAAGAGATGGAAGCCATCTCTGCAGCCCTGGGGCCCTGGTACTGCATCCTGGAGGCGGGGGGGGGGGAGTGGGGGGCGGGGGGGGGCGAGGGGGGGGGAGGGCGGCCGGGGGGGGGGGGGGGGGGGGAGGATACCGGAGGGAGTGAAGAGAGCTGGAGGGAGCAGGAGCAGGGCGGAGCTGCTGTGTGTATGGCCTGCTGTGAGCCCCAGCTCTTCCTGGGTCTCCGGTAGCCCTGCCACAGTCTCGGGTACAAGCTGGAGTCAGGTGGTCAGTGTGGTCCTGCCCGTTGCTGACCGGTGGCTGGTTTTGCTTTAGTCTGTCTCACAAAGCCATCTAACGAGTCCTCGGCCCTTTGCAATATCTCTCTCTGGGACACAAATTCCCCTCTGGCTGGTGCCAGGCTTTCCCTTCCTCCAGCATAAAATTTCTGGGAAAAGTCTAAATTCCTTGTTTAATTGTTTAAACAGTCTGTACAAACACCTCTCTTTCGAATGTCTCAGCTCCTGCAAGAGCTGTTACACTTCTGTTGCCTTAATTTCCCCAACTGTCAGAGCTCTGGGAGATCCTAAGCTGCCAGACAGTGATGAGAGGGAAAAAAAAATGTGTCTGTGCTCACGGAGAAGCACAAACATCCGGATTTTGAACTTGAGGAATCTGTTTCCAAACTGAGTGGAAGAGAACTGGGGCCTGAGTGTCCCTGCATGGTCCAGGGCTTCCTTCTGTAGGGGTGAACTTGCCCTGAACACCCCTGGGCACTGGCCATACAGAGAGTTTTTTTGGGTACTGTGCTGAGGTAGGTGGCTCTGCAGGGGGCAATTTTATCACTCAGTAATGACCTTGTCCTAATGAGCTCATTACCTGGTAATGATTTTGTTTTCAAGGCTTTGGCGTCAGCAGCTTCCCAGACTCTGGGAAGTCTGGCCCGAAGTGGCTCTGACTAGTCTAGGCCTTGGGCCTTAACCCCTGTGACCTGTCTGGGACAAAGATGGAAATGGACCTGGCAGCATGTGTGCCTCAGCTCCCCTCCCTTGTGGAAAAGGCCTATACCCCAATCTGCTTCATTCTTACCACAGTAAAAGTCCTCTGCCCAGCCACACTTTCCTCAGGCTCCTGAAGCTCCCTGGGTTCCTGTGTGAGCTTCCATCTGGGTTCCTGCTTTAGCACGAACTCTCCTCAGCCTAGTACTACCTTACAGGCTCATGTCTGCAATCCCAGCATTTAGGAAGCAGAAACTGCAGGGTTGCTGTGGGTTCAAAACCAGTCTATGCTGCGTAGTTCCAGGGACAGCCTGGACTGAAGAGTGAGAGCCTGTCTCTAAAAACACAAACCAAAAAGGAATTCTGCTAAGTCAGTTTAGCAAGGGCCAATATTTGCCCACTTCAGCCTCCACCATGTCCCGGATGATCTGACAGCCTCACCCATTTTCAACAAGAACTCCCCTTACCCGGTTCCCTTTGTAAAGTCTCATCACGGTCCCTCCCTGCTGCTCCAGTACAAATCCCCACGTTGTTATTCTGTGTTTAGAGCGGAATCCCATCTCAGCAGAACCTGCACCACCGCAGCGCCCGGCTCAACCCAGGTGGTCCTCAAAGAGGATCTGCAGAATTACAATATGTGGCTGAATCTTTGTTTGGTTTTTATGGTTTTGGTTTTGGTGTTTCGAGACAGGGTTTCTTGGTGTAGCCATGGCTGTCCTGGAACTTGCTCTGTAGACCAAGCTGGCCTTGAATTCACAGAGATCCACCCACCTCTGCCTGCCCAGTGCTGAGTGCTGGGATCAAAGGCATGTGTCACCACCACGGCCCAACAGCTGAAGCATCTTACGTGTAACATGGATACAAAAGAGGCCCACACATAGGGCTGCTGTTGCCTGACAGAATGTGGCTGGCCACCTGGGAAGGATCTGTCCAGCTGTCTGTGGTCTTTCCACGTCCCCCTTCCCCCTGCCTGCTGAGCTGTCCCGGTCACCTTCCAGACCGTGGGAGGGATCTTTTTCATTGTTCCTGGAGAAGAGCCAGGGAGGAGAAGCCATAAAGCAGGTCAGCCTGCCCGAGGCCCACACTGCAGTGGGACACTCCCCTGCTGATGGTCCGGCAGGAGCCTATTCTGAGCCTGGGTTTACACATCACTGTTACGGTGCCCCTTGTTCTTCCTTCCCCAAACTGCCCTCTCTTTCTGCCCCTGTCTTGTGTGCCTTTTGGCTGACGTCCACCTACACTGTCACCCATCACATAGTAGGCACATCACAAACCCTCAGGCTATGCTGCCAGGAAGTGTGAGGGCCAAGGGGGTAAGAGGGATGGAACACGCTTGCGATCACACAGAAGCCAGGTGTGAGATCTCTGGTGTTGGGGGAATCTGTTTCCAAACTAAGGGGAGGAGAATGTGGGGGGTGGGGCTGCATGGTCCAGGGCTTCCTTCCATGGGGGCTGACCTTGCCCTGAACAACTCTGGGCACAGACAGGTTTTCTGGAGCTGTGCTGAGGCAGGTGGCTCTGCAGGGGGCAAATTCATCACTCAGTAATAACCTCCTAATGAGGTCATTGTCTGACCTAATGAGCTCATTACCTGGTAATAACCTTGTTTGCTAGGTCCTAGGTCAGCTGGGGAGAAAGCCTGGCTTATAAAGCGCTTGCTACATAACTGTGAGGACCCAAGTTCAAATCCACAATAGCCAGACAAGGTAGAATGCATCTGTAACCCCAGCACAATGCGTCCTTCCAAAGATGTCGGGCAGAGACAAGAGAACCCCAGAAGCTCACAGGCCGGCCAGCCTGGCTCTCAAAACCTCAATTCGGGAGGCAAGGAACCTTACCCCAGCTTATACTCCAAACCCACTCTCACACACAGGAACATACGCACACACAATAAATAAATTAATCTTATCAATGTCGTGTCAGCCCAGGGCTTGGCATTCCGAAGGCATCAAGTAAGTGCTTGGGCCTCTGCTCACGGCAGGCCAGCTGCTGGTCCTGTCTCCATTTTTTCATGTCCTGCCCAGCTGGAGCCCAGGACACCCCGCTCTTGCCTTCTTTGGCTAAGAGGCAGAGGCTTTAATCGCCTGTACATCTCGGAGAGGGAGAAGAGGAAGTGTGTCTCTTGGGCAGCCAGTGCTGTCCTCTAGCCAGGAAGGGGTCAAGCAAGG
Source organism: Psammomys obesus (assembly GCF_907164565.1). Taxonomy (NCBI): domain Eukaryota; kingdom Metazoa; phylum Chordata; class Mammalia; order Rodentia; family Muridae; genus Psammomys; species Psammomys obesus. The sequence continues at coordinate 1,251,641 of NW_026591497.1, read as the reverse complement.
AGGCCCCAGCCCCAGCCACCATCGAGTGCTTGCCACGCCCAGAACCCAGCAGACCTCGACCAGGACCCAAACCAGACCATGGTGGACATCTGCACCTCTTTAGCCAATGCCTCCCCCATGCAGGGCCTTCCTCCCCAGCTTCTGTCTCTTCAACGAGAAAGCTTGAAGTTGGCTAATTATTTTTTATTACGCATTTACTGTAAACTGCAATAGCACACAAAATACTGCCTACTGTCTGCTTCAGCCAAAACATCATTACATTAGGCACAGGGTGACCCCAGCTCCTCGTCCATTGCCCCGAGGCACCATGCAATCCTGTATCTCTGAGCACTGTAGGCCGTGCTTTGCCTGGCTCTGATTTTAAGCTGGTATTATGCTATCTGTGATCTTCTGGGATTTGCTGTGCAACCCAACACTCCTTTCTGTGTTTTGTTCTTGTGAAGTGCTGTCTTCCTTGCTCCAAGCAAATGCCCTGCAGCTGTGCTACACTTTAGTCTTTACTTATGAGGTTCATGCATCTGTTTGTGTAGTCTCAGTATGTTTATTTTCACTGCTGTATAATATTTCAACTGAATTATTTATACTCCCTAGTAGTGGACATTTGAAACCTTCTGGTTTATGTTTGCTGCTAATTAATTAACTTATGCTGCTAATTTATTTTTTAACCTGTCTTCTGGGGCTCACATGAAATAATTTCTCAGACGGTTGTGTTAAGATATAAAAATATGGTGCGTAGTTCATTTACATAAGGGAAGGGCTGGAAAATGTCGGTTGCTAAGCCTGACCACTGAGCTGGATCCCTCACGACCCACATGACAGAGAATGAGAACTGAGTTCCACAAATTGTTCTCTGACCTCCACATGCATGCCGAGTCTCACACACACACACACACAAACACACACACACACACACATGCATGCACTGGAGGAAATGCCAGTCTGTTCACCAGTTTCCAGCCCCAGAAGCAGTGGAAACCCCGTCCTTCTCCTCCCCCTTCCCATCCTCCTCTCTCTTGTTTCTATTTTAGTTAAGGCAGGATCTCTGGTAGCCCAGGCTGACCTCCAACTTGCTATCTAGAAAATCCTGGCCTTGAGCTCCGGAATATCCTGCCTTCATCTAGTGCTAGATTCCCAGCAAGCACCCACGCCTGCTTCACCATCCTCTACCGGTTAGCCGTGCACAGTGCCGGCTCTGTGAAGGGTTCGGTCCTACTTTTTGTTGTTATAAATTGTAGACATCTTAATCAACTAATTTATTTTGATTAAGAGATACCTTACAGGGGCTGAAGAGATGCCTCAGCACTGAAGAGCACTGGCTGCTCATTCAGGTGCCCTGGGTTTGGTTTCTGACACCTACAGGACAGCTCACGACCATCAGTAGCTTCAGTTCCAGGGGGTCCTATGCCTTTCTTTGGCCTCCTCAGGCTCCAGGCCCACACAGCACACAGACTGCATGCAAAACACCCAAACATGGAAAGTTAAAAAAAAAAAAACTTTTTTCAAGACACGGTTTCTGTGTCACCCTGGCTGTCCTGAACTCACTCTGTACGCCAGGCTGGCCTCGAACTCAGAGATTCACCTGCCCCTGCCTCTGGAGTACTGGGATTAAAGACATGTGCTGCCGCTGTTACGGCTAAGTAGTAATAATAATAGGAACCATGATGATGAGAGGATTCAGCTTGCGCAGAGCATAACCCATGAGGCGTCCAGCACACTTTTTAACTTGTGTGTGACCATGAGACTAACGCCTTGTCCAAGCTGTGACCTACGTGAGCACCTGGAAAGATCGTCCAGCAGGCAGCTTCCAGGCGATCTGTGGGTGCGTGCAGGCCCGTCCCCCCGTAGCGGGCAGCTTGTGGTGCCGTGCCGTGAGCAGGAGCTTTAGGCCTAACATGACTGCTCATTTCAGTCATTTATTTTGTTGTGTGTGTTTTCCTAATAACTCTTCCCTTCTGACAAATGAACACTTCTGTGCTCACTCTTTTGCTAGATGGGACTGGAGACCGCTAGGCGGCCCCGGCGATGGAATGTGGGCATTTACCCCTCATCTGGTCATGCCAGGCAAGGCTGGCTGTGTAGACAGTGATGCCAAGGTCTTGGGTGCAATCTGGAAACTGGCACTTGCCATTGCCCCCACATAAGTGTTGTCAAATGTTCCAGACACTAGATATGAACTGCCTTGTTCGCCATCCCAGAATGCACCTTGCTAAGTGAGAACTTGAGCCATCCTGAGCTCCCCGTGATTCTGCTGACTATGTGCTGTGTGTTTTCACTTCCCCGTTGGAGGGGGATGAAGAGCTGTGCAGTTTCTAGCCAGCCCTCACAGCTCTCCCGACTCCGGCTTTTGACTCTTTCATCCCAGGTCCTCCCACTCGGGACCCTGTCGAGAAGCCTGATATAGCTGTTACACACACACACACAAATAAACATGTTTGAGTTGCTAGCTTGGACTTCATTTAAAAAAAAAAAAAAAACAACAAACACTTAAATACATTTTGTTTGGGGATTAGGATTTCCAACAGTTTCGGACCTGACCCTAAGCACACTTCTGCTACTTCGAAGCTCGCTGTCACACGAAAGGGCGTTCACAGCGTTGACCTTGACCAACAAAAGTGTCACTCAGCTCCACGGAAGGTGCTCTGCACTCTGTAAGGCAGCCAGCCAGAGAGAGGACGCTGTAGCTAAAAGCCGGGCCGCTCTTCCAGAAGAACCGGGTTTGAGTCCCAGCCCCCACACGGCAGCTCACAACTGTTCATCCGGAGGCTCTGAGGCCATCCTCTGTCCTCCTTGTTCACTAGGCACACACAGGGTGCGCAGACACACGCACAGGCAAAATGCCACCACAC
>NW_026591497.1:1236915-1248785 GCF_907164565.1 Psammomys obesus | reverse complement strand
GCAGGGCTCACAATACGAGCTCACAACATGGAGCTCACAACACACACTGAGAGCCCACCACACGGAGCTCACAATACACACACAGAGCTCACAGCACAGAGCCCACAACACGGAGCTCACAACACAGAGCCCACAACACAGAGCCCACAACACAGAGCTCACAACACGAGCCCACAACACAGAGCCCACAACACACACAGAGCCCACAACACGGAGCTCACAACACGGAGCTCACAACACAGAGCTCACAACATGGAGCCCACAACACAGAGTTCACAACACAGAGCTCACAACACGGAGCTCACAACACAGAGCCCACAACACAGAGCTCACAACACAGAGCCCACAACACAGAGCCCACAACACGGAGCTCAAAATACACACACAGAGCTCACAACACGGAGCTCACAATACACACACAGAGCCCACAACACAGAGCTCACAACACAGAGCCCACAACACAGAGCTCACAACAGAGCCCACAACACAGAGCTCACAACACAGAGCCACAACACGGAGCTCACAACACAGAGCCCACAACACAGAGCCCACAACACAGAGCCCACAACACAGAGCTCACAACACAGAGCCACAACACAGAGCTCACAACACAGAGCCACAACACGGAGCTCACAACACAGAGCCACAACACGGAGCTCACAACACAGAGCCCACAACACAGAGCCCACAACACAGAGCCCACAACACAGAGCTCACAACACAGAGCCCACAACACGGAGCTCACAATACACACACAGAGCCCACAATACGGAGCTCACAACACAGAGCCCACAACACGGAGCTCACAATACACACACAGAGCTCACAGCACAGAGCCTACAGCACAGAGCTCACAACAGAGCTCATAACACGAAGCTCATAACACACACAGAGCTCACAACATGGAGCTCACAGCACAGGCGACTCGAGTCTAAGTCACTGAGTGAAGACAGATTCCAGAATGTGGACATGCCCGAGACGTGGGCCCTACTGAGCGCTGCACACACAGGCACTTAGGAGTCCAAGCTCCAGATCCCACACGGTGGCAGGAGAACACCAACTCCCCAAAAATCATGCTGTGACCTCCACAGAGCACCACACACACCCTATGCACACACACACACCCTACACACACCCCTACACATACACACTCTACACCTATACACGCACAGATACACATACCCCTCACACACAACAACAATAAATAAAAACGGTAAACTTATATATCTACCAAAAGTTCTAAGATTAAGTGTTTTGTTGAAAATGGAGACAGGTTCCCATTATGTCCTTCTGGCTGCGCTGAAACTCGCTGTGCACACCAGGCTGGTCTTGAACTCACGGAGATCCTCCTGCCTCTCTGCCTTCTGAGTGCTGGGATTAAAGGTTTGTGCTATCATACTCAACCAAAATAAAGTTGCTTTAATTTATCGTCAACTGTATTTCACTTGCACACATGTTCTACAATGGGGCATGTAAAATTACTCAGGTGCAAAGGATGGGAAGCAGCAACAAGTTAAAAGCCTGCTCCGCAGACCTCAAAAGATAGCCCAGGATCTGGGCCTCCCTTACAGCCATCTGCCTCGTCTCCTGGTTTCTGCCCGCTGTGGATGTCTGTTTAGCTCCACTTGTTTTCAGTACAGCCGGTTGCTACGAACTGAACTCAGGACCTCTGGAAGAGCAGGTAGCAGAAGCGCTCCATAAACTCTGAGCCATCTCTCCAGCCCTATTCTAAATACCGGAATTTGTCTTCATTTAGTTATTTAAACTCATTCTGTCTGCACTGTTAGCTACTGTTGTACAACAGATTGCCTTCCCTTAAATAAATGGGTCAAAACGAGAGATCTTCCCTCATTTTAGCTCTCTGTGTCACTCTCAGGGACCTCCCATGACATGAGCCTCCAAAGTCAGGTCCACTTGTGGTAACAAAGCTGTGAAGGGGATAAGCGAGAGGCCAGTTTCTTGCCTCTGAGATCTAATGTCCTAAGCTATGGTGTTGGCTCTCCCAGAGGGAGTGACGTTATGCCTTAGCTTAATGATCCACACACGGCATTGTTTCAGAGGCCTACCTAATCATGGGAGATATTACACTAGGGTGTAAAATGAGAAAATAGGAATGTTTAGGGCCAGACAGTAGTCTAGCCATCATAGCAGGGGAAGTCTGAGGGCACGGGCACCAGTGGCCTTCCCAGGTGACAGGGCTGACGCTGGCTGTATGGACGTGGTGCCTATGCACGACCTGGATCCAGCGGGATAAGGTGGAAGTATCAGAGCTTTAGATCAGGTTCAGGCTGCCACCAAGACCTTTCCTGGCTCCTGAGAATGGACCTTGGTCGGGGTCACCTCTTCCATCCAGTGGCAAGCCAGACAATTCCACCCATGTGTATCTCTTCCCAGTATCTCAGTTCCACACCCACGAAGGTGCCACACTTACTCCCTGAAAATGCACAAATGGGTCTCCTTCCAGGAGCCTGGAGGCACAGGGAGAGGGCTCTCAGTGGCTACCGATGCTGGCCCCTGAACTACATTTCCCAGAGGGCTGTGGCAGGGCAGTTCCCGACCGGCTCCTGGGAACCGGAGATCCTGGCCTGCCTGGTGCAAAGTCTCTTGGGAAGTGTAGTTCGCCTCATACAGCGACGGTCTGTTCTTGGTAGTTGCTGTGCTTGGCCTATGCACTCACAGCTCTTGGCAGCTGAGATTTGACCGACCGGTTCTCCCCGAGACTGTGTCATCGGGTGAATGAGGCAGGGCCTGACCGAGTCCACCCGACCTGAGTTCCGGTAAGAGTGGTCTGCGCAGGGAGAGGAGGGCGCCCGTGCCCGAGGCTGTGCCAGAGCTGCGCGGAACTTGACAGTCCTGTGGCACCTCAACGAGAGCAGAGGGGTGCGGTTTCCCTCTGCCAGTAAATGCATATTTGCAGAAACCTGAAGGAAACTTCTGATGTGAAATTCCGCTCAGAAGAGACTACTGAGAGCTGCACAAAACTGAACACGCGTTCTTACACGGTGTTAGGCAAAACCTACAGAAGCCTACAAAGCCTGTACAAAGTGATTCCACTTACATACATTTAATTTGAGAATTGCATACAATTTATTTTGAACATAATTTACCACCTCCAACACCACCAAAACCTCCCAGCACTTTCTACCCGACTTTGAAATTACTTTTTTTCAACTTTTTATTGATTATTTGTGAGCTTCACATCATGCACCCCAGTCCCACTCACCTCACCGTCCCCTCATATCTGCCCTTCACCTTTGTAGCCTCTCCCCACCTCCCCCCCCAAAAAAACCACACAACCAACTAACCAACCAAACATACAAAAAAGCGTTGAAAAACTTCTCATCATGGAAGCTGTAGTGTGTCATAGTGTGTCACACATCTTCACTTGAAAATATTCATTCCAGTGAGCCAATTGTTCTGGTTCCAGATCTCTAGCTTCTGTGACACCATCAATATTGGGTCCTCACTGGGCCTGCTCCCAGTCATCCTGTTCTGTGTCATGGAGGACCGTCCCTTTCGCATGTCCCAACCTCCCAACTCTTCTCAGAAGATACAGATTTTGGGGATGAGAGACCAAAGAATTAAAAATTAGCTTTTTGAGTTCTTGGTTTAAAGTTTTAAAGCACAAGCCTGAACAAAGGCCAGACAGGTGGAGACATGTCCAGCCACCTGTGGGGAGGAACCAGCCTTACTGCATTCTTTTCTGCCCACTCGAGAGACAGTTGCTAGGAAACCAGCCCAGATTGCCCCTCTCCCCTAGGACAGCCAAACAAGGGAAGCCAGACCATTAATGGTTTTGGGGTCTCCCCACAGCCAATCAGATCAAAATGCAACATCCCCTTTTGTGTTTCAAACAAGAGACACTTGCCAGGCAGGATTTCCCCTGCTTTGGGTGTCCTGGGAGGGACTGGAATCTTTATATCACCCGCCTACCCTGAGCACAAGGCTCTCTACTCTCAACCACTGAGTCACTGACAATGTGTGAGCCCAAGCTATTGCTTTAATAAAAAGATCCTCACATATTTTGCAATGGATTCAACTCCTGGCAGTCTTTTGGGGTCTTGTGAATAGGGCACAAAATACTTGGGGGCTCACCAGGGTCCCCAAGACCTCCCAGAACCCCAAGCCAGAGGATTGGAACCCTGGGTAAGCACTTTTGTCTTGGCCAAGTTCTGTGTCTCTGTTCTGTCGTTCTGTGTATTTTTGAGATCTCAAGGTGGTACACAGTGGGTGGCCAGGGAGCAGTTGTGTTGATAATACACTAGCTGATAAGCTGGCAGTCTGCAGCCATGGGGATATAGGAGATGTCAGCGATCCTGGCAGGGACAGGGCTCCCCAATAGCACTGTGAGGGACAGGGGTCCCAAGTCTGTTTGATAAGCCAAGAAGAATGTGGGTCACTCCCACAGGGACAGGAAGTGCTGCCAACATACTGGTTTGAGGTTCTTACCCACTCACCTGGCGGAATCTGTTGTTTGGCTTTGTGTTTGTCTGGCTGTTTGTCTGTGGTGACTGTTCTCATTTCTTTGGATGGGACTCTCTGGTCCCTGGTCTGGCAGAACAACAGGCTGCTGTTCCAAGCTCTGGTGTAGTTGGGTGGAGCCCGATTTGGGGCCAGGCCACCTGTATTAGAACAGGAAAGAGGACCCACTGAGAGACGGGCCACTGTTCCTTTGGCTTGTTCTTCCTTTCTTTTTGTGCACATTGTACTGGTACATTGTTTTCTTGTGTTATTCTTTTATAGGTTTGTTTGTTTATGATGGTCTCAGTGGGCAGATGACCAATCAGCTGTGTACTGAGGTGACTTTGCCTGCCTCATGCTCCCAACGCTAAAAGCTGGGGCACCTCTGGTTGCTGGTGGGAGTATGCCTCAGGGCGGGAGAAGTAGAGGACAGCCAAGAGCTGGGTGGGTTGTGAGAGCTTACCCAGGCTGATGGGACAGCTGGATGGAGTGAGAAAAGTTTTGTCTGTCTGTTTAAATGTATGTATGGCCATCACATGTTTATTTCTGACTGACCATAAATGGTTAATATGCACTGTATGTCTTGGTTATAGATTAACAGTTATTGGATATGTTTAAAGGTTAAATTCAAACTCTCGTTTAGAACATATATATGTGCATATATGTTTGTGAGATCTATAGAACAAATGTTTTTAAATAGCAACCATGTGTCTTGCCATGCCATGTGATGTGACGCCACCATTTTGAAATTGCCACATATTGTGGGGCAGAACAAAGGAGAAGAAAAATCACAGAACCTCTTAGTTGTAATGAATTCTGTTTATCTTATTTCCTTTTAGACTAAGAAGACAAATCTCATTTTAAATTGGTATTGATTTTAGAGATTGAATTGTTTGCACTGGTAGAATTTGGTTTTGACTTTTAAGATTAGGGTTATCCTTTGTGACCTCACTCCTAAAGTGGGTACTTTATTTTTTAAAATAATTTATTTAATTTTATTCTTTGTGCATTGGTATGAAGGTTGTGAGCTGCCATGTGGGTGCTGGGAGTTGAACCCAGGTCCTTTGGAAGAACAAGCAGTGCTCTTAACCACTGAGCCATCTCTCCAGCTGGTACTTTATTTTGATATTGCAAAAACAGATTTCTTCTAAAAATGTGTTTAAGGCTATGAAACATTTTAAAGTTTATCAGGTATTTTATAATAATGTCTTTATGGAATATATATATATATATATATATATATATATATATATATATATATATATTTCAGGCTTGTGCTTTTACAGCATGCTGTATGTGTAATTGAGCCTTGTTTTGAGGCCAACTCAAAGGCCCAGATCCGGGCCTGGGTCATAGCTGAACTGGTCAGCGAAGCAGCTCTCCTTTATCTGCTCACCAGGGTGAGCTCTCCAGCACTGCTCTGGCTAGGCCACTCAATGCCCATTAGCAGGAGGCAGGGCCAGCCCTCCTGCTCTCAGAACCTCCAGTGGCTTACCGGTGCCTTCACCATCAGGGCCAGTTCCACTGGGTTGTCCAGGCGAGGTGCAGGGCCTGCTCTCCTAAGGGCAACAGCCAGGGAGGGGTCAGGACTAGCTCTCTCTCTGTTGTGTCCTCTGGGCTAGCTGTCCCTGTGGTATAGAGGAGGCAGAGTATCACCCCAACACACAGGGCACCTTACTGTAGACAAGTGTTGGAGTCAGCTCTCCTACACTCACCCCCTAGGAATCTGTTCACTCACACCTGACACCAGGGCCAGCACCGCTGTGCTGCCTGGGGGGGATGCAGGACCTGCTCTCTCCATGTTGTCACTGGTGAGAGGTGAGGCCAGCTCTCCTGCCCCCAGTGAGTGGTAGGACCAGTTCTGCACAGCCCCTGGACATCTGTGTAGCTCCTGTGGCTCCCCTGACCAGGGATGCCCCCGTGTTCTTTAATGGTAATATAATCGTGGCCATTGCACTTACCCCCTGCCTCTTTATAGCCAGGGACGCAGACAGGACCCTTATCAGCATCTCCGGCTTGGACGTTGTATGGCTCTGCTGGTTAAGGTCAAAGTCTGGTGTTTCCGGATTGCCTCTGAGCTCCAGCTATAATGGTGGACTCCCTTCCTCATTGGGGTTCTCTCTTTGCCTGATCTGGGGAGCCCCAGATTTTGTAAGGAGCTTCTCATAGCCCTGAGGGAAGATTACAGGCCTATCCCTTTCCTGATAAGAAATTGGCTCCGCAAGCACCTGGGGATTCCTGGACATAACCCACCCTATGCTAATGAGATTTTAGGTTTAAGCAAATGACCTTCAACTGTATCGAGATTTTTTTCCCCCACCCATAGGATAATTAGGTGCTATGTTCTCCTTCTTGAGAAAGAACAAAGACACTGCATGTAAATGAGGTACTGTACCACCACCTGTAAATCAACTATCCTTGGCACCCCTAGCCCCAGTGACTTAAACACATTCATCCTCAAAACCTCTCCTCCTGCCCAAGGATTATAAATCTCTGATTTCACACAAAATAGAGGTGCTGCATGCTGTGGGACACCATCAACCTTCCACCTCGGCTGCCTGAGATTTGACATTTTCATTCAAGGGCTCTCTTCCTCCTGGAGAGTCACTGCTGAACTCCCAGGGCTTGGCTGCCAGCTCGACCTCCACAAGCACCTGCAGGGCCTGGACCCACCTTCCGGTCCACCAGGCCTGTGCCTCACCAGGACCTGCCTTCTGGAGCACTGGAAGAACCTGGAGCTGCTTGTCTGAGTCTGAAGCACAACACTCCAAACTTCTGTTGATAAAAAATGAATATGAGACGGGATGTGCTATGACTGCTTTCTGCTGACATTAGGGCGTTGAATGTTGGCCATGTCTGGAAAGAGCACACTGTCTTACATGCTGTCCGGGATCTATGAGACCATCTGACGTCATGGAAGTGCAGACCCAGCTGAAGCAGTCTCTGAGATCAGGCCAGACAACCTGCATTCTGGATGCAGCTCTTGAGGAGACACCTGAACATGGCAGGATGCTGGAACATATATATGGGCAGAAGACAAAGGTAAGTAGGTTAGGGAGAAAATTTTTGTTTGTTTTGTTTTTGAGACAGGTTTTCTTTGTGTAGCCCTGGCTTTCCTGGAACTTACTCTCTAGACCAGGCTGATCTGGAACTCATAGAGATCTGTCTGTCTCTGCCTCCTGAATGCTGGGATTAAAGGCACACACCACCACTGCCTGGCAAAAATTCTTTTTCTTAGGTGTACATATGAAAATTTTAGACTCGTGGTCTTGGTAGTTGTGGGGAGGGGAGTCACAAAACCAGGGAATAGGGGAGGTATCCCACCCTCTGAAATAAGAAATAGGTGGGAAACAGGCTGTTGATTGACAGTACTTTTCTGGAATACATTTGACCTGAGAGGGGGATCCAAGTGGATTTCCTAAGGGTTATGAGAATCTTTTTAAGTTTATGAAAGGAGACAAACTTCAGTCATGTTAGCATTATCACTGTGTGTGATCTGTCCTAAAATAGACATACATCTATGTGTCATCAAATAGCGGAGTCTTGGGAAACCATCTTGAATTTAAAACTCTTTAAGTTTTAAATTTATGCTCTTTAAGGTGAACTCGGGGAAGAAGGAAACGTCATAATTCTTTTTACAGCTGTCCTGAGGCAAACTCTTGGAGGACAGCAACCTCCCATGAAGCAGAAAGGCGAAAACTCACTTGATCTTGATTGTCAGTGTGAGTACATATCATGAAAGAGAGACTTCTTTCCTCTGTCCAGAAGACTAATGGTGGCGATTACCTTGAGGTCTCTGATGGGTTTGGAGGCTAGGCTGGTGAAAGATTTACCAGCTTGACAGCAGAAACCAAGGCTTCAGATGCCTTCTCAGTCGAATTCACAAATAAAAATCAGGTCGTAAGCCTCACTCTCCTAGAGCTGCCACCACTATGTCTTGATACGATCTACCTTGTCACCAGACTTAGAAAGCAGACAGTCAGCTCCTCACCCCAAGGTAATCGCCACCATTAGTTGATCCATTAGCTAGATAAAACTGATGGAACCCTTACGTAAGACCTAAGGATACAAAAGCTTAAGTTGTGAGGACCCCACACAGTATTTGAGGGTCTAAGAGGTGATTTCTATAAAATAAATGAGAAATGCTTCCGATTTTGTACTGTTGTATTAAGACCATTCAGAGCTTTGACACTAATCAGTGGAGCTCTGATTTATTAATCTAACTCTAGTAAAAACATTCCACTATTCATTTCACTATCATAGTTCCAAGTTCAAGCTTTTAAACTTCCTTTGGTTTGTCTTTTAAGTATAGACTCAAGTTGTTTCTCATTGTGCTAAATTGATATACATGCAGTCTTCTGGACAGAGGAAAGAAGTCTCTCTTTCATGATGTGTAGTCACACTGACAGTCAAGATCAAGTGAGCTTTCGCCTTTCTGCTTCATGTAAAGGTAGTTTTTACCTTCAGGTAAAGGTAGTTTTTAGAAGGGAGCTCTCATGTTTGAAAGTGATGTCTAATTGAGTGGCAGAAAAAGTGATGGATCAGAGAAAGATTTGACAGAATAGGATATACCCAATTATCATGAGAAGAGAGAGGAAAGGGAAGCTACTTAATGGGCAATGTGGGGGGGGCAGTTTTACCAGGAGAGTTTTACAAAAAAAGGTTGAATGAGAGAACAAGCTAGTCACAGGTGAAGACGGAACCGGCCAGAGAATGAGAAGGAGCCAGAAGATTAGAAAAGATCACTGGAGTTAGTCTGAGGCCAAGCAGAGCAATTCAGAGGCTGAGAGAAAAGCCAGATTGAATAAATTAGCTGGGAGAGGAGTTTGAGCCAGAACAGCTGAGTTGAACCAGCCAGCGATAAGCTCAGAAAGAGCTTGTTCAGCGGTAAGTCTCAAAGGCTGAAAACATTCCAGGTCTAGGTTAGATTGTACAGAGGCTAGAAGCTTCCAGGACTAAGGCTCGGTTAGCGGGCAGAGCCAGTAAGCCTCCGAACAACTGAAGCAGGCGAACAAACGTTCCTTTTCCACAAACACAGAAGTAGTTAGACACACATTTTAAACCTGCTCTTGTTCATCTGAAGAGACCTGTACAACCTTGAAAGTCCACCGTCACGCAAAGAATGTTTTGAAAGGGGGCTGAACCACTCACACAGTATGTTGTAAAAGTGTAACTCTGAATTTCTATAAACACCCACACCGATTTAAAATGAGATTTGCTGCTCTCTTAGTTTGCAAAGGAGATGAACTAATAAAAAGAGAATTCACTTCACCTAAGCGGTTTTATAAATGTTGCTTTAGACCATCTTCAGGTGGTGGAGTCACAGGGCAGGCTGCAGGCCACGTGACCGACATGTTTGCTCTTTAAGAATGTTGGTGTTTCTAAGGACATATACCTTTAAATGAGTCGCATATAACTCACATGCACATATACACACGTGAAGTTGAGTTAGAGTTACATACACATATGCACACATATATGCTAAACGAGAGTTTGAACTTAGATTTTGAACATCATACCCAATGAACAAACCCAGTGAGCAAATTATATAAATCCTTAGTTCTGAGTTCACAGCATAATCTTAAGATATATATATATATATATTTTTTTTTTTTTTTTTTGAGAGCAAAGTGTAAAGAAATCAGAGATAAAAAGATTTTTGTTTTGTTTTCGCAGGGTTTCTCTGTGTAGCCTTGGCTGTCCTGGACTGCCTCACAGACAAGGCAGGCCTTGAACTCACAGAGATCTGCCTGCCTCTGCCTCCCTGAGTGCTGGGACTAAAGGTTTGCACTACCACACACCAGGCTCCTTTAGTTGATAATAAAGGGTAAGGGGTGATGTAATCTGTGACTACTTCCTTCTGGCATTGGGGCATCACTGTTGGGAAGGCATGAAGCTGGAACGCTGGCCAAGGCCAGGAAGAGACAGAGGGGAGTGAAAGCTGTTTCACTGGCTGGCCAGGCTCTTCGAGACCATCTGTACAGGCAGTTTTGGAGCCATCCAGGATGCAGAGGCTCAGGCTGGATGAAGATTCTGTCAGAAGCACCTAGGGCTAGTGAGTTTGGGGCAGTCTTTAGTTGATTGGAAATAGGCTGGAGCAGACCTAGATTACGGATAGAAAGTAAAATTAAAAAGTTTAGGGGAGGCACAGATTTCTTTGTGTAGCCCTGGCTGTCCTGGACTCACTTTGTAGACCAGGCTGGCCTTGAACTCACAAAGATCCTTCTGTCTCTGCCTCCCAAGTGCTAGGATTAAAGATGTACACTACCATGCCCAGCTGAAGTATAGATTTTTAAACTATAAGCCTTTTGTTAAACATTTTAATCCGAATTTTTGTTAAAGGTTTTTAAGAAAGAGATTTCTTTATTATGTGTACAATATTTTGCCTGTATGCCTGCAGGCCAGAAAAGGGTATCAGATCTCATTATAAATGGTTATGAACCACCACGTGGTTGCTGGGAACTGAACTTAGCACCTCTGGAAGAGCAGCCAGTGTTCTTCACCTCTGAGCCATCAGATTTTACAGATTTTTTAACCATACCCAATGAATGTACAAATCTTGAGATAGAGTTTAGAGCATAATCTTAGATTTTTGAGAGCATTAGTGCATAGAAATTATATATAACAGGTTTTTAAGAGTGGGAAGTTGAGAAGCCGTAGAGATAAGAGACTTTTGGAAGTGCAGAGCAAGTTTAGGTATAAGACTTGGGGGCATTTGTTAGTATAGTGGCAGCACTTGTTACCATATGAGAAAATCTGAAAATTGAAAGTGCCAATCCTTGGCCATTGAGCTGTACTGAGGCCAAGCTGTTTGTAGGCCAAGAAGGAAAGCAAGAGAGGGTTGAACAATAAAATTCGGAAAGGGGAAATTTTTATAAGCTCCAAGGGGAAGCTAGGCAAGAGTCTAGGCGGCCCAGATGGGGGTTCAGAGAAGCTGAGGGACTGGGGCGGGGGCGGGGAGACAGTGTGGGAAGGCTGCAGGCTCCTGGGCAGGATAAAGTCCTAGGGGAGAGGGAGCAGTGTCTTCAGTAGAGACTCCCAGACAGGTGCAGGACAGAGCCAAGAGATGCAAGGGCCCAGGTGAGTGCCTTGGGGGTGTATGGAAGGCTCTAGGAGTCAGAGAGACACTTATGGCATAGACAAGGAGAGGAATGGTTAGAGTACATGGAAGGGAGAACTAGCTGAAAAGTTAGACTCTAGAATTTGAGGTAAAATTTGATGGATGGTAGGAGCCAATAGAAACAAATTATGATCCATGCATACATGAGGAGTCAGATCAGCAGCCTGGTTAGAAAGACCAAGTTCCTTGGAAAGGAAAAGAAAAAAAAAGAAAAGAAAAGAAAGGAAAGGAAAGGAAAGGAAAGGAAAGGAAAGGAAAGGAAAGGAAAGGAAAGGAAAGGAAAGGAAAG
>NW_026591497.1:1217471-1236905 GCF_907164565.1 Psammomys obesus | reverse complement strand
AGGAAAGGAAAGGAAAGGAAAGGAAAGGAAAGGAAAGGAAAGGAAAGAACATGACTGCCTCTAGGTATGGGGGAGAAGGCTTATTGTCAATATGAAAATGAGCAGAGGTGGAGCTATCTGGGAGAGTTCAGAGTGAACATGACCCTGAGCCAGGCCATTCAGGGGGATGGGGAGTGGAAAGGAGAGAGGGGAAGACCAGGAGACCAAGAGGCCAGGAAAATAAGGAGTAAAGACATATGAAAAAAGACCATCCTAGCCAAAATGGCTGAATTACATCGGGAAAGACAACTGACAAGGCTGGGTCCATTCTCTGGGTTGGAGAAGTACAGGGAAGGGGGTGGAGTTTGCCAGCCATATCTTGTAGCAGGCACTGGGAGATGCTGGGGGGACCTGACAGCCAGGCCCACTTTGACATGTTAAATAGGCACCTCAGTGAGCCATTTGTCCCCCAGGTTGTGACCTAACACACTTCAGTCTTGTCCTCTGCACACTGGACTGGCCCCTATAAGGGAGTTTCCTGTGTCAGTCACCATCTAGGAGTCATTTTAATACTATGTCCACTTAGCAAAACAACAGAAACAGCAGCTCAGCCAGCTCTCTCTGGAACTCAGGTTATCTTGGCCTATTGTATTAGGTTTTCCCCTAGAGCTTGAGGATTGCATATCAGATATCCTGCTTATCGGATGTTTACATAGCAGTAGCAAAATTACAGTTATAAAGTAGCAACAAAATAATTATATGGTTGGGGGTCACCACAACCCGAGAAATTGTATTAAAGGGTCACAGCATTAGACATTAGTTGAACCACCGCCCTAGAGCCTACAGCTAATCTAGCCGCAGGCTCTTTGGCCCCTTCAAGAGTGCTGGGCATGGGTTCCGTCTCACGAGGCAGGCCTTACTGCTACTCAGAGAGCGGTTGGTTACTACCTTACTATCCATGCCACTATTGCAAAAGACAGTGGGTAGGTGCCCAGCCAGAAGGGGTGGTGAGGTCTGAGCCAGGAAGTGATGACTGAGAAGGAATGGCCTCCCAGTATAAGAGTTCAAAAGAGCTTAAGCCTGTAGCGGAACATGGGGTAGCTCGGAGGCAGGCAGGTCAGGACACTGGGGCGCAGGAAAGGTAACCTGAGTTCCAGAGAGAGCTTGGTGTGCTGTTGTTTTATGGCCCCTGGGCTCTTCCAAGCTTCCCTGGGGACTGTGGGCGGTCAGGGATGTGGAACTTTCAGAAGATGTTGAGAGCTTCAGACACGGGTTCAGTAAGCCTGGAAGTAAAGGCTAGACTCTTGTCTAAATAGCCTGCAGCCTGCTGAACTGAGAAATTGTGGTCAAGGAACATCTGAGCCACCACGGCTGCTGTTTCTCTGAAGGTGGGAATGCCTCAATCCAACCTGTGAAAGTGTCCACAGGGTTAGGAGAGAGCGGCGCTTATGAGTGGGCCTGTGGGTAAGTCAATCTGCCAGTCCTTGCCTGGTTGGTGTCCTCGGAGCTGGTGCAGAGACTGATGTATCTGGCGAGCCTCCTAGGAGCTGGTCTTGGCACAGGCCTGGCAGGAAGCATGGACCTGTGAAATGTGGGCTTGGAGGTCAGCGGGATGGAAAAGAGACTCTAGAAATCGGCATAGGGCCCTGGGGCCAGTGTGCAGGCTCTGGTGGGTAACAGAGACGACAGAAGGAGCCTGCTTCTGGGCAAGAATAATGTGGTTAGGGAGGGCCACCCATCTTCTGCTCGTGTGTCCCCTTTGCCAAGGAGCTTGTTTTTTGTTTTTTTGTCTTTTCCTCCAGCTGGTACTGAGGCTTGCAGGAGGACGTCAGGAAAAGGATGTGCTCCATTCGTCTGGAACTGTGTAAGCCAAACCCCGGGGCACTGAGTCAGCTCAAGCATTACCCAGAGCCACTGGGTTATGGAAGTCTGGTGCCCTGGGCAGTGATTTATGGCCACCTCTGCTGGGAATTGAAGGGCCTCAAAAAGTTTGGTTATAAGGGGGCCATTGATGATGGAAGTGCCCTTAGTTGTGAGAAAGCCCCTTTCCTTCCAAAGGGCAGACTGAGTGTGGGCTGTGAAGAAAGCATACTTAGAATTGGTGTAGATGTTAGTCTGCTGGTCCTTGGCTTTTTTGGAGGGCTCTAGTTAAAGCAATTAGCTCAGCCTTCTGTGAGGAGGTCCCCACTGGGAGGAGGTTTGCCTCAACTGTTTTAGTGGGGGTGACCTCGGCATAAGCCACTTGGCAGTTTCTCGATCTGTCTAGGAGAGAGCTCCCACCTACAAAGAGGGTGAGCTGGGGTCTGTAAGAGGTTGGTCTAGACGACCAGGCTGGGGTAAGCGAAGGGCTTCTGTCACCTCTGGGCAGAAGTGAGAGGAGGTATTGGAGTTGGGGCGGATGGGGAGGAGGGTGGAAGGGTTTTAGGGCAGGATTGAGGTTAGAGTAATTTGGGAGTTTTCTAGAAATGGAAGGCTTGGACCCATCAGGGCCGGGGAGTGAGAGAGAGAAATGACTCAAAAGGTCTGAGAGGGATGGGTGGAGTAGACTGTGATAGGCTGGATCTTGAGGGCTTCCCCAGATGAGTTCTTCCGCCACATAGGTCCCTCAGACATGGCTGCCATCCACATACTGGGAAGGCCAAATCCATTGAGCTAAACCTTGGCCACTCCCACTTCATCTGTAAAGAGGTGGTAGGGGCGAGGGGAGTTCAGAAGTGCCAGGTCAGGAGCTGGTAAAAGGGCATCCCTCAGTAAAAAGAAATGATGGCTTCCCGTGGCTGGGCGGGTGAGGGGGCCCGTGGGGTCTCTCTGGCTGCCTGGTTTAGCTATAAGAACAAAACTAGGGATCTGAAGAATCCCACCAGGACCAGAAAGGAAAGAATCTGACCTGCTGTGGTGTTAGGGTCCAGAAGATGCTGAAAGAACGACCCCAAACTCGAGTAGCATGCAAACAACAAAGGGCATTTATTCTGCCGCAGACCGGCACACAGGGGCTACCACCTTCACAGGCGTCAGCAGCCCCGAGGGGAGTGAAGGTCTCTTTTAAAGCCTGACAGATGAATTCCTGCTGTGGCTATGTAACCTCCGCTGGGATTGGCTGGTGCCCATGGAGGCTCTGTGACTTCAGTCAGGGCTTGGCCCGTGCCTGTGAAGGTTCAGTGATCAGGGCGTAGGGGCTTCTCAGACCAGTAGCTAAGCAGCCTTGTCTCCTTAGGCTGAGCCAGTTTCTGTTTTTTTTTTTTTTTTTTTTTTTCTTTTCCTGCAACTCTTAGCCTGTTCTGTCTAGCAAGAAAATGAATATTTAACCAGGCCCTGTCAGTAGTTGGGGGCTGTAGGTCCCTCAGAGCCTGCAACCCTGGGCTGAGTCTAACAGCCTGAGTGAACAACAGGGGGAGAACACAGCTGGGCTTTAGACAGACCTGGTAACCCAGGGAACCGAGATTGTTGAGGAGAAAAGTGGTGTTTTTCTGGACAGAGGCAGGGAAGGGCTACAGAGTGAAACGTCACCTACATAATAAAGAAGTATGCTAGGATTAAGGTCTAAGGAGGAGAGCTCCCGGGCCAGGGCCTGTCTAAAAACCTGTGGGCTATCCTGAGAGCCTGAGGGAGAACTCTCCAGTTGAGCTCTTTTGCAGTGTCAGGATCCCAGGTGAAGGCGAAGAGAAAGTATGAGTCAGCGAGCAGAGGGACAGTAAAGAAGGCGGCCTTTCGGTCCAGAATGGTAGAGTGACATGCTCTGGGGGGATGTTAGAGAGGAGGGTCAAGGGTTAGTGACTTCAGGGTGGGTAGGGATGACGCCCCCGTGAATGAGGTGGAGGTCGTGTACTGAGCGGCGAGCCCCGGATGTTCTACAGACTGGGAGAATGGGAGTGTTGCAAGGGGTCCCTGAGACAGAAGGTGGGTGGTGATGGTTTAAGGCCAAGCAGTGGGCTTCAGAGGTGGGACCCTGGGGTCTGGAGGGGAAGGAAGAGGGGTCTTTAAGGTGGATGAGGACTGGCTGATGGTGGATAGCAACCACCAGTGTGGAGATGTCCCGCACCCTGAGATCTACCGGCTCTGCTAGGATAGGAATAGGGCAGACTGGGGTGGGGATCTGTGCAGCTGCTAGGGAAAGGAGAAGATGGGAATCAGCAGAGGTTATGGGGGCCAGAGAGGTTTGGGGTTTTGGTGATCCCAAAGCAGCTGGGGATATTGTACCCTAGCATAGGAACAGGGCAGTAAGGCATGACCAGAAACAAGTGTGGAAAAAAAAAATCTGTCTGTAAGAATGCACAAGAGTGTCAGGGTCTTGGGTGGAAAGGAAGAAGTTCTTTCCACCCCTGTGACAGATGTTGGCGAAGGAATTGTGGGACCTGAGCAAGAGGTTAGAACAGGCAAGGTAGCCCCATGTCCACCAGAAATGAGATGGACTTATCTGCTACCTTCAGGACTACCTTGAGCTTGGCGAGGGTAAGAGAGGTTTCTGAGTCTGGAACCCAGAGAGTCCTCCACTAGGCTGATGAGTCCTAAGGCTATGATGCCTGTGCCGGTGGGCTAATGCCCACCTACGGGCATTCCAATTTCCAGTGGCCAGGTTGCTCACAGATAGGGCATGGCTTGCCGGGCTGCCCAGGGTTGGGGCAGCTGTGGGCCTAATGTCCTACTTGGTCGCATTTGAAAAGGTTCCTGGCGGAGCTGACTTAAATTGAGTCCCTGTGGGATGGAGCCTGGTGAACCTCTCATGTTTGCTCTGTGGGAGTGCCATTGGCCTCAGAGCTGAGGTGAAGGCCTGGGCTTGGGCTTTCTGTTATAGCAAAATCTGTCAGAAAGACTCAGCCGCCTCCTTTCGGGTGTTAAAGACCTTAAAAGCTTTACCAACTCCTATATGGGGAGTCTGGGCACCATCACCAACCACTTTTAGTTTTTTTCAAATGTCTGGGCATGGCTTCCCACTGCAGAAGCTGGGTCTAGGCATGTATGTTGGATCATTGGGTCATGGCCTTTTGTAATCAGTATAGATTTTTGTTGATTGCTGTGTAACCTCTCATAGCTTATCAAAGCTAACTACTTTACTTGAGACCGATTTTATACCCTGAAGGATGCAGCGGACCATGAGGTCCCTCCTCTGGCATCCATCGTGATCCGGCTGGTAATTCCAGTTGGGTCCTGCAGCTGGCATTGCCATGTTCCCCACAGGACTGTATTGTCCCCCAGGTGTGTCTGGTCTGCATACTGCTTGGCAGCTGCCTGAACCCACCCGCATTCCTTGGCAGTGAGGGTAGAAGACTGCCCTCATAGAGGTCATGGCAAGTTAGGTCATAGGCTTGGCAAAGGTAGCTGAACTCCTTAACATAGGTAGATGGGTTGGCAGAGAAGGAGCCTAGCCCCTTTTCAATGTGGAAAAGGCCATGGAGGGAGAAAGGAACATGAACTCAGGAACAAGCCCCTCAGATCCTGCCACCTCTAGGAGAGGACAGAGGACAGCAGAGGTCTGCTGGGACAGAGTGACACAGGGAGAATCCACTGCTGGCCAGTGTGGGGACAGAGACCAAGGTGAGGGTTCTGGGGTCATAGAAAGGAGAGAAGTAGAGAAGAGACAGGAGGGGGAGGGGAAGGAGCTGTTGCTTGGCCTGCGTCTTGAAGGAGCAGATTGGGATCCAGGTAGGGGAACCAGTGATTCCAGGGACTCAGTCTTGGTGGATGACTCAGGATCCAGGTCCCCAAATAAAAGAGCATTTCGGGGCGCTGTAACCCTGGCCAATAAGTCTTGGGCTGTTGAGCACTGGCTACAGAGGGAAGGGCAGAAGAGCAGTTCCCCAAAACCCTGAACGTTAGGAAGCTCAGTCCATTTGCCTGTAGGCCGGCAAGAATTTTCAAGATCACGGAGAATGTTAAAATCTAGAGTGCCCTCTGGTGGCCACATAGATTAGTTGTCTAAAGTATGTTGTAGCCAGGCCACAGAGCCGAGTAAGGCCAGGCATTCCCGGCACAAATTCTGAGACGATCCCAATTTAGGTAGATTTCACAGCAGACACCTGAGAAGTGGTTGGGGATCAACTTTAGTCCTTGAAGCATCCATTTCCCCCAGCATTTGCTGGAATCCCAAGAATACGGAAGTGGCTTTCCAATTCAATATTCTGGGATCGGATAGGTTTGATGAGGTTTATGAACGGACGTCTCTGAAAAGTGTGATTACCTCAGAACAAAGGCCTGGCTTAATTCTGGACAAACTCGCTCTTGAGTGGACACATCCTCACAGAGCAAGTCCGGGGGTGTCCTGGACCCCTGATGTTTGGATCCCGAATACACTGAAACAAACGCAGACTCGAGTAGCACGCAGGCAACAACAGGATGCTTATTCTGCAGAAGTCCAGCAGGCTGGGGTCACCACCTTCACAACATGGCAGTAGCAATGAGGGGAGCACTCAGGCCCCTTTAAAGCCAGAAAGAGGAATTTCTACTGTGGCTGTGACCTGGATTGGGATTGGCTGGTGCCCATGGAGGCTACGTGACTCTGGTCAGGACTCCGGTCGGGTCTTCGCTGTTTCTGATTGGTGGCCCCTTTTCTGTGATGTTTCCTGTAACTCTTAGGCATGTTCTGTCTAAGAAGAAAATGAAGCTTGTTATGGAGTTGGTCAGGCTCATTTAGCCAGGTGTACCTCTTGGCAGCAGTTGGGGCACAGGGCACTTACCAAATCCAAAGTTGTGCCAGGAGAAGAGAAAGCTAGGAGGAGAGAAGCAGTCCCCGTGTGGCTAGAAAAACCTCCGAGCTGGGTACTCAACTACTCCCAGGTGAGAGACCAAAGAATTTTGGGTTTTGGTTTAAAGCACAAGCCTGAACGAAGGCCAGATATGTGTAGATATGTCCAGCCACCTGGGGAAAGGAACTAGCTTTACCTCATTCTTTTCTTGCCCACTAGAGATACAGTTGCTAGGAAACCGGTCCAGATGGCCAGGCCAGAACCACTAATGGTCTTGGCGCCTAAAGTAAACCAATCACGTCAAAAGTCAATTTCCCTTACCCAATCATGTAACACCAAAGCATGTAACTCCTTGCTTGTGTTTTTTTTTTGTTTTGTTTTGTTTTTTCTTTCTTTAAAAACCTTGTTCTCCTAGACCATGGGGCCACATTCCTCTCCTGCTTCCACAGGAAATTTGCAACCCGTGTTTGAACACGTATACAATAAACCCTCATGTATTTGCAGTGGAGGTGATTCCTGGCGGTCTTTGGGGGAGGGTCTCATGAACTGGGCATAACACAGGTTTCCACAGGAAGCAAGTTGTCCCTAGATGACCCTGAAATGTATGTTAAAGCTTTTCAAGGATGGCTTTTCAGATGAGCGTGACCACGGCATTTGCTTCTCCTCAGGGATACTCCACATCTTTTATGAGTCTGACTGGCCATCCTTTCAGACTAGATGGTCCCCTGAAGGCATGTCTGATTCCCAAACATCTTGGGCTGTTTGGAACACAGTGATTAAAATTCCTGGTCACCTAGACCAGTTTTCTTATATCAACTCTTGGTTATCTTTGATACTCCACCCACTGCTGGCTGAGGACAAGTTCTCTAACCTAGGGCAACAAGGTCCATTTGGACAGTATTAGGGCTCACTGAGAAACCAAGAGGAACACTGCAAGAAATAGATGTTCTACCCCCTCCTACCAACTGGACCAACGGACTCCTGCAAAGACCCCCATTCCACCTTGCCTTGGGTGAAGGGGCCCAGGATGCAGACAGCTCCACTTTGGGTCCTTGCTCCTCCTCTCCATAGGTGGAATGGCTCTACCTACAGCAAAGCCAGGCAGGCTCTGTTACAAGCAACTGTGGCAGCTTTCATAATGCCTTAAAGAGGCGTGGTGTGGGGCTCTACTGGATTAGACTGAAGTCTGCCATTTCCAGATAGCCATTTGTTTCTGCTGGTTCTATGATGATTGACTCCCTTTTCTCAGCAAGGTTCTAAAAGTTTTCCCTGATCTGGGTGACCCCAGGTCTTGTAAGGAGTGTCACTTAGCCCTCAGGGCAGATTACAGGCCAGATCCTTTCCTGATAAGAAAACCTCTCCAGCCAGCATCTGGGAATTCCGAGAAATACCCCACCCTGCTAAGGAGATCTTAGTCTTCAGCAGTGACCTTCAATTGTACTTGGAGATTTCCTCTTCACCCCTAGGATGGGTACTATATTCTCCTTGTAATAGGATCATACTATTTATTGCATGGAAAATGAGCACAGTACTACTTCATGTAAATCCCTGTAAATCAAGTATCCCTGACCCCTGGACCCCAGCAAATCAAACACATTCACCTTCAAAATCCCTCCCACTGCCCAAAGTTTATAAATCCCTGACTTCAAATAAACGTGAGCTTCATGATACCATCAGCCTTCCACCATGACCATCTGAGATTTATCCTTCACTGGGCTGCACCTCACCGGGCCAGCCCTTTGGCCCATCAGGCCTGGGTCTCACTGCAAGCCAACCAGGCATGGGCTTTCGCTTGCACCTCTGCGGTGGTCAGCACAGCAGCTTAACCAAGAGCTGTAACACTTTGGTATCCCATAGGCTTGGAAGGCCAGCAATCTCTATATAAAAGAGCTAAACTGTAACACTTTGTGGAAAACATTTTTCCACACCCCAGCTTAGCACATGGGACTCACCCTAAAGTGCTCTAGCTACCCGGTTCTGGAAGGCAGTTTCCAGCCCCCACAGAAATCCAGGCCCCAGCCAAACAGAGAAGGACAGTGTGGTGATACACGCCTTTGTTATGTCCAGTTCCTGAGACCCCCAAAGACCACCAGGAATCACCTCCACTGCACAACACATGAGGATCTTTTTATTACAAGCTCAAGCCTGGGTCACAGCAACCTCCCTGGTTGAAGAGGCGGAGTGCGGCCCTGTGGTCTAGGAGAACAAGGTTTTTAAAGGGCAAAACCGCAAGCGGTGGGTTACATGCCTTGGTGTTACATGATTGGGTAAAGGAAATTGACTTTTGAAATGATTGGTTTACTTTAGGCGTCAAAACCATAAACAGTTCTGGCCTGGCCATCTGGCCTGGGTTCCTAGCAACTGTATCTCTAGTGGGCAGGAAAAGAATGCAGTAAGGTTGGTTCTTCCCTGTAGGCAGATGGACATATCTACACCTGTCTGGCCTTTGTTCAGGCTTGTGCTTTAAACTCTAAACCAATACCCCCCGAAAACCTAATATTTAATTCTTTGGTCTCTCACCTTTAATCTCAGTACTCTGGAGGCAGAGGCAGGCAAATCTCTGTGAGTTCAAGGTCAGTCTAGTCTACAGAATGAGTTCCATTCTAGAACAGCCATGGTTCTGCTACACAGAGAGACCCTGTTTCCAAAACAAACAAACAAACAAACAAACAAAAAATCGGGGGGGGGGGGAGAGTCTATGATCAACTCTCAGCCTAGATGCACAGAAAGGGGTGGGACAGAAAAGTCACCCCATTTATGATTTATGCTTCTTTTCAATCAATGATCTATACAGTTAGAAAACTCAAAATCCCCCCTTTTCTAAAAGCAGAGAGGTTCTTCTTAGCCTGTTAAGTTTTGTCATTTATACTCACCAACCCACATGAAACAACTGTCAGTAGCTCACGCCACCATCTCCAGAGCTAAGGATTAACAGGATTTGGCTGGAGAATCATAGGAAGGTGCCCTCAGACAGCGTGGGGGATCTTTGCACAGTCAAGCTTGGATCAAATGGGTCTTTAGTCTGACCAAATTGGCACCCCAATGCTGACCAAAGTCAGGAGGTTTTGGACAGTTTTCATCAGGTCTCACTGGCAAGCTTGCAACCAGCTGCTAGAAAGCTCTCTAAATAATCTAAGGTGGATAGGTCATCCAGGGCCTGAAGAATACACACTGGGGTCCCGGAACAACTAGGGAGCGTGTATCACGTGTTTATCTGGATGTCCCAGAAAACCAGGGAGCAACAAATAAGGCTTTTGTCATGCAGTCGACCCCAGACATCAGAAAGAAACTTCAAAAATTACAGGGATTTGAGGATATGAATAGATCCCAGCTGTTAGAAATAGCTCAAGAAGTCTGCAACAGCTGGGACACAGTAGGGGGTGAAGCAGGCTGCTCTTAGGGAAACAGGAAAGCAGACTGAGACAAGGTACTCCTGCAGATGAGGACAGTAAAGGGCTGGGAAGGAACAATGTGCTTACTTTAACCAAAGAGACATCAGAACAGTAAATAGCCGGACTGGAAGAAGGAAGAGAAGGAAACCATGCTGTCCTCCAGTTAAATGAGAAATGACGGGACTGGGGCTCCATCCTATTGAGTTACCAGAAGTCCAGGGTCACAGCAAAGTAAGGGGCCAATCTGTCCACATTCCTGGAGGACCCTCCATTCTGACAGACCTTCTTGGGCCAGCCACCTCCTGGAAGATGACAGTCCAAGGGACACCTGGGCAAACTGCCTATTCTCCTTGGAAGACCTCTCAGACTGTGGACCCGGGGCAGCGTCCTGTGAGTTATTCTCTTTGAGTTATTCCCGATTGTCCGTATCCCCTGACTGGAAGTGATCTGCTAGGAAACGCAAGGACCACCGTATCCTTTGCAAGACGAACCTGTGCCTGCATTCTAGCGACCTGCCCTCTCTAGCAGGCGTGCCTCCTCCATGGAGAACAGGCCGCACGAGAGGAAAACCCACCCTCCGGGTATCAGCAGACCCTACAACTACAGTCCCCCGCCGTTTGGGCAGAAGGACACTCACTTGGCCTGGCTGTCCATCAGGTACCAATCACTGTCCAGGTGTTAAGCCTGCTCTGCTGATTCCCACCCCAAGAGCTGGGAAACAAAACAAGGGCTCACTAACCGCAGTGACAGATTGTGACAGGCAGGAGTTCTCCTGCCATTCCCTTGAACGCTCCATTGATTCCAGTCCTGAAGCCAGGTACTCAGGACTGTTGGCCCATCCAGGATCTCAGGAGGTCAACACCAAGGTGGAAACCGTCCAAGCCATGGTCCCAAACCCACACACTCTCCTGAGCCTTTTGCCACCAGAAAGGTTTACATAGTCCTAGACCTGAAGGACACCTTCCTCTGCCTCCCCTTGGCTCCTGTCGGTCAGTCTGTGTTTGCCTTTGAATGGACAGATCCAAAATAGGGGTATACTGGCCATCTGGCATGAACTCAGTTGCCACAGGGGTTTAGAAATTCCCCCACTCTGTTTGACAAGGTCCTGAGGGCAGACCTTCTGAAATTCAGGCAGATGTATATTGTTACAATATGTGAATGACCCCATAGCCTCTGAGACTGAGGAGGAATGTAACCTGGCAACTGAAAGCCTTCTAGAGACTCTCCAAACCTAAGGACACTGGGCCTTGGAAAAGAAGGCCCAGTTATCTGCTTCCTTCTCCATGTCCACTTACCTCCAACCCCATCCTGTGTCAGCCACCACCTAGGGGGAGCAAGGCAGACATTATCTGAGGACTACACTTCATCAGTCCTGCTGATCCTCATTCCTACATCCAAAAGACAAGTGTGGGAGTCCCTGGGGGCCGTTGATATTGCTGCCTGTGATAATCAGGTTGGCAGAGCTAGCCAAGGCCATCTCTCTTAGCACCAGTGGTACCCAACCCCTGAACTGGGCTGAGATGGAACAAATGGCTTTTGAAGCCCCAAAGAAAGCCCTGGTGTCCACTCAGCTCTGGCTCTCCTGGACATCACCACACCCTTCCTCTTACGTATTGATGAGGCCTGGAAAACTGCAAAAAGACTCCACTCACTCCCTTGGACCTCAGAAGCGACTGGCATCTTATCTAAGAGACTCCATCCGTTCTCTGCTGGTGGCTGGCATGAATCTGGGCAGTGACTGTCACTCCTCCTCTGGTGAAGTCAGCTGTCCAGGTGACTCTGAGGCAGGAACTGTTCCTGACTGCCCCACATTTGTTTGAGGCCTTCCTACAGGGTGCTCCGGAAAGATGTCAAATGCCCAGGGAACCCGTTACCAAGCACTGCTCCTGGACCAGCCCCATATCCAGTTCTGTGAAACTTCATCCCTCAACCCTGCTAAGTGTATACTGATCAGAGCAGTTTTGTCCAGCATGGAATCAGGTATGCTGGAGCTCTGGAGTTAAGCCAGGGTGAAACTTTGGGTCCAATCACTTAACCAAGGGACCTCAGTTCAATGAGTTAGGCTCTTAGCACTAACTCAGGTGTTCCATTAGGGAAAAGAGAGCAAAAACAAAGAGGAAATCCTGGCACTTTCGGAAGCCATCTGGCTACACAAGAAAGTGGCCATTGCCCATTGCAAAAGGCAGCAAATGGGAGATTCGTGACAAGCACAGGTAACAGGGTATCGGACTCAGGTGTCCTCGAGGCCCCAGAGACAGTGACCCTCCCGATTTTGATGGCTTTGCCTGAACCTAACCTGCCTCGGTGCCCAGACTATACATCGGAGGAGGCTGACTGAGCCAAGTGAGAGAGGGCTGCCAAAGAAGATGAAGAGGGGTGGTGGACCTTGCACTTACAAGGGCACCCAGAAGGCATCTAGTAGTTCAGCTCCACCAAGCCACTCATCTAGGAGCCATAAAAACTGCTGGGATCCTCAGGTCCAGACTCTAGATTCCCTAGCTGGAGAATTTTGACAAGGACATTACTACCAAGTACGTCACCTACGCACAGGTATGGTGGCTTGAAAAAAAAAAATGGCCCCCATAGGCTCACAGGGAATCCGAACTATTAGGAGGTGTGGCCTTGATGGAGTAGGTGGGGGGTTATTGGAGAAAGTGTAGCATTTACTTCCTGGTGCCTGCCGATCTGGATATAGAGCTCTCAGCTCCTTCTCCAGCACCACATCTGCCTGCACACTGCCATGCTTCCCGCCATGATGAAACCATAAGCCAGCCTCAGTTAAATGTCTTCCTTTATAAGAGTTGCTGTGGTCATGGTGCCTCTTCACAGCAACCGAACACTGACTAAGACCAGGGTTTGGTACCTAACGGGTGCCAGGGACTGGGGTATTGCTGAGCTGTGGGCCAGCCCTGGTTACGGCCAAGTCCCACAGGAGGTAAAGAGTTGGTGGAGAACCGAGTCAGGCACAGTGGCTGGGAGAATCTTGCAGCCTGATTCAGTTGAGGTGCTCCAGTATTTATACAGAACTCAGTAAGCAGGGATAGATTCCTGTTGTTCCAAAACATAGATCATATAATTTTTGCCTCCGGATACATGTTTTCACTTCCTCTTGTCCTAAGTTTAGTCATCATTGATAAATTGTGATAGAAAAGAGTTAGCTTTTACAATCATTTTCCCTCAGCAACCCTATAACCCAACTTTTAAGAATCTCGTGGTATCAAGGGCACTGAAAAGAAAGAAAAATTCCAAGCCAGCCTGGGCAGATTGCTATGGCCCAGCAGTGTATTATCAACTTTCAATGGTCAGAGTGCCAAGTGTCATTAGGCCCAAGAAAAATCTTGAGGCCAAAGCTGGTGCAGCCATTATTCAATTTCTGACATAATACAACGTTTATGTTTTATATCTTTGTAGAATTTATTTCAGTCTAATCTTAGTATTCTTTTGTTCCTTAGTCATACAACGCTGCATGAGCTAGGTTTTCTAAGAAAGGAAGTGTCCCCCTCCAGACAAGATTTCTCTATGTAGCCTGGACTCACTTTGTAGACCAGGCTAGTTTCAAATCCACCTGCCTCTGCCTCCCAGAGTGCTAGGACTATGGGTGAGCGCCACCACGCCTGTCTAGAAAGGGAGGTCTTAATACTTCGTTCTTTTATCATTTTCCATACCATCCTTTGTCCATCAGCCCCTGTGTAGGGCAGAGATAACACTCTAACATCACTCTATCTTTTCTCTTGAGCCTCCATATGCAGGCTCCCAATCTCTTATGTCACATAATCACCTGATCCTAGAGGAAGAAAAGGCTTCTACTCTGACCTACTGACAACTCTAGTCCGAGGAAGCTTGTTTACTTTTTTAACCTTACTTTTTTCTGATTATCTACTTCTGACTAAGTGTGGGGAAAGATGTTCTAGGAGTATCTTGGAGCCTTAGGAGGAGATCTTTGGCATCTTTATGTGAGTCACAACCTCCAGGGCACAAGGAAGACCTTTACGTAAGCCGGATAAGGATATTGTCCTAAAAGCAGGAGGGGTAGTATGCTTAGGACTCTCCAGCGGAGGCTTAAAAGTAGTACTCCTGGCAGAAGACATAAATGATTCATAAAAAATTTCCCACCAATCTAATATTCCTAAGTTGTACAAATATTAAAAGCTCCCCAAGCATGCAACTCAGAGATCAAGACCAAAAGTGAAAGATGGGAGAATGGTGATTATAACATATGGCTCAGCCTTGCTGGATCACTGTCAAACAGCTGTGCTGGCTTTATGACTTTAGATGCCCTCCATTAGCTATGGCTGTGCCATTGCTGTGATAGGCTAGACCATGCTTTTTTGGGAGGAATGTGGACTTTGGGTTAGGAGAGCTGTGGAATGTTTTAAAACGCAGCTTGATGAGCCTACCTGGTTGGAGCATGGAAGACAACGGCGCTGAGGGTGATTTGGATTGTAGAGGGCTCGCTTCCAGAGAAGAATGTTAGTGTGTGGCCTACAGTCTGTCCTTGTGGTGTTTTGGTGAAGAATGTGGCTGCTTTCTGCCCTGGTCCAAAAAGTCTGCCTGAGGCTAACTTGAAGAGTTTCGGGTTAATTGTATTTACAGAGAAGATTTCAAAACAGCCTAATGTGAGCCAGGAGTGGGGTGGGTGGTCTCTACCTGCTTATTGACCTCTCTGAGGTCCTACATTAGTCAGTAGTAGCAGTACTTAGTAAGAGGACGACAGCTGGTCCTTTGTGGTGGCCAATCCTGGTTGGTAATTCTCAGCTCAGACCCCAGGGCACTGCTGTTACAAATTCTGCAGGTTGCTCCCTGGTGTTGTGGCACATCTGGTAATCCTGGCATAGGTGCTTTAGGAGCCCAGTGGTGACCCTTGGGGCTCTTGTATTATATCACTCACGTTAGACAGAGTGGTAGGGTTTCTGGCAGGTGCTTTCAATCCTCCTAAAATGGCCTGATGAGAATCATCTAGAATCTCCTTACCTTGCTCAGTGTTGGGGTCCCAGTCAGGTGAGGCAGAGGGGAAAATCTGCTCTACGTGGGTCTCACTAAGAGCAATCCCCTGGCCAGCCCAAGGCTAGCTTCCCTACTCTCAAGCCAAATTCTGCCCCCCTCCTTGGCCTTGGAAGAGGGTAGGTAAGAGCTTTCAATAGTCATCCCAGGCCAGATGGTGGATTTAAAAGACTGTCTCATCTGCTGTGGTGATGCACGCCTCTAATCCCAGCACTCAGGAGACAGTGGCAGGCAGGTCTCTGTGAGTTTGAGGCCAGCCTGGTCTACAGAGAGAGTTCCAGAACAGTTAGAGCAACATAGTGAGACCCTGTCTCAAAAAGAAACAAACAAACAAAGGAACAAAAAAGACTATCTAGAGAAGAGAAATGAGAGCCTGAGGTTTTTTCCAAGGACGATGGGTTTGGAATTTTCCAGTTCCAGACCACTGGTTGAGAAGAAGATACACACCATAAAAGAGGAAGGATGAGAACTTCTGGGTCTTCAGCCCACCGGAGAGCATGTTCCTTCGGGGAGCACAGGGGCTGCCTCTACCCCAGAGAAATTCCTCTCAGAGCCTCCATAGCCAGAGCTACTCCATATGTGTGGAGGAGGGGACCAACATAGAAGAGAACTATCTCCCCCGACCCAGAGTATGGTCAGGGTACCATTTCTCCCTCCCCAGGCAGAGCCCATGGCTGAGACATACAAGCTTCGGCCAGGAGGGCAGAGAGAACACGTAGAGGTTTGTGTCTCTCTGAGCAACCTGACCAAAAGAATCCAGGTCTTCAGTGACAGGGCACGGGTCTTAAGCCAAGCAGGCAGGTCCTGCACCAGAGAAAGTCATTGGTCAATGTAGGGAAACTGGTTGGGGTGGCCCCAGTCACCATGTTCCAGGTGGGCTGAACCACCTAGGGGTCCAGAGATCTGTCACTAGAGCACAGGACTCCAAAATAGGGCCAATCTACTTCACAGAAAGTTCAGATTTTCCTGGGAGCAGAGCCAGAGACCATAGTTCCACAGCAAAAATTCCCTTGAAGTGTTTTAATATATACATCAACAGCGTCTTGGGACATGCCCTCTCCGTCCAATCACAGCCCCCTCTCTTCCAGGCAGCAGGATTAAAAAAAACACACAGATGGGTAAAGATAAAGACAACCAAGGGTGACCACCACAGAGACTCACAGCAGGGCACCTGGCGATGTCCCACGGGAATCCAGACACTCTGGTTAAAGCTGTGTCCAGCCTTCCCCAAGTGTCCTGCTCAGGTGCTGCCATAGAAAGGCCCACCTCTGAAGGAGACACTGCCAAGTGATTTCTTATACTTTCCCATTTAGGGTGGAGGCATTGGGAGTCTCTGGGGTGGCAGATGTAGAAGCAAAGTTCCCCAGGCCCTGGAACATATTGGGGTGCACACACCACCTAGGACTGTTCATTTTCTAAGCTATCAACCCAGGTAATCCAAGGTCTTTGGTGTTCCAGAATCCTCAGTCTCTGGGGATTTCACTGGTGGCTCCAGAATATTGTGAGGTAATTCCACCAGAGAACACATGGACATTCTTAAAGCTGAAGAGAAAGTCTGTATTGTTGGCCAGTGGCTGCACAGGGAACTCGCCCAAATCATGCAGCCCCCCAAAACACATCCTGGTTGACACATACCCATCACATAAAAGAAAAAAAATAAATATTTTTGAAAATTAAAAGTAAGGGTGGGCAGTTTTAGGCACACGCCTTTAATCCCAGGACTTGGGAGGCAGAGACAGGTGGATCTCTGAGTTTGAGGCCAGTCTGGTCTATAGAGCGAGTTCCAGAATATAGAACACTGTCTCAAAAACAAACAAACAAACAAACAATGAACAAATAAATTTTTAAAAATTTAAAAAGAAAGAAATGTAATAGTATAACTCCTTTTTTTTCCAAGCTGAAAGGAGTCTTGGCTCTAGTGTTTTTCTCCAATTAATGAAATCACCTGGCTTTTTTTTTTTTTTTTTAATCTCCTGGTTGCTGAGGAGAGACTCTAACCAATTTTGAATTTTAGTTATCATATTTTAAGGTGTATTATAGTTTCATATGTCTCCCTATAGCAGAGATAGCTAATATTGTTGGTTTGGTTTTTAGAGACAGGGTCTCACTCTGTACCCTTGACTGGCTTGCAACTCTCTCTACAGACCAGGCTGTACTGGTGGGGTGGGCGAGGTGCTGTTGAGATACTTAATTTCTATGTCTGTCTTCCACCAGCTCCCAGTACAGCATCAGGGTTCTCAGCTACAGGGAGAGGAAGGGGATGGTCAGAGCTGGCTTCTGAAGGGTAGACAACAGGCAGCTAGATGCAGGAGGAGCAGGAGAGGGCCCATGCTGAGGCACACAGGCAAGAGGGGGAAGTGACGTAAGGTGCAAAAGCAGGGATAGAGGCCCTGCCAGCCAGTGAGTGCTGGTGCCGAGGTACCTGAGGCAGAGGGTCCTAGGGCAGGCGGACTTTCTACACAGAGAGAGTAGCACAACTATAAAGAGGAGCATTAAAGATGGCTCCGTACACGCGGGGATTGCTGCAGACTTGGTGAGCAGGAACCAGGTGAGGAGGCCATGGCTAGTTAGGCAAAAGCAGCCTCTGGACTGGCATTGTAGTTATGAGAATGGACGAGAAGGCTCAGACTCAGGAAGATGGGAGGATGAAGGGCAGAGAAGGCAGAACCTGGCACAGACCCAGGTGGCTAGTTGAAGATTTGCAAATGCGTGGGAAGAGGAAGTTTGCAGAGGGGCCAGTGAGGGCAGAGGCCCACCTTATGGCCAGCAGTGTGAGGATACAGCTTGGGAGATGACACACCTCATCACTACAGTGCAAGCAGAAGGTTGCTGCAGCTGGTTCGGGAGAGAAGGGGCTCAGGTCAGGAGGACACAGTGGCAACACTCAGGGCTGCTGGAATGGCAGCCTCCTGCATGTGGCGCATTATGCGCTCGTGGCAAGAAAAGCAAGGTTGCCACATGCATGGTAGGCACCTGCGCACAGCCGTCCCTCCCTCAGGACCTCAGGCCTACTTCCAGGACACTTAGGGAAGCCCAGATCCCTTAGGCAAATGCTGTGCTGTTTCTCCACACATGCACCCATAAACTCAGCCTGTCCTTAGATGACCCTGGCACTGCACTTGCGCTGGCACAGCCTCAGAAAGGCCTTCAAATGCCAGGAGTGGGGCAAGGCCTTCTCCTGGAGCACCAGCGCAGCCACAGCAGCCCCTTTTCTGCAGTGAGCGTGACAAGGCCTTCAGCTGCCACTCATCTCTCAGCACGCACCACCCGGCTCAGCACACACCGCAGAGGGCACACCGCATGCGTGTGGCGAGTGCGGCAAGCCATCAGCCAGCGCAAGCACCTCACCCGCATCCACACCCACAAGAAGCCCTACAAGCGAGAAGACGCACAAGCCATTCAAGTGAGGGGAGTGCAACAAGGCCTCCAGCAAAAGGCTTCTCCCAGGTGAGGGGGTTAGGGGGAAGCCATACCCTCCCAGACCTTCGAGGGAAGGTCTGTCTGTCTGTCTGGTTGGTTTGGTTTTTTTGAGACAGGGACTCTGGGTAGCACTGGCTGTCCTGGAATTCACTTTGTAGACCAGCCTGCCTCTGTCTCCTGAGCTGGGATGGAAGGCGCATGCTACCACACTCCGCTAATAAATGTTTGTGTTTTGTTTGTTTGTTTTCTGAAAAGGAGGGTGGAGAGTCTGGAGGTGAAGCTCAGTGCAGAGGAAGCCGGTGGAAAGGAAGTCTCACGCAGTCTAGCAGCTGCAAACTCACGTGTAGCGAGGACGACTTCAACTCCCCATCCTGCTTCTGCCTCCCAACTCCTGGGTCACAGAAGTGCATCAGGTTCACCTGAAAGACAAAACACAGGAAAGTGAGACTTATCTCAGCTTCGGAGGGCTTGCCTAGCGAGCCCTGGTTCAGGCCATCACTAAGTGAAACTTTGAACAGCTCTAGTTTGTGATAAATTTGCCTCGTACACTTGTGCTGTGTTCCCAGTGAAGTTCTAAAGTACGTGTATTTTAGCCTTTATTCACAGCACAGATGTTTTTTCCACAAATACCTGAACTCCGTATGTTTGTGCCATGTATGAGCACACGTTCATGGAGGCTGGAGGTTGATGTTGGGTGCCATTTTCTACTGATCTCCACTGTTACTTCTTCGAGGCTGCTCTTCAGAGGACACAGCACTCACCTTGGGCAGCTCACAACAGCCTGTACCTCCAGCTCTGTGAGCACCTCCACGAATGTGTACACCCACACCCAGAAGCATACAAACACACATATATCATTTAAAATTAAAAAAATGTTTGTACTCGGACAGGTGTGCACATGGAGGCCTGAGGACAGTGTGTGTGTGTGTGTGTGTGTGTGTGTGTGTGTGTGTGTGTGTGTG
>NW_026591497.1:1171015-1217461 GCF_907164565.1 Psammomys obesus | reverse complement strand
TGTGTGTGTGTGTGTGTGTGTGTGTGTGTGTGTGTGTGTGTGTGTGTTTGAGACAGGGTTTCTCTGTGTAGACCAGGCTGGCTTTGAACTCTGTGCTACCACCTCCTGACTCAAAGGACAGGAGTTTTACTCTCCACCTCTGTGAAACAGTCTCCCCTTCCTGCTGCTGTGCTGTACAATCTGCCTCCTGAGTCGCCCTAAGAATGCTGAAATCCTCAGGGGGAGGAGACAGAATGCTGGACTAATGGATGCGTGCCGTCACTGTAATGTTATGGGACATATTCAGTAATGACGAGCAGGCATACAACAGATCTTCTATATGAAAGTGGTTTATTAGGTGGAGATGGAGAAAGGGAGAGAAGGGAGAGCAGAACATAATGGGGAGAAAGAGAGAGAGAGAGGGGACGCCGGATAGAGAAAGGGGAGAAGGCCAAGAGAGAAGAGGCCAGGAGCAAGAGAGACCAGGAGAGAAAAGACCAAGAGAGAGACCACATGGCTGGCTGGTCCCTTTAAGGGACAAGTAACCAGCCTTCCAGGTGTGGCCCCCTCGCCGGTGACACATGAAGACATCATAGGTTACTTGGCAACTCAGAAGCAGGTTCGGTTTCAAAATCCTAACAATCACATCCAGTTTTGTACATGGATTCTGGGGATGGAACTCAGATCGTGAACCTTGCATGGCTCACACCGTTACCCACCAGCCATTCCTAGTCTCCCGCCTTATTATTTATTTATCCTTTGAAACAGAGTAAGAGGGCAAGAGAGCTACAAAGTGGCAGGTTGATCCTTTTAAGGAGAAACTGAACCACACCTCCCAGGTGTGGCTACCTGGGTGGGGGGGCACATGATGACATCATAGGTTGCTAGGCAACCCAGAAGCAGGCTGCCTAAATACTAACATTCCTCCCTTTTTCTGTAATTAAAAATGGAGGAGCTTGGGCTACTTCTCATGTTAGTTAAAGTATATAAATTTAGGTTCATTGGAAGCAGCTCTTGGTTGCCATGCAAGGGGTTAATAGAGAGAAAGAAAAAAAAAAACAATAGCAAAAAAATGGCCAGATTACATGGTCAAGAGGAGGAGGAGAAGCCCCTGCACTGGGAAGTTTAGGGTAGAGGGTTGCCAGTAGAGAGTTGCCAGCCATGCAAGGCAAGGCGGCAGGTAGGAAATGAGGAATGCTGGGAGAACCTGGAGCTACTTGTCCTGGGCCTGAGGCACACCATTCCAGCCGTTTGTTAACAATAAGTGAATAATGGATATAGATTCTCTTCTGGCTACTTCCTGCTGACACTGGGGGTGCTGTAGGGAGGTCAAAAGCTGAAATGCTGGCCAAGTCCAGGAAGAACAGGCTGTTTTGATGCTGTTCAGGGTCTGTGAGAACATCTACAGCTGGGAGGGAAAGTGCAGGTCCAGCTTAACGGAAGTCTGTGAGGTCAGACTGGAACACCTGTGGGTATCTGCTTTGGTGCTTTGGTGCTGGGTCTGGCAGGATACTGGAATATATATATAGGCAGAAGACAAAGTTAAGTAGGTTATGGAGAAATTTTCTTTAGGTGTACATTTAAAACTTTTGGGAGAGCAAGCAGAGGTGAAAGGTTTGGATCAGAGACTTGAACATGGGAACCTCCATTTACCCAACCACTGGCAGTAATTTAAAATGTTTTGCTTTGGATCTGTCATCTAAGGAAATTAAGGCCAAGTTTGGTTACAGAGATGTGTAAGCTTATAGGCCCTTAAAGCAGGCATGAGGTGTAGAAATCTGAAATTCTCCAGAAGACACCCCAGAGGAGAATCTGGAGGAATGGACGAATGGACTATTCCCACTGGGCAGGTAGGAGTCAGTGACCTGTCAAGGCATCCTAAGAGTGCGGTTTGGCTCAGCAGATTGGTACAATCTGTTCCAACAGCTCATCAACACTGGCCAGAGACCAAGGGCACAGTTGCCTGTAGCAGACACAGTTTACCTAGCTAGGATTAACCATGCCGGTAGAGGGAAAATCTCACCCAAGGGAGAAGAAGGTCCTAGATGAAGGGTTTAGATATAGGTTGGTGAGAGCGGTAGGAAGCGTTTGCACCAACCAGAAGACTCCCTGGTCGGCTGGTGGTGAGTGTACAAATGTAGCAATCGGTAGCCAGGAACTGATGAAGGAAAAAGTATGTGTAATGAAGAAATTTGAAAAAAGATCAAGATTATAAGAACAAAAACAGCATTCAGCATCAGCTCCCGGGCCACTGACTGGAGATTTGGGGTGGCGAACACTCACATCCATTTCCTTCCAGCTTTTTTCTTTCTTGCAACTATACCCATGCTTCTATCGTTGTTTGCTTTTTCTCAAGATAGGGCTTCTCTGTGTAGCTCTGGCTGTCCTGGAACCCACTCTGTAGACCAGGCTGGGCTCGAACTCAGAGATCTGCCTGGCTCTGCCTCCCCAGTGCTAGCACTAAAGGCGTGCACCACCACCTCCTGGCTGGCATTTTCCATTAAAACAAAATAAAGGCTGTGGCGGTGGGCTAAGCTGCTTCTTGCCGTGCAACTATGAAGGCCTGAGTGTGCATTTCCAGATGTAGACAATAGGTGTCACTACAGCGCCGAGCAGGACAGGAACAACTAGACCCTTGAAGCTTTCCGGCCGGTCAGTCTCGATGAACTGGTGAGACCCCGATGTTTTCTCCAATTAATTTTTAATTTTTGTTTTACATGTATAAGTGTTGCGTCTGCAGGTGTGTCGGTGTGCTGCCTGCACGCCTGGTGCTCATAAAGCCAGAAAAGTAAATTAGACCCCCCAGAACTGGAGTTACAGATGGTTCTGAACCACCCTGTGGGGGCTGGGAACTGAACCCAGGTCCTCTAGAAGAGCCCCTACTGAGCCATCTCTCCAGCCCCATACACCTGACTTGAAAAAACAAAGTAGGGCCAGATGTGGTGACGCACACCTTTATTATCAGCGCTCGGGGAGCAGAGGCAACTGCATCTCTGTGAGTTCCAGACCAGCCTGGTGTGCATAGTGAGTTCCAGGCCAGCCAGAGCTCCGTAGTGAGACTCTGTCTCCAAATAAATAAATAAATAAGGTAGAAAGCCATAAAAGAAAACACCTGGTGTCTCCAACTTCCCTAAGCATGCGCACACACAAATACGTACACATATACACACACCAGTTAGGGGGTCTGGAGAAATGGCACAGAGCCGCCAGCATGAAAACCCGAGTTCTGGTCCCTAGTGCACACAGCCCCCTCTCCCCACCAGCGAGGAAGCAGGAAGGGACCAGGGCGATCTCTGAGCCTCGCTGGCTGACAGCCTAGCTCCAAATTTAAAGAGACCCTGTCCTGAGGGAAGAAGACACCCCATGTCCTCCTCTGGCCTCTGCAAATGAACTCATGGGTGCACACACTCAAATATGCGCATAGGCCAAACAACAGTTAGAAGCTGGGCTTAGTGGCACATGCCTGTGGTCAGATCCCCAGCACCTACGCAGAAAGCCAAGACTGGCAGCTCGCTTGTTTTCCCAGGGGTGGGGAAGAGACCAGCACCGCGCCCTTCAGCCTTCTCCCGGATGGACATGCTGACTTTGGTG
Organism: Psammomys obesus; assembly: GCF_907164565.1. NCBI lineage: Eukaryota > Metazoa > Chordata > Mammalia > Rodentia > Muridae > Psammomys > Psammomys obesus. Next base: position 1,213,891 of record NW_026591497.1, on the reverse strand, counting down.
AGAACCTGAGACACTCACCCAGCTCAGGGGCCTTTCTTAGCAGCACTAACAGCTGGGCTATTTTTCCACTAGGACTATGTCACACTCGGTTGGGCTCCAGATGCTGTGGCAGCTGACCACTAGATGGCACCAGGAGAACATGTCTACCTCGCTAACAATGAACTTCAAAGGGTTGAAAGAGCTCACATCTTCAGTCCTAAAATAGCAAGGTTGTCCGACCACACAAGTGACAGCAGGGTGACTGAAATACCAAACACCATTCCTCTAGAATGAATGGTTTAAACACTTGTGGGGTTTTTGGTGTTGCTTTTTAAAACTTTTTGTTTCATGTGTATTGGTGTTTTGCCTGCATGTATGTCTATATGAACCTGTCAAATCCCCTTGAACTGGAGTTGCAGACAGTTGTGAGCTGCTGTATGGATTCTGGGAATTGAACATGGTCCTCTGGAAGAGCAGCAGGTGCTCTTAATCACTGAGCTGTCTCTTCAGCCCCTAAACACTTATTTTGTTTTGTTTGTTAAGATTTATTTATCTATTTATTTATTATGTATACAGTTTTCTGTCTGCACATTCACCTGCACACCAGAAGAGGGCACCAGATCTCATTATAGATGGTTGTGAGCCACCATGTGGTTGCTGGGAATTGAACTCAGGACCTCTGGAAGAGCAGCCAATGCTCCTAACCGTTGAGCCATCTCTCTAGCCCCTAAACAGTAGTTTTTTAAAGTGTACACAAAATCGGTAATAAGAAACCACTGTAAGCCAGATGTAGTGGTGCCTGCCTTTAATGCCAGGAGGCAGAAGCAGAGGCAGGTGTAGCTCTGTGAGTTCGAGGCCAGCCTACTGTACACAGAATTCCAGGACAGCCAGGGCTACATAGTAAGGCCCTGTCTTTAAAAAGATGTTGGTGGGAGAAAGAGCCTGGCATAGTGGCGCACGCCTTTAATCCCAGCACTCAGCACTCGGGAGAAACAAAAAAAAACTCAAAAACAAAACAAAACAAAACAAAAAACCTGAGGAGTCTGGAGAGATGAGTCAATGATGAAGAGCTCTGGCTGCTTTTGCAAAGAAACTGATTTTGGTTCCCAGCACCCACATGGTAGCTCACAGCCATCTATCACTCCAGTTCCAAGGGATCTGACACCACCTTCTAGGTTCCTCAGGCACCAGGTAAACACTCATACACATAAATGAGACTCGTAAAGCCACTGGAGATGTTAGCTTAGTGGTAAGAGTGCTTGCCTGGCATGAACCAAGTCCCGAGTTTGATCCCTAGCACCACATAAGTCAGGCATGGTGCTGAGCACCATGAATCTCACACTTGGAGGTTAGGGTAATCAGAGGCTCAAGTCATCCTCAGCTACAAAGCTAGTTCAAGGCCAACCTGAGCTATATGAAACACCGTCTGGGAAAAAAAAAAAAAAAAAAAAAAAAAAAAAAGCGCCACTGGAGTATCTCATGTTGCTGTATAGGACAAGCACCTCCAGGATCATGGTATTTGTTGATCCTTCTGTGTCCCCAGTAACCACACAATTAGATGGAGGTTGCTGTGACTTTGAGAAAAAAAACGGAGAAGGTCCGTTATTCAGCCTGTTCACCCCGCCCCAGCTTTTGCTGCTGTTGCTTGTTTTGTTCTTTTGTCGGGGGAGGTGCTGAGGATTGAATCAGGACTCTTCGAATGCTACACCCCCTGCTTCTCTGGATCACACAACTCAGATAACTTCCAATTCTGTCTTATCACATCTGGGTGTGTTTCCAGAGCATGCACCCCACCGGGCTTAGGTGGGTACTGTGTAACCAGGCTGCAGGTGTCTGTCTACTCATGGACCAGCGTGCTTTGCTGTGTGTCTATCTATCAGGCCATGGTGTGTGTGTGTGTGTGTGTGTGTGTGTGTGTGGTAGTCAATGTCTTGGTATCCAGTTGGCTTTGGTGGACAGTGTGCATAGTACAGGTTGTGTCACCGTGTCTCGGTGTCTGCTGGAGACAGTGCTTTTGTTAGATGACAGTGGTGTGTACGTTGCACTTTTAGATGTACTGTCCTGAGTGTGGTGGAGTGCTGGGGATAGTTGACATTTTGTCTAGTGCGATGGTGCCTCACAGAAAACATGTTTGGTGACCGTATTGCATGCTTCTCTTGTGTTTCTGTGTATGGTATATGCGTGTGTGGTATTCTGTATGTGTGGGATCAGTCCTTGCCTCTTTTTTTCTTCATCACAGCAAGACTTGGGTCTATGCATGCTTCAGGGAATTTGGTTCCCATTAGGCCTACATGATTCATGAGCTCTGCTCTGATTCTTTCAGCATGCCTAGTGCGTGTGTTGCACAGTCTCTTGTGTTCCTATGTCTGCCGGGTTTTATGTGTCCCCTGCCTTCTGTTTGTGTGATCTGGGGGCTGACCGTCCCCTCCGCATTGCTGAGGGCTCCTGATGGGGGTTGTCTGATGCTTGTGTTTTGATGCTAGTTACTGGCTCTCAACATCCCGTGACTGCCCGGATACACCTGCCTAAGATATTACACCCGAGTGGTTGATGAAAGGCCTAAAACCTGGGCAGCACAGAACAGGATAGACATGGCTAAGGCTCCTCAGCCTTGGGCTCAAGAGAATCACAGGAAAGAGAAAGACGGATGCGAAGAGAGAAGGAGGACTCCACAATGGGTTAGAATGGGAAAAAAAAACCACGTGGGCTGGGAGGAAGGACTCCAAGGATGGCATAGATGAAAAAAATATATATAAGCAAGTATTCATAAGATTATGGATGGAAGGTAGCCAGCCAGGTGAGGCTGGTTAAGGAGGATGGCAGCGAATGGGGAATGGAAAATGGATGGTGAAATAGCATTTTTGAAATAGCTATTTTTGAAATAGCATAGATGAAATTATCTAGGTATCTTAAGGCAATTAGAAAGTCTAACTGGTGTCTGTGTTTTACTTGATCATGATAACGGGTAAAATAATGCCGCCACATTAATTATAGGGCTAATAATAAATAACATTATATAGCCCAACACCAACTCTACCTACTACAGCAGCTCACTAGACTGTGTGGCAGGGTGTGTCCCTGGCGTGCCCACGCAGTGCTGCAGGGTGCCCGTGTTGGACGTGATGGTCCATCTGGAGGATGGTGTTTTCTAGCTGCCTCTGCGTGTCTTGGGGCATTCCCGAGCCTTGATGAGTGTGTGTCTCTGTTTCTTTGGATGCAGTCATGTGCAGGGTGCATGCTGCTGTGGGTTCTGTGTATCTGGGCCACTCCGGTTTGTCAGACATGTGTTTTGCATTGAGTGTGTTGGTATTTCTTTGCATCTAGTGGCAAAGGTACGCGCGCCCCAAGACAGGCAACTGCTGGTGTGTGCACTGTCTGGCACAGCCTGGCCGCTCCTGAGTGATATGTGCTACATCCTGCTGGAAACCAGACGGAGCCCAGGCCCCTCTACAGTCCCCACATTCCTTTGTGCTCTGTGCTACAAAAAAATATTTGCGTTTTCCACGACTCATAATTTTTCCTCCTCAATCACTACCAGATGTGAGCTCTGTGGTCCCCATCCCCATGGCAACGGAGGTTCCAGCAGCCGTGGTTCCCTTTTGTGGCGCCTGCCCTGGGAGCTGGCACCATTGCAAGCCCGGGGGGGGGGGGGGGAAGAGTACTGGGTGGTGAAAGACATTTAAGGGGAACTCTCTCCGGGGTGGGGATAGGTGGCAGGACTGACTGATGGAAAGTACTGGTCTTTGCTCTGAGAGGCTCCTGCAGGTCAGGCTTCCTGGACAGTGGGAGGAGAGGCCCCAGGCCAGCACTGAGACATTCTTGGACTGCCTAAATCATACCAGTTCAGACTAGGGAAATGGAGGGCTAGAATAAGGAATTGAGCGAGAGGCCATGTGGCTTGGTGGGGAACAGAATGGGCCAGAGCGGGACTTAAGATGCTCCACACTACACTGACTTCCGCCTTGGCCTCTGCCCCTTTCTGGCTGGCACTGAGCCTGACCTCAGCCCCAGAAGCTAGTATGACTTGGTGCCTCAATGGACCAGAGGCCAATCAAACCGTAAGACCATAGCAGGAAGGTGCCTTGCCAGTGGGAAACACCCGGCCAGAAACAACAAGACTGCCAAGCACATGCTGCCCCGTCAGGCCAGCCCATTAGCTTCTCTGGACACTGTCTTCACTCTGGTGACAGAACCCCTGTGTGGGACCAAAGCTGACCTCAAAGTGGTACTTGACCAGAGAACAAGGGTCCTGACAAAGAGAGCCCCTGAGTTGCCAGCTTTGGAAATGCACGAAGCTAGGAAGATTTTGGCAGAACCAGATTCTGAGCTGGGCGTTAGGAAAAGTGCTGGAGAGTTGGCTCTGCAGCTAAGAGCATTCTTTTACCCTCGCTGAAGACCCACATTGGACTCCCAGCACCCACATGGCTTCATACTTGGAAAGCTGGGCCAGAAGTTCAAGGCCACACTGGGCTCCAACATGAGGCCCTGTCTCAACAACAACAACAACAAAAGATGGCAGCGACCAGAAGGGAGTCTGCTAGAGGCAGGGGGTAGGAGGAACCAAAACAGATGGCTTACGGAAACTAAGATGGTCACTAGGAACCCTGGAGGAGAATAGGTCCAAGGCTCAGTCAGAAGTCTGCCAGGAGAGGTGAGGGTGCTAGGGTGGGATGGAGACAGACCTTGTCTCCAGGGAAGGCTAAGCAGGCTGCCTTCCCTCTTCTTCCCCTACTTGCAGCATGTGGAGATGGGTGGAAAGGTTTTTAGTGAGGACAAGCTACCTATTGAGGCAGACAGCAGCTTCTGCAGTGACAGGCTGCTTGGAGAAGCCTGGCTAGCTGGAGGCTGGGCCCATTGCCCATTGTCCCTTGCCCTCATCTCTGTCTCACCAGAAAAGTTTCTGATCTCTGGACCCTGCTAGCTCAGATCCACCCTTCTTTCCAAGTGACAGCTCAGGACTGCTGGATTTGGCACATCGTTCCCGGAGACTCCAAGGAGGAGTCTAGAAACTGCTGCACACAGGTTCCACAAGAGCCGCCCCCCCCCCCACCCCCCATCTCAGGCAGGAAGTAATCAAGGCACAGGAAGTGGGGAGAAGCATTTTATTAAGAAAGCTTTGGCCTGGCCCTGCTAGGAGCCCTTCCTGGAGGCCCCAGATGGAATGGGAACAGCCCTGCCTGGGGCCTATAAATACATCTAAGGCCAGCAGAGTCGCCCCTGGGGTTCCCACAATTGTGGGGTGATGGGAGGCCATCAATACCAGCTTGACAGCTGAGGGACCGGGACCGGGGCTGGTGGTGGTGGGAAGAGGACAAGCCAAGGTGGGCTGAGCCCCCTGAGGAGCAGAGACCAGCTCTCCTCCACAGACAGGTTCGAGTCAATCAGATAACTCAGGGGCGCAGTCAGTGGAAGCAACCTCTGACCATCTTCAAGAAAAAGACCTTCCAGCCTGCCATAGGCACCAGGCCCTGGCAAAGGAGAGACAGCCAAGAGGCAGAAGCGGTGCTGGCGTCAGCCAGCGACAAGATAGCCCAGCCAAGCACACCCTTTGGCCAGTAAGAAGTCTGCAGGCTCTCCCAAGCTTTGGCAGATTACTAGAAAAGCTCCCTAACACTGCTAGTGGGAGCGAGTAGCCAGCTAAGGGTCTTCTCAGACCCGAGAGCAGATCCGACCAGGCGGCGGCTGCTGGAGCCGGGGCCAATCACCCAGGCTCGGGCCGTCGCTGCGGCGCGCGGGGAACGATGGCGAGCGCCGCGGGGGCCGCGGGCCTACGGAGCTGCGGGCGCCCCGGCTGGCCTGCTCGGCTCCCCCGCCGCCTCCCTGCTCTTCTTCCGAGGAGGTTTCTGGATGGGGGTCTTCTTCCGAGGGGTCTCGGGCGCAGGCGCACTGGCCGCCGCCTTCTCGGGCTCCGGGATCTCGGGCGCCTCGGACGCGCGGGCCGCCGAGGCGGGGAGCACGGAGCGCTTGGCCTTCTGCGGCGGCGGCGGCTTCTCGCGCGCCCCCTGCGGGCCCTCGGCGCGGCCCAGGGTGCGAGGCTTGTCTCGAAGCTCGGCCGCCAGCAAAGATGCCGCCTCGGGCGCGCTGCGCGGGGGGCCGCCCGCGTCCGTGGGCTCCGGGAGCCCAGGGCCGCGGCCGCGCGCTCGGGCCCGGGGCGGCGTGGGGGCGGCCGGGGCGGGGGCCTCCTCCGCCGGGCTGGCGGGCTGCACCGACGTGTTGCTGGGGGTCCGTTTCCTCCCGCTAGGGCTGGGCGCGGCCTTGCGGCCCGCGGGCGGCGGCGACGGGGCGGCGGCCGCGCCGCTGTGTTTGCCGTGGATCCAGGACACCTTGGGCTTCGTAGCGGGGTCGGGTGGCGGCGGTTTCCTGCGCTCGGGCGACGGGGACAGCGACAAGCCCCCAGCCTCACCTCGGGCCCTAGCCGGCCGGGCCTCGCGCCGGGCCACGCGCGCGTACAGCGCCCCGCCGGGCCCCTCCACGCTGGACGCCGAGCGCTCGCTGTCTGAGGATGCAGGGAGGGCCGCTGCCTCCTCCGTGGGCGCCCGGGTGCTCGTGGGCACTGGGGACGCGGCGGGCACCTCCGCGAGAACGGCAGGAGCTTCCGGCTCTCGGCTCTCAGCAGGGGCTTCTAAAAGGGGAGAACGAGCGAGTCACAAGAATAGAGCTGGTGGATCCAACTTCCACGCGGGACCCTCCCACTGTCGGAGGCCCCGGGCGTCCCCGTGTGATCACGTAGGCATGCCTGGTACGTTCAGAGCACTACCCCAAACTTGGTGGGAATATCCAGGGTGTGGGCTGACTGCTGTGGAATGCGGGATACTTTTAGAGGGCTCAGACTCTGTGCCCCTCCCTCGCCACGCCCAGCCTCGGGGGTCACAGTCATGAACTTTAAGTGGATTCATGCCCTTTAAGATGTAAGGTTTCTGATGTTGATGTTTGGGCAGACTTGCCCAAAGTCACCTAGTGGCACCAAAGTAGGACGGGCCAGTTCCATTGCCCATTTAGATCCGGTCCCAAGTGAGCCCACCTACTCCACGATTCACCCGGGCAGAACAGAAGTGGGCAGCTTTGTAGCTGCAGGTCTGTGGCCAATTTGGTGCCCTGATCCCCATGCCTCCACCTCCAGATAACAGGGCCATTTCGCTCTGCTAGCTGGAGGGATGGATGCCCATACAGGGCCACACTCACCCTCATGGGGCACACAGTACACAGGGCCTTCGTCTGTGGTGTCAAAGGATGAGAAGGAAGCCCTGGACGACCATGATAGAGAGGGCTGCTCCAGCCCTGAGGGGGGTTCCAGGAAACTGCAGTTGAGCGTGTTGTCTAGGTCATGGTGGGCCACTAGGGGAAAAGATGAATGAGGAGGATTGCCAGGGTGCTTACCTTTTCCGAGTCCATACCCTTAACCAATAAAACGTGAATGTCGTGGTCCTGGCCAGTCCTACAGAAAGCTACAGGGCGGGACATCAGGCTAACCTCAGTCCCGCTGGATCAGGGCTGTGCTTAGCAAGGAACCCAGGAGAGGGAAGCATGAAGGAGGCTGGTTAGTGGTAGTGCATGCCTGTAACCCCAGCGCTCGAAAGCCCGAGAACCGGTCACTGTGAGCTCCATGCTAGTCCAGGCTACACAGGTTGGTCCAGGACACTGGCCCACAGTGGGGACCCTGTCCCCCCAAACAAAACAGGGGCTGGAGAAACGGTTACGAGCACCGGCTGCACTTCCGGAGGATCTGGATTTGCTTCCCAGGGCCCTCATGGCAGCTCAGAGCCATCTGTAAATAAGTCCAGAGGATCGGATGCCCTCCTCTGACCCCCGTGGGCACCAGGCACACAAGTGGTGCATACACACACGCGCACGCGCACGCACACGCACACAAAATGAGTAAAAGAATTTTAAAACATATTTTAAAAATCAACAAGAGAAAGATGCCACCCAAATGCTGCCAGCCGGGGAGCTGGAAGAGTAGACCAGGTGTTAGGAAGCACAGAGACTCTAGTGCACATGGCCAGGAAAGGCCTCCACGATCCCCAAACAACTCTGGACTCCCGCCTGGTGGGAGCACTTGGAACTCAAATGTGCAGGGGCAAGATTGCTACTCTTTCACCTCCTCAGAGACTGACCGGTCCCCACCAATCTTCAGAAAGAAGTTGCCTAAAGGGAGGGGGACCTCTCGCCTGTCACCACATCAGAGTTCCTGGTGGTGACTGCAGGGGAGGGGGCCCGGCCGGAGCTTTCCCAGGAAGAGCTCCAGTAACTGTTGGGAACCAACCAAACTGTTGCGTGTGCTTCACTTTGGGGTTCACGTTCACCCACACATGTCCCGCTAGTTCCCCGGCAGCTCTGCATCTCAGTGTAGAGACCCAAAGGTCAGATGGCCTGCCAGGCGATCACTCCTGGGTCCCCATGACTCCCACCCCCCCAACATCTGCCCACACATCTGGGCCTCCTTCCTTCCTCCCCTTACAGCTTCGCCCATGGTAACCTCCCCCCTTCCTTCCTCCAGTCGCACCTTTCCACTCCCACACATTAAAACTCAAAGCCCCCACTTCCACATTGCGTCCTGTACCCCTTCACACCGTTTGCTAGAAGCTCCTGCTTCCGCTGAGTTCCAGAGCCCAGGTTCTCACCTACGACTTTGGGCAGCTTCTGCCTGCGAAGCGGGATCCGGGGCAGCTTCATGCTGATGCGGCTGAAGCTCCCGCAGAGGCGCTGAGGGGCCTTCTTCCTTCCGAGCCTGAGTTCCCTGCGGGGGCGGGGCCTGAGCGAGGGGGCAGGGCGGGACTGGCGGGGGTTCAGTCTCGGTGGGAACAGAAAGGGGAGGGCCTGGAGAGAGATGGGGCTGGGCCCTGCCCCTGGGGTGGGGTCTGGGTTCAAGGAGCACACCGGGTCACTCGGAGCGCGCTTTCTAAACCGGGCGGTGGGCGGGGGCTGGCGTGGGGCCTCACCGGCGCTCCGAGTCCTTGCCTCGGCAGGCGCAGCAGCAGCCGAGCAGAGACAGCAGCAGGCCCAGAAGCAGCGTGAGCAGCGCGCCCGCGCCCATCACACCTTTGCGCTGATTGGTCTCTGTGGGGAGCAGCAGCTCAGCGCAGGATCACGCACCCCACTTCATTTCCCGGGCCCGACGTTCTTCACCCACTCACCCAGGTGGCAGGCACCGGTGACCGGGTCGCACGAGTCTTCGTGACAGCTGCAGGCCTGGGCGCAGTCCACGCCGTGGAGCCCGGCCGGGCAGGTGACGTTACAGCTGCAAAGTTTGGGGGTCAAGGAATGCCGGGGTGGCCCTCCTTTCCCTGTCCGGGCCGCCTCTGCTGGCTGGTCCCGGCGCCCTAACCACGCCTCTGACCCTCTCCTCTAGAGGCGGAAGGCCACCCCACCTGCGGTGGCGCACTCGGCTTGTAACTACCGTTTAGGAATGAATGTGTATCTGCAGGAGAGGGCTGACTGTTGTGTGAGTGGGAAAAGGAGCTCCCGGCCCAGACCAGTGACCCGCTCGCTCTGCGTCCTATCTGTTTCACACCAGGATGCCACTTGGCTAGCCTGCAGTCTGAGGGCTTCCTAGCACTCCCTCCTGGAGCGGGGGTCCCTGAGGGCTGGCTGGCGCCCCGGGGCCGGGCACCCATTCCCCATCCCTCTGCAGGCCCCCACTCACTGAGGTCCGTGGACACCAGGGCTGCAGAGGCAGCGCCCGGACTGGAAGTCACAGTGGCCGCTGCCGCAGTCAGAGCACACGAACGCACAGTCCTCACCGTACGTGCCGTTGCTGCATTTAGTCTCGCACCTTGGCATCGAGAGAGGAGGCGTGAGCCGAAACGCAAGCCAGAGGCCGCGAGGCCTGTGGAGCCCACCGCGCGCGGGGGGGGGGGGGTCGGGGGGGGGGGCCTGCCAGGGCCCGAGCGGGCGGGGGCTGCTCACCGGTCGCCGATCCAGCCCGCGTTGCAGCGCGTACACTTGCCGGTGACATGGTTGCAGGCGTGCCCGTCGCGGCAGGGTGGGCAACGGTGGCTACAACCCTCGCCGTAGAAGCCCGTGGCGCAGGGTTGGTCACACTTGGTCCCGTTCCAGCCGGGCTCGCAAGTCAGGCAGCGGCCTTCCACCACGGTGCACGGCTGCTGGCCTTTGCACTGGCCACACCTAGGGCAGAGTCGGGAGGCTGGGCCGGATGGAGCTCCGCCCCCCTCCCGCCTGCCCGCCGCCGGGCCCGCCCGCTTACCGGCGGCGGCAGCCCAGGCCGTAGAAGCCCGCGGGGCACGGCTCGCGGCAGTACTTGCCCCGGTAGCCCGGGTCACAGGCGCACGTGCCGTCCACCGGGTGGCAGCGGCCGCGGAAGCACTGGCAGTAGCGGTCGCAGCGGGCCCCGAACGTGCGCTCGCGGCACTGGCAGCGGCCGCTCTGCTGCTCGCAGGGCGACGAGTTGCAGGCGCACTGGTTGTTGCAGCTGCGGCCCCACCAGCCCGCGTGGCACAGGCAGGCGCCGGTCTGTGGGTCGCAGCGCGACGTGGCGCTGCAGTAGCACGCGCTGCCGCACTGCGCGCCCCACCAGCCCGGCTCGCAGCGGCACGCGCCGCTCCGCGGGTGGCACGTGCCGTGCTGGCACTGGCACGCATGCTCGCAGCGCGCGCCCCAGCGGCGCGCGTGACACGTGCACTGGCCCGTCACGTCCTCGCACTGGCCGTGCGGGTGGCAGCTGCACCTCTCCTTGCAGTCGGGGCCCCAGAACTGGCGCGGGCACTCTGCACGAACCGGGTGGGGTCGTTAGCCTGGCCCCCGCGACCCCTCAGCTCCGCCACAGCCATCGCCCGGAGGCCAACCCGCTCCAACCCGCCGCCCCCCGCCCCCTCTTGGTCCCTCTAGTTCCCCGCCCAGCTGGCCACTGCCCAACCCCGCCTCGCCCCAGGCTCACTTGTGTCGCAGTTGGCGCCGAAGTAGCCGTGTCGGCAGCGGCACTCGCCCGGCCTCACGCACACCTCGTTCTCCGAGCACGTGGAATTGCCTTCACACACAGCTGCGGACGAGAGACGGGCCGAGCTGCGGCGCATGCTCTTCCCAACCCCTCCCCACCCCGATCCCGCCTGCCCGGGACCCCCACGTGGCCCGCTCACCGATGCCACACTCATCCCCGAGCTGCCTCCAACCGGCGCAGCACGTGAGCACCTGGGAACTTCAAGCAGAGGAGGGACGTCTGAGCCTGACGCCCTTCCCCGGCCGTCATGCTGTCCTGCCTTAGGGAGGCAGCGGACACCCAAGCCTGAAGCCTGCCAGACAGGGGTAGGTCAGGGGACTGCACCGGAAGTGCATACCAAAGGAACGAGCGCCCGAGAGCCCACCTCCGAGAACTGTCATCTACAGGGACTCCTCTATCCCCTCGGCCACGAGGTTAAGAAGCAGGGGCGCAGAGGAACTCAGGCCTGATGCGTGTTGGGGATCCAAATGTGACACAGGCTGGGATGGCGCCGCTGCCGGACGGTCCCAAGAAGCACCTGGATTCACACGTGGGGCTAAAACCCGGGGTGGAAGAGCATTGGAGAGGGATGGGTGGGGCCAAGTGTAGACCCTGCCTCCAGAAGTTCTCCCTGGCGCAGGCACACGGGGGCCTCGCTGTAGGCGAGGGAAGCCACACGGGGGAGTCTCCCCCAGGGCATCCAGAAAGCAGACTGAGGCCCAGGGCCATATAGAGGCAGGGAGGTTGGAGTATCTACTTGTATGTTAACATTTTCCTCGTGTTTATTTAGCCATAGAAAGTACGCGACACATCAGTGTTTCCGGGGACTCTGCTGAGGATGGAACCCTAAGCCACACTCCAGAGGCCGAATCTCTGCGGCATTCGGGGTGGAAAGTCTTCAGGTGTGAAGACCCTGTCAACGTGAAGGCAGGGAGGGTGCCTGGGACTTGAGCTGGGTGTGCCCGTGGCTGAGGTAAAAGAGGCTGAAAAGGAAAGCTGGAGCGTCCTAGAGCGTCACAAGGACCAGAAGTTCACCTCAGCCCTACAAGAATGTAGCACCCCAGTGGACGTTTTAGGAGGAGGGTGGGTGTGCTGCTTCTCACGTGTGTGAACTTAGAACCTGGAAGGCGTGGAAGGCTCGATGCTCCAGCCCAGTTCAGGGTAACGGCCATGCTGCGGCTAGGATCCCGCTGCCTCCAAACATCCCCTTACCAGCCAAGGGGTTTGGCTGTCCCTCATATCAAAGTTGGGACCTAGGGGACAGGGCCCATAAAACTTTAAACTAGGAGAACAGGCTTTGAGTATTTCCCACAACTGGAAAGCACAGAACAATGAAACCAGCTTGGTTTTGCTGCCCCCACCCACCTTGCCCCAGGGATGCCAAGGACCTCTTCTCAGAGAGACCCAAGTCCAACCACCCAATTCCTCTCACAACGCTCTTTCACACGTGTTTCCCTTGCCAGGTGGCCTGCTGGGAGCCCCAGAAACACTGGTTCCTGTCCTCCCTGGCTGGCCTAAGACACGGGTCTGTGGTTGGCCGCCACAGGGCGCATGGGCACAATCAATGGTGCCCAGTAGGTGGGGTCAGCACAGACTGGAAGGCGGACTGTGCAGTAAGCATAAACTGCATCTTAGCTCTTCCTCCTGTCAAGTCCATGGGTCCCATTTCTTTAAACAAACATTTTATGCCCCTTTCTGTGTGTGTCACACATACACACACACACACAGAGGTGGAGAGGGTGGACACAAGCCACTTTGAGCAAGTGGCGGCTGAGGACAAGCTGTGGAAGTCAGTTCTCCCCTTCCACCAGGAGGGCTTTGGCAATTGAACTCAGTTCCTCAAGCTCTGTGGCAAGTTGCGTTACCCACTGAGTGAGCTAAGCAGCCTCGGGTCGCACTCCTTAGGTAGCGAACAAAGTTAAGTTCCTTGCCTGCACAGGGCAGTCTGCAGTCATGGAAGCAAGCTGCAGGATGGATGCCGTTGAGAAGAGCTGGCGGCTATGAGCAAGCCCATTTGGGTTCACCGAACGAGTCCTGCATTCTTGCAAGGGCCGACCACCGCTCACTGACGGTGATCAGGCTGGCCTGGTGAACCCATTCAAGATCTTACAGAATGAGAGCTACCTTTCGGAATCAGGCTCCAGAAGCCGCTGTGTGATGCCACAGGATGATGCCTGGGGCCACAGCCACTGCTGGGTGGCAGCCAGCTCATTTTCCCATCTTAGAGCCCGCTCATTAGATCTACGTCTGTCCGGTCTACCCCTGGTCACTCCCAGACCCAACCAAGGAGGCTTTGTGCCTACCCCCTCCTCTGGGCCCCACGTGTCTCATGCTCCTCTTGCCCCTGGGACAGGGTTCTTCTCTGTCCGACCCATGCTGGCCTCTCCAGGGAACCCTCCCTGCCCCCTCCCCAGCTAAGGAGCAATGCCATGGATCTGTCAGTGTGGTCTGCTTCCTCAATCCCAGACTTGCTAATGCAACTGCCCACTGGATGGCATCACAACCCAGAGAGCTCAGGAGTGTCAAAAACAAAACAACAAAACACCTCCGTCTCGGGTTGCCCTTGTCCTTCCACGCTAGGGAGCTGAGACCATGTTCACACTAGAGCCACTGAGAAACAGACGTGCTTTCTCTTCCAGGTTCTGTCAAAGCTGGGCGCCAGCCTCCTTTCACCTCCTACCCTCCAGTCTCAAAGCTCGTCTGTACCTGGTTAGGTGTCTGCAGCCTCATTCTCGGAGGAGCAAGCCTACCTCACGTGGCCCTGGCCATCTCCAATCACCTGCAGGGGTTCCAAGGTCTCTTCTAGAAGGGGAGGGGGCGTAGGGTGAGCTGTGCCCCAGATACCCACACGACGGCCTGGGTTCATCATGCTGAAGGAAATGGTACTCCCAACTCCATTACCACTTGGCACTGCTCTCTGCTGCAACGTCCTCGGCACTATCAGGCTCCGGGCACAGTAGGTGCAGGGCTGAACTGCCACCTCTCTCTCCTGGGCCTCATGCATTGCCACCAGAAGAGTGGCCCAGACCTCGGAAGGGCATCCACAGACCGTTCTTGCCACAAACGCTCCACGCAGAGTTACAGCACCCACTGCCATCTCCACCATCAAGAGCCGAGGCCTCCCCCTCACCCCGGCCCCTGCGACCCTATTTTACAGAGATGGAGACAGACCAGAAAATCCAAGTGTTTGTTCAGCTCCAGACAGCAGGGGCGGCCTGCCGCCGGGGTACGAAGACAAGCGCATCGGGGCTGTGCCAGGAGCAGCCCAGCTCCCGCGAGGTCGGCCGGCGGGAAGAGTGGAGGCCAAGGGCTTCCCCACGCCAGCTCGCCACAGCTAGACCCACCGCCCAAGCGCGTTCCTCGGCTAGCCCGTCCGGGGAGAAAAAAGGCCTGGTGCGGGCTGAGCGCCCTCCCCAGGCACCGCCCCGCCAGCCTCGGCCGCTGCATTCCTGGGGCCGGGGAGGCCCGGGAGGCGGCGGCGGCGGCGATGCGAAGCAGATGGCTAGGCGGGCGGGCCCCCGCCTCCCAGGCGGGGCTCGCGGCCCAGAGTGGTCTGTGTCGTCTCCACTCGACTTCGGAAGCTGCCGCGCGGCCAGCTAGCAGCCCCTCGTCTGCTTTGACCCTCCAAAACACCCCCGGGGCCCCCATCCTGGAGTCCCGGAACGGCTTCCCCGACACCCGAAGAGGCGCCCCACCGCGGGTCCCTGGCCTCCTTGCAGGGATGCCCTGACTGCACGGTGGCGTCGGCCAGTCCCTCAACTTCTGCGCCTGTTTGGCGTCGCTCTTCGCCCTCCGCGCAAGCTCCGGTTCCACCGCCTCCTGGCTGGGCCTGTCCCACACCGGCCTCCCCAGCAAGGACCCCTCAGAGCCTCACCTCCGCCTACCCAGTGTCCACCCCGAGGAGATGGCCGGAGTTCTCACGTCCTCCCATCCCGTGTCCATCATTGTCCTCAGGACCGGTTTCTGGTCCACCGTGAGCACACGCTTCTCCGTGCTCACTCCCACCACCACCCTCCTCCCATCCGGCGCCTGCTCTACCAAGACTAATCTGTCCTTCCAGGGCTTTCCCAGCGCCCAGCTCGCCCAAGGGCCGCTCCCTCGCCGTCCTGACCCCCCACCCCAGGCGCAAGCCCCGGGCTCCTCGAGCCTCTGCACGCGCCGTCCCCTGCCTTGGAAAGCCCTTTCTTGGCTTCGGGAGCAGCTCTTTTCTGGTCTTTCCTGACATTTTGGACACCGCGCGGTACCCCTTCTGGGCGACCACCGCGCTCCGTTATCCCCTCAGGTGACTTCTGGTCCAGCCGGCCCTAGGGTGCACCCGGGGGGGGGGGGAGGCTGCTCGGCCTGGAAGCGAGCCCAAGACGCGAGGGAGGACGCAGAGGCTCGCGCGGCCAGTTCAGGAAGGTCCTGGATAGTCCGGACTGGAACGGGGCGCCGCTACCCCCAGCCCGCTCCGCGCCCACGCCTCGGACAGGCCCAGCTCCTACCCGGGCGCGCGGCACACGTTGCGGCCTCGCGGGTTCAACTCCTGGGGCGCCGCGAGACCGGGCAGCAGCCAGAGAAGCAGCAGCAGCGGCGGCCCTCGGGCTCCCTGGCGCCGCGCCGGCCCGGCCCCCCGGGACCCTGCGCCCTCCATGAGGCGCGGGGCAGGCGCGGGTGGGCGCGGGTGCGGCCGCGGCGAGGGCGGCCGGAAGCGGAGTGCGAGGCCGGGCGGGGGGCGGCAGGAGGGGCGCCGGGCCGGGCAGGAAATTCCACATCGGCTCCCTGAGCCCGGGCCAGCGCGGCCGGCCAGGCGGCAGCGCCCGCCCCGCGCGCCAGACCCCACCCTCCGGCCGCGCCTCCGCCCCTCCGCTCGGCCCCCGCCCCCACCTGGCCACGCACGAACTCGGGGGGCCAACTCGGCGGAGGCCGGCGGGGCGCCGCGGGAGGAAGGAGCTGCGGAAGCCCGCCAAGGAGTCTTGCTCCTTGTCTTTCCTCCCCTTCGTCGGTCCCGGAGCCGCCAGGCCTGCGAGGAAAGGGGACCCTGCAAAGGCCCTGGGTCACACACTGGCCTTGAGCTCGGCCAGGACCCACAGCGTTGTCCTGTGGTGTGCCTTCAGCATCTGCTGCGTGTAAGAGATGACTGAGCGAGATGTAGGCAGAGACCTGTGGGAATGGGCCGAGGGAAAAGTGTCTGAGGAACTGGCGAGGTGGGAGCAGGAGGAACCAGCCAAGGTCTCTGATATAATGTGGAGGGGACATTGGAGATGGAAACGGAAACCCAGAAGCTCAGCTGAGTGGTAGAAAGGAACTGGGTGCCCAGGGATCAGTTCAGCTCCAAAAGGTTATTGCCTCCCAAGAGGGAAAGGTCCAGAGGGTGGAGTCAAAGCTGGAGAAGGGAGACCCCTACCCCAGGACATAGGGCCACAGGGAAGCTACTAAGTCGGTTCACTTTTGTTTCCTGTGCACCTCACTCCCTAAACAGCTGCCAAAGTGAGTTTTGTCAGGTAAGGGGAACAAGAAAAGCTTTCTTCACCAGGCGCTTCTGATGACCTTAGGATGACGTCAGCAAGCCTGTCAGAAGAACTGCAGAATCAGTGAGAGTCCTAGTACCAACTTGGCCATGACTAAAGATATCCTTCCCCTAAGTCTCCACATAAGCTTAATGGTAAGAGCCCCAGGTAAGATGGAGGCTTAGGGTAGCCGCCCTCCATTAGCCCTTCGCTGTTCTCAGTAAAGCATTTCTTTCCTCACTGCCTTGAATCACTGGTTTCACACAGGCATAGCAGAACACAATACTTACGGTTACCACAGGTCAGGGAGGAGGGGGTTAGGGCTCTCTATAGGCCCTGAAAAGCCAAAGCAGGACAGCTCCAGAGGCAAACTGTGCCTAGACCCTGAACAAGTCCACATAACCCCTGCTGGCAGCCAGGTCCCACCAAGGAGTCTGTCTTACTTGAGGGAAAAGTTAGACATCTTGGGTGGCAAAGCAGAAGGCACCCTGAATATCAGGTGGTGTAGAAGGCGAGCCTGAAGGTCTCAGCTGGAACCAGAGCGGCACACAGGCCATTGGCAGGAGGGGAGGGTGGGGCCTCAGGCCGCTTCTCAGCCCTCAGCCTGGCTAAGCTGGCAATGCAGCGGGGAGGTGGGGTGGGGAAAAGGAAAAGTCTTCCTATGTGGTGGCAAATGCAAACACTTCTCTAAAACAAGTTAATAAGCCAACCACTTCTGGGAAGCCGAGCCCTCGAACAGCCCCAACCTCGAGTGCCCTCCCCACGGAGGCACCATGGCTGCCAGCTGCAGGGGTTCCTGTCTTTCCAGTGTTCGCCCAGGCTTTATAGGTACTGACCTTGCTGGCCCTGAGGGGAACCTCCGATATGCCAAGTCCTAATGGCACCAGCTTAGCCTCTTCCCGTAGACCATCTCCCAAGCTTGCTATCTGTGAAGGGCAAACCTGATCTCATACTCCTCACTAAAGCTCCCCAGTGTCACCATGTCCCCCGTTTATCCCTCTCCCTAAGCCAGGGTCAGCTCCTAACTGGAGACCTGGGTAGCCTTGCAGGTTCAACTCGATACAACTGTGGATGTTACTTTTTCCTGCTGCTGTGACAAAACTATGCTGACAAAAACACTAGATGGTGGAGACAGGATCTTTAAGAGTTCGAGGCCAGTCTGGTCCACTACAAAGGAAGTTCTAACACACTCGGGGCTACATAGAGATCCTGCTTCAATAAACAAATAAAAAAATAAAAATGTTTTTTAAAAAGAAAAAGGGAAGTAAAGGTTTACTTGGTTTCACAGTTTGAGATCTGGTGGTGACACTGAGCACTGGGGACATCAGACTCACAGGCTGCAGGCAGAGGGCACAGGACTGCGATGAGGGCAGAGACGGCTCCGTGCAGCACAGCCACTGCCAGGACACACGACCAGAAAAACCCACATGGCCCCCTCCTAGGGCTCTCCCTCCCCCCTTCTGTAAACTGTGGCCACATTTGGCTTGGGAGGTGACGGTGCTAGCAGACTGGGACATAAAGTAAGTGCTCCAAGACCTGCAAAATGATGTTCCTACTAGGAACAGGGGAGAGGACACCGGAGGATGTGGCCATCTGCCCCTGAGAGAAGTGACTTAGCCCACCATGGGGGCGCATGCCTGTAATCCTAGCAGAGGCAGAGGCAGGCGCGTCTGAGTTTGAGGCCAGCCTGGTCTATGTGCAGCCAGGGCTACACAGAAGTGACTCACTTCAGGCAGATGTCAACATTTGGGTGGGGTCTGTCACCCTGAGGTATCGGAGTGTGACATCATGTCTCTCCAGGGGCCCCAGATCCTATCTACGTTAGGTTATACGTTTTGGTGGGCATCGACTTCAAGTCTCCAGTCCACTGTCTTCAGGGATCCAGAGTGACTGGCTACCCGCTCTCAACCCATCCTTCCATTACACCCTCACTACGTAGCCTCCCCTCCTTGAGAGTGCACCATCGGGAAGACTGGGTGCTCACTCTGCCAGCTGCCCACGGCTGGCATTCGGGAAATCTGTGGCCTGTGGCAGGGGATTCTGCAACTGAAGACCTTGCAGCAAGCATCAGGGAAGGTGTCTGGATGCTTGGACCCCAAGTCCTGTCGTGTTGGACACAGGCCACGGCAGACATCTCCCGAAGTGTGGGGGAGGTGCTAGTAAAGATGACTAGAGAAGGTCTCACCTGCTACGCTAACACAGCCCCCGAATCCCCCAACATGATTAACCAAGCCACCTGACAAAGTTTTGGGGAAATCAGGAAGTGGAAAGAAGGCCCATACAGGTGCCCACAATTGGGCCTGAGCTTTGGTTTCAGTGATACACACTGATACTCATCCCTGGTACCTTAGTCTTTTTCCTCACACAGACCAGGACTTTCTTGTCCTGCCTTTCCATTTTCATGAATGGATCGTGTTCTAGGCAAGTGCTTTAGCACTGAGTTGCACCCCAGTTTTCAGAGCTTTCTTAAGACATCAAGTGAGCATCCTTTCAGCTTGGGGAGCTTATCATGTCTGAAGCAGGGTAGTGACCCCTGGTGCCATTTGGTATAGAACAGCCTCAGTTACCATGCCCAGTCCATCCCCCAGGGTGACTGACTTGAAACCTATGCCTCTCTAAGATGTCACCCAGGGGCATTGACTGGAGAAGAAAGTATCCCAGACTGTGACCACATTAGACAAAACACTGTTTGCATAATGTTTTATTTTATTTTTTCAACAATATTGAGTCAGAAACACACAGCAATGGGGACATCTCTCCAACCCTAGGACCAGTTCCAGGTATACTGTTTCCTCTGTCCCTTGATAGCTCCCCAGCTGCTCAAGGTCCTGGCTCCAGGTAGCTGAAGCTGCTTCCCAGACCTCGTGGTTCACAGAAAGAAGGGAGCCATGAGCTTTGGTCAAGGCTAGGACTGCTAGCTCCCAGGTCCTCTTGAAGGAGGGACCTTACTTAACTCATCAAGGACCAGACTAAGAAGAAAAGGCCAAACAGAGATGCCAGTCCTTCAGAGTTTACAGAAGATGGGCCTGGTCATTCCTCAGGTGACAGCAACCCCCTTCCCCAGCACTTTCCTTTGTAATGTAATTCACAGCCAGAGAGCTTGCCAAGGCCAGCAGCTGGCTGGTTGAAGTGGAAAAAGGGCAGCTGGTGAACTAGGATGGCTTGGGGAAGGCTCTACCCTGGGGCCTGGTGTTTTTATCCAGTCCCCGTGGCCTTTACTGCCCTCAACACCAGAGAGAGCCTAGTCTTCACTAGAGTTGTCAAACTCCTCCCAGTCTGACACACTCATCACCTCAGAGGCAACATCTGCGTCTGCCTGGCTGCGGCTGGGAGTCTCTCGGGGTGGCTCCCGGAGCAGGGAGCGGGGCAGGGTAAGCACGCAGGCCGCAAGGCCTGAGATGGAGTTGTTCAGCTGGGGGCCCTCTTCCCAGCAGTCCTTCTCCATGTCGTAGATGTGCACGTAGCCTGTGCGGGTGCCTCGGTTGTGGGAGCGGCCGCCCAGCACATATATCCTGTTGTCTAGTACGGCAATGCCAGGTTCACCATGCCCAGCTGGGAGTGGGCAGACCGATGACCACTGCCGGGAGGTACAGCTGTAGCAAGCCACCTGCAAAGCCAAGACCAGGGTCAACACAGCAAGCTTCTGGGGCAGGTTGCCAGCCCGCTCCAGGGCACTTCTGTCGATGGCCAGGTCTACAGTGGCCCACTGGAGGGTGCTCACCGGGGATGGTGCTGCTCTGTCCAGCTGGAAGACTGAAGCTGAGGCCACGGACCCCACTGACATCATTCTCCTCACAGCACCCTTACTCATACTCATGCAGAGAGTGTGTGAAGCAGTTACTTTCGCACTACTCAAGACCACCAAACTTCTTTTCATAAACAGCCAAGACAGTGAACAAAGACTCAAGGGCTGGAGAGGTGGCTCAGCAGTTAACGGCACTGGCTGCTCTTCCAAAGGTCCTGAGTTCAATTCCCAGCAACCACATGGTGGCTCACAACTGTAATGCCAATTCCAAGGGATCTGACACCTTCACACTAACGCACATAAAATTAAAAAACAAAAACCAACCAAACAAAAAAAAGATGGAGAAAATGCTCAATCTACTACTAATCCAAGAAATGTAAAACGAAAATGTCACCTGGTAACCCCCAACCATGGCGGAGGAGATCATGAAACCTGGTGCTAACGATGGTATGGCAAAGCTGGTATGCACATCTCACGTATCAGGAAAAGAATTGAGCAGGTAGTAAAAGACATTTAAATCTCTTCAAGCCAGGGGGACGTGACACATGCCTTTAATCCTACCACTTGGGAGAGAGAGGCAGGTGGATCTTTGTGAGTTCAAGCCCAGTCTAGTCTACAGAGTGAGAGCCAGGACAGCCAGGATGACACGAAGAAACACTGTCTCGAAAGACCAAACCAAACCCAAAACCTCTTCTCCAGCTGAGAAGCAGAAGCAGGTGGCTCCCTGTGAGTTCTAGGCTAGCCTGGTCTATACAACAAGTTGGGGTGTCTATTCAGACCATTTCCTAAACAAACAAAACAAAAGCAAAAAAAAAAAAATAGTCTTATTCTCCTACTTTGTTCCCAAGTGCTAGAGCTACAGGTTTGGTAACAATGGCTCAAAGTCCTATCTGCTTCACTAAGCAATCAAATCCGTGTTCTAGCTACAACAGACAAAACCATGCTTCTCAATCCAGGAATCCTAAGCTTTGGAGCCTTGAGTGTATTATGTTACATGGCAGAACTGACTTGACAGATGGGATTAAAGGTCATAGGTGGCTTTTGAGGTTTATGTTATGGGTAGACTCACTACATAGTTTTTTGTTGTTTTGATTTGGAGACAGGATCAAAACACGTAACACTGGATGGCCTGAAACTCTCCACGGAGACCAGGATGGCTTCAACCTTGCAGGGATGCACCTGGCTCTGAAAGCACAGGAGAGAGCCACCATGGCTAGTCGACAGACAGTTCTGATTTAAGAAGCTTTCCCTTAAAACATTTTAGCTTTCTGTCGCTGTAAATTGGTAGAAACCAGTTACGAGTTTGGACTTTTTTTAAGTTCTTAACCCAGTACAATTCTTATGAGATACAGGGCAGAGGGTAAGCTGCAGCCCTTGTCAGCTACTCCATTTTGAGAGTTTATAGCACCCCATGTTGCTAAGTAGGTCAGGGGGCTAAGGTCAGAGGCCGAAGGTCAACCTCCTCTGATGTTCCTCAGGGATCACCCCTCTTGCTTTTTGAGACAGGCGCTCTCACTGAGACTTGAGCTCAGCATTTGGGTTAGGCTGGTCAGCGGGCTCCAGAGTCTGCCTGTCCTCAGGTCCCAGCACTGGGATACAAGCAAGCAGCACGCTCATTTTCTAAGGTATGTTGTGGGGAATCACACTCTGGGCTCATGACTGTAGGAAAAGCATTTTATGGACTTAGCTATTTTTCTACCCTGGTTAAGTGTACATCTGAACTAGAATATTTTTAGTTTGTTTTGAGACTATAGATATATACTCCTATCATGAATGAAGAAACATCTTTAAGTACATAAGAACTCAACATAAGAAAAAAGAAGCCAGAAGAAAGGGGTGAGAAGGAGGACTCTGCCTGCCCTTGCTTCTTGAAGAGGAAGTGGTTACCACCAGGGCGGGCAGCCACAACGGGCTAGCCAGGAAACTGGGATGTCAGCCTGCAGGACTGATGACTGTGAGAATGAATTCATGTTATTTAGGTTTGTGGTGACTGGTGACAAAAATAATAAGAAATTTACACACCAGGTCAGGTTCTCACCATGGGAGGAAGTGTTAATTTAGGTGGCCAAGCCCTTCTCTCAGAGTGGCTACAAAGTGAGGTCAAGGCAAGCCTAGGCAGCTGAGTGAAGCCCTACCTCAAAATGTAAAATAAAAAGACATCTGCAGACTAACTCTGTGGTAGAAAGTGTCTCTAGCATACCTGAGATGCTGGATTTAATTGATTTCCTAATGCGAGAGAGAGAGAGAGAGAGAGAGAGAGAGAGAGAGAGAGACACTAAGTGTTAAACTGGAAAATGCTGGGAACGAATGCTGTCGAGAAAAGCACATTTTGTTTCTTTAATTTCTTTTCACTGCATAGCCCAGGCTGGTCTCACACTTGCAATCCTACCACCTCAGACTCTGAGTGCCAGGGTACAGGAATGGACACGTGGCTTGGAAGAGTGAGAAGGAAGTCAGAGACAGACTGAAAGGCAACAGTACAAGTAGAGGGCGTGAATGCTTCTGCTTTGTATAGTCTTTGTTAGAAGGTCTACAATGTGGGTATGTTAACTTCTTGATGAAAACACACCAACTAAAGGCATAAGTGAGACTACTAGGAGGACATATGGATGCATTATATAGAATGTGCAGCATTAACGAGCCTTCACGCAGCCGCTGGCTTGGGGTGATAGGTTGGTATGGATTCAGCAAGTGTAACACACGTGTCCTTCTGGTGACAAGTGAGTACAGTGGGAAGGCATGCATGCATGAAACCAGAGGGGACCAGGGGACTCCCAGACCTTCTGCGCAGTTCTAAAGAGAGCAGCCTGGGCCCCGCTCACCTGGTGCACATCCCTCCTGTAGCCCGCATCATTGTTGCTGCCTCCGATCACAAACAGCTTGTCATGGAGGGCAGCCATGCCATGCCAGGCACGTCGCACGGGCCCGTCAGCCAGAGTATGCCACGTGTTGCTTCCTGGGTCGTAGCAGTGCGTCTCTTTTAGGTAGTCCTCTCCTCTGCGGCCACAGGTAATGTACATCTTCCCCTGCAGAGTGGTGCCTGCGTGGGCATACACCTGTTTGGAGCCACCAAGAAAGGCAGAGAGTGGGCAAGAAGGCAGTCAGGAAGGCGGTCAGGCAGCCTCTATGAGGCCGCCACCACCACTCTGCCCCTGCCTGAACACAGCCATCAAGCTTCCCACATCTGACGAACTGGACTTGTACTAGATCCATAACCACCCTACTTGCTGCCCTCTAACCTCTTTCTAACAGGGTATGTGATCCACAGACCCAGAGATTAAATGTAATCTTTGTGTTTCTTTGCCTCTAAAGGAAGCACCTGAATGAGGAACAAGAAAATCAAGGCCTACTCTCCAAGCTGCCAGAGAAATACAACCATAACGAAGATCTGCCCTTGGTGGCTTCAACTTTCCAACAGCCACCCTTTCCAAATCTGTCTGCAGATAGTTCCCCACAGAAAGTGGGCTGGAAGGAAGATTGAGACAAAGCATCAAATATGGTTGACTCTCTTTATCCATGGGTTCATGTCTCCAGATTCAACCAAAACTAAGACAAAAAAAACTCAAATCAATATACTGCCTCTGTACTGAACATGTACAGAGATTCAGTCTTCCATATAAAACAATCTACAGGGGGCTGGAGAGATGGCTCAGAGGTTAAGAGCACTGGCTGCTCTTCCAAAGGCCCTGAGTTCAGTTTCCAGCCACAATATGGTGGCTCCCAACCATCTACAATGAGAACTGGTGTCCTCTTATGGCCTGCAGGTGTACATGGAGGCAGAACACTGTATACATAATAAATCTTTAAAAAAATTAGAAATCATTTATATTGTACCAGGTACTATAAGAAATACAATGGTGATTTAAAAAAAAAAAGATTTATTTATTTATTTTATGTTATATGAACACTCCATCTTCATGCACACCAGAAGATTCCATTAAATCAGATTCCATTAAAGATGGTTGTAAGCCACCATGTGGTTGCTGGGAATTGAACTCATGACCTCTAGAAGAGCAGTCTGAAGAGCTGAGTCATCTCTCCAGCTCCCAGTGATGTGCAAGAGACTGAACACATGGGCTTGCAAATGAAGGCCAATATCCTGCCACTTCTCCATACTGCCAGTCTTTCTTCTTTTTTATGAGAGAGGGGTCTCATGTATCCCAGGTTGGCCTAGAACATACTATGTAGCCAAGAACGACCCTGAATCTCTCTGCTGTTTCTGCCTCCATCTCACAACGTTAGGCAGGATTAGAATTGTGTGCATGACAACAGGTTTACTTCATGCTGAGGAATAAACTCAGGGCTTTTCATGCATGTTTCATGCCACTCTACTAACTGGCTTACATTCCTGCCCCCATATCTCTTTCTCTTTCTTTCTTCTCTCATATATTATTTCCCAACCACAGTTTTCCCTTCCTCCCCTCCCTCTTGGTGATTTTTAAGACAGGGTCTTACAGTGTAGTTCTAGCCAGTACTGGAACTCACTCAGTTCCAGGCTGACCTAGAACTCAAAGAGATCCACCTGGCTCTGCCTCATGAGTACTGGGACTTAAGGAGTAGGGCACCACACCCAGTAACCCCTACATGGTTTTTATTTTGTTTTGTTACGTTCAGAAAAAGTCTGGCTTTCTGTAGCCCAGACTGACCTTGAACTTTTGATCTTCCTGCATCCACCTTCCAAGTAGCTACGATTAGGCTTAACAGAGTAGGCCTGGATATGTAAGTTTTACACAAATACTGTTACACCACTTTATCCAAGGAACTTCAGCCTCATGCATTTCTCTCTCCTTGGGGGACCCTGAAACTAAGCAGTTTGGATTACAAGGGACAGCTATATAAAGGACACTCTCACTTCAGCGATGGTGTGTGTGACAGGAAAGGGAGATGGGTCCAGTGCTCTTGACTCAAGGACTTCCCACCCCTCCTTTGGCAGCTGTGCTACTCTGACCCACCCCCCACCCACACATGCCAGCACTGGCCCCTCTAGGTCTTACTGACTCACACCCACAGACAACAGAAGACTCTGACTGTTCAGGAGAAAGGAGCTCTGTGGAATGCTGGAGACTCCAGGGCTGTGTCATGGGACTGGTTACTAGAAGGTCACATGGGTAGCACGAGGAGCTGGAGCTGCGCAGCAGCAGGCTGACCGTGCAAAAGTTTGGATCTTCTTCTATCACAGGTAGCAGTCTGGGGAGGTTACTTTATTTCCAATGAATAATTTTGAGATTAAAGGCTCCCTTGCTTCCTTCCAGAAGCTTCTCTAAATAGTGAGAGTTTGCATTATGTACTACAACATCCTGGTCAGGTTACTGATACTGTTGTCATTTCCAGACATTCCTGCCACCACTAGCATCTTCTAGTTGTTCTTTAAAGTGTGAACCAAAATATAAACAGTTATGTTAAAACCAAACAGAAATGGAGCTGGAAGACCATGGAGGGTCCTCATGCATAGCTGCTGACAATAAGATCATTATGAGAAACTCCAGAGAAGTCATTCCTAAAAGGAGACCTCTCCAGCCACAGTCACAACTCCTACAAGGAGCACCTGAGATCAAAGGAGTTTACTCTCCAACAGCTCATGTGTATCTTTGTCTTTATCGTGTTTGTGTGCGTGTGTGTGTGTTGGGGGTTGTTCTGGTGCTTCCATGTATTCAAATGCTAAATACTGGTCCTCAAGGTCTGGTTGCCATCCAACCAACATGAGTACATTTTTATGTACACCAAATGATGGGTAAACTTTGCTCCCTTATTATCACTGATTAGCCAATAAAGAAAGACCGGAGCCTGTAGCTGTGCCAACAGAAGCAGGCAGCACTTCAGTTCCTGGGGAAACTGGGAGAGGAGAGAGAAGAGAAGGAAAAGATGGAGATAGAGGACGTGGCCTGATGGAGCAGATCCAGCCCATACAGGATGAATTATTGACAAGTCACTTGGGGAATGCAGCTGGGAGGCAGCCAGACTAGCTTAGAAAATGATTAAATTGTACCTGCCCAGTTATTGTGCTAAAGCTGTTTAAATAGGTCTCCATCTCAAATATTGGGGGGGGGTTAGTGATGTCACAGAATAGCCTTTTAGAGTTTAATAACTTTCTCCCCTTGCCCACTTTGGACATGCCTGTCTACAGTCCATCACAGCACACATATCCTAGATTGCAATGCAATCTAACAATCCTGAACAAGCAAACACTTGGCTTTAGAGAGTTGGTCTCTCTATTATTCAGTTTAAGTTGACAATCGTCACAACCACTTCTCTCCTGGCTCAAACCTCTGTACTTAATTTCTGACAACCACCCTTATTTCTACAATACTGTCATTTCAAGAACATCATGAGCCAGGGGAAGGTGGTGCACACCTTTAATCCCAGCACTTGGGAGGCAAAGACAGCTGGATCTCTGTGAGTTCTAGGTCAGCCTCGGTCTACAGAGTGAGTTCCACGACAGCCAAGGCTACACAGAGAAACCCTGTTTCAAAAATACAAAACAAAAATCATACAAATAAAATAGAATAGGTTTTGGTTTCTTTTTTTCTGAAATAGGGCCTTTCTATCCGGAAACTCTCTAGGTAGACCAGGCTGGCCTCAAACTCAAAAAGATTCCCCCTGCCTCTGCCTCTCAAGTGCTAGGATTAAAGGTGTGCGCCATCTCACCAGTCTGAAAACAGAACCGTTTACAACAGCCTTTCTGTTCCAGTTCATTTTTATTGCTGTGACTCTACCCATGTCTATTTAGCCATTTACGTGTTGGAAGACATCTTATTTTTTTAAAGTTTCTGGCTATTATCCAAAAAGGTGGCTATGAATATCTGTGCCAAAAGTCTTCATTTCTCCAGGATAAATCCCCAAGATGGCAAGCATTGAGTTCCAAGGCAGCTAGAGGCTGCTTCCACTCTTCTAGAAAGCACACTATTTTACATTCTCAAGGCCAAAGTTTACGAGACACAAGTGACCCTGTGCAGCATGGCCAACATCTGCTCCAGCACCCTGACAGGCAGTGCTCACCGTGGCTTTGTGTGCATCTCCTTGAAGTGAACAACGCTATTTTCTCATGTGTTCATCCGTCATCTATCTTCTCCTCTTCTGTCCCTTCCACTTCCTTTCTCCCCAGAGAGCAGCCTCACAGGTATGTTTAAGGTGCATAGCCCAAAGACTGACTTACCTTCTTATGGTTCAGACATGTATTACATGGCTTACATGTATTTTCTGCTATTAAGTAATTTCTTTCATAAATCTCTTTTTTAAAAACTTGGGGGTGGAGCTTGTGAGATGGTTCAGTTTCTCAAAGTACCTGCTGCCCACCCCAAGGACCCTAGTTTGATCACTAGGATCCATATGGTGAAATGTGAGAACTAATTCCTGAAAGCTGTTCTCTGACATTGACAGGTACCCCTGCCACACACAAATAAATAAATACACTTTTTTTTAAAGGTCTTTTGCCAGCAAGAGTTTTTGGTTTTAAAGAGATCCAATTTATCAGTTTTTCTTTTTCATGGCTCATGTGTTTGGCATCAAGTTTAAAAACTCACCTAGTCTGTATTCTGTTTTTGTTTTGTCTTTTTGGTTAAGGTAAGAGTCTTGCAGCTGGGTGTGGTGGCACATGCCTGTGATCCCAGCACTCAGGGAGGCAGAGACATGTGGATCTCTGTGAGTTCCAGGCCAGCCTGGTCTACAGAGTGAGTTCTCGGACAGCCAAGGCTACAAAGCGAAACCCTGTCTCAAAAAACCAGAAGGAAAAAAACTAAAATGATAGTCTTGCTATGAAGCCCTGGAATTGGCCATGTAGATCAGGCTGGTCTCAACTTTGCTGAGCTGTTCTTGCCTGTCTCCTAGAACTGAGATCACAGGCATATGTCACCACATCTGGCTCCGACTTAGTTTCATTTGTCTAAAAGGTCGTGTTTTACATTTAAGTCTATGAACTACTTTGAGTGACCTCAAAATCACTCCTAGGTCCTGCATTTCCCTCTACTTCCACAGGCCTGGTCCAGCCCTAGACTAACAAAGGTCCCAACCCTGCCCTCCATACTCAGTTTCAGGCTCCTTTGGCTTTCTGCTCTTCACAAGGAGTCTTCAAACCTGTCCCTCTCAAAACAGATTAGTAACCCCCTGTCCTGGGAGGTCCTTTGTGTACTGAAAATGGCTAATTTTTTTTCAGGCCTTGCTCCAACAGTCAGATAGACAGTTCCCAAATAACACCTCTCTACCTCATCCTTCAAAAGTCCTGATTCCTCCACTTTGGCCTTCCTCATTTCCTTCATCTATTTGTTGTAACTGTAACTACTTCAGTGGTTTCTGGGTGATTAATGAGCCTCTTCTGCAACCCACTTGGTGGAGGAGGGTTTGTCATTTGTCTCCACTGCATCTCCATGATTTAGTACACAGTAGCTGGTTAATAGAAGAGGTGACCACATGCCTGAAGGAATGAAAGCTACTAATTGCTGAAGTAAGTTGAGTGAAGCTCAAGAGTGCTCCTCTGTGGCCAAGATGAAGATGTGCAGCTTTGCCCACAGTCTCAGACAGAGGTCAAGCCCTTACCCAAACTCCTGGAATAGAATCTACAAGACCTCAAAAGATCCCAGACACTCTCTATGCAGAATCTACTCCTGTCCCCAGAACTGGGCAGGGCTCCCTTCCCTGCAAAGAAGCTGAAGAGCAAGGTCTGGCACAGCATGGCTGGGTGCCTGTTCTGCTGTGACTTGGGCAGAGGATCCCCATCCCAATCCACTGAGGTCAGTCTTTTTTTGGGGGGGGAGGGAGCTCAGGACAGGGTTTCTCTGTGTAGCCTCGACTGTCCTGGACTTGCTTTGTAGACTCGGCTGGTCTCAAACTCACAGAGATACACTTGCCTCTGCCTCCCAGTGCTAAGATTACAGGTGTGTGCCACTACGCCTGGCTCAAGACCTATTTCTTGCCTCAGGATCCACAGATGGTTTGGGGCTAGCACAAAGTACTTCAGATCCATAAAAAGAATAAGAAGCACTCTCATAGAGCATTACCTTTGCAGCCAGGCAGTGGTGGTAGACATCTTTAACCCCAGCGCTTGGGAGGCAAAGGCAGCCGGATCTCTGTGAGTTTGAGGCCAGCCTGGTCTACAGAGTGAGTTCTAAGACAGCCAACGCTACACAGAGAAACCCTGTCTCAAAAAACCAAAAAGAAAAAAGAAAAGCTTACCTTTGCATAATTTTAAATATACATAATTAAATATAATTAATTTAAATATACATAATATAATTTAAATATACATAATTTTAAATATCTCTAAACTGGACTAAACTAAATACTATGCATATGATTATTATTGTCTTTAATAAAGATAAAACCTCCAAATTATCTTGTGGCCTCTGGAAGGTCCAGCGGCTCTGCGTTCCTGTAGAGGAATCTGAAAGACCTGTGAGTCAGGCTGCCCTCCAGTCTCTTGGAGTCCCCGTGTTTTGAAATACCTGGAAATCTTCCAGCTTGTGTCAGTAATAGATAAGGGGACAAGGTGAGTAGCACTCTCACCACAGAAAACTCTCAAGGGGCAATGGTCTGAAGAATGAAATCAGAATGCTGAATGCGGTCCTGATAGGCCTGCCAATACATTCCATACAGGGTCCTGGGATAGACAAAGCCTCTGCCTACCAGGCCTGACTCCCTGACCCTGGACCAGGACCAGCCTTGACACCTGGGCCTCAGAGTACAACCCACAGGAAGAAACCTGAGGGGTGCCTATCGGAAGGCTTCCTTACCTCCCTCTTGAGTGGGGCCACATAGTCCCAGGAGTTGGTGGCAGGGTCATAGCGCTCCACAGCATTCAGGTCATTGTGGTAGTCACGGCCAGCCACAGCATAGATGTACTTCCCTACGACACACACACACAGGTCTGCATGTTCTTGCTGCAAGGACTGGATCTGGAACCAGCGGTTGTGCCTTGGGTCATACCTTCAAAGGACATGCAGACAGTATGTCATAATGACTAGGAGAGCAACTTGCCCTTCAGGCCTATACTTCCTACTCCCCACTTCTTTGCTGCAGCCTTGTCTGAGCATCCTCCATCCTGGCAGTTAGGACCTGCTGGATCCAGAGCCATGACAGCAGACTCGTGGAACACAGGGTACTTACAACATGGCCTAGAAATGCAGCCAGGAACCTTATAGGTACAGCCGATAGGGTGGGTATCTATACCAACATCCATCACAGGCTGCCCAACAGGTGTTTCTACGGCCACCTTCCTCTCAACTGTGTACAGGAAGGCCAAAATTACAGTGACTCACCCAGATGGCTACTCCAGCCTCCTCCACCCTGTGCACCCTGTTCTTCCTACAGTCCTAAGTGCCCCTCAGCCCAGTTAGGGAAGTCTTATCCACCTCACACCCTCGGGGTATCCCTGCCAAAATGGGCAGTCAACTCTCACTTTAACCTCTGGTCACCAGAGGGGAGGCTCCTGGGAGATTCCAGGGAACCCCACTAAAGGAAATAGAACCCACTGAAGGAAAAAGATGATGCTGACTACATGAAGCCAGAGGATACTGTTCAGGAGCAGGAAGGCTGCTGGGCTGGGTCTAGCCTGGGGATAATCAGGCAGGAGATCCATGGGGGAAAAGGGTCTGAGGCAAGAAGGGAGGGACATGCACCTTTTAAAATCCATTGCTGAGAGCAGCACTCTCAAGCACGGTTACTACAGCTGACTGTCCTGATTCCAGCCACACCATGCCACTCTCAGTATCCAGGCTTGCAGAGCCAGCCTGTCACTGCTGCCCAACCTCACTCAGCCCTTTTGTTACGCCTCTTATCACTTTTGCCTAAACAAGGCTTCCTCTCCCCACCAGGGTATTCGCCGTGACACAGCATTCCACCTGTCACCCACTGGTCTCTACTGTATTTCAGATCGACCTGGAAGTTCACTTAGCCGGCCTCAATAGAGCCCTACATTCCCCATGTCCTTCTGCTCCCAACAACACCAGCAAAACCCATGCTCTACACTCTGAAACACCTGAGCCCACACCCGAGTCTCTCCAGAGCCTGAGTCCGTTTTCTGTCTTCTTTGCCACACTATGGACTCTAGGCAAGTGTTCTACAACAAAGTTACATTCCCAGCCCTCTTTTTACCTTAAAAAATTTTAAATACTTATGTATTTTATGTATAAGTACTCTATTTGCATATAGGCCTAAATGATAGAGGAGGGCATTGGATTCCATTAAAAATGTTTGTGAGCCAACTTACAGGTGCTGGGAACCAAACCCAGGTCCTCTGGAGAGCATTAAGTTCTTTTAACAGCTGAGCGATCTCTCCAGTAATACCTTTCGAAAAACTGAGCCAGGGTCTCACGAAGCAGACTGACAAACCTGCCATCTGGGTAGATGGAGCTGTCTGCTGCCTTTCCTGTACACTGGCCTTCTTTATGCCTGTTCATTCTCCTCCCTGTTTTCAGTTCAGCCATGTCAGACTCTGCTTCCCCACCACAGTTAAAGAACGCTCTCTGGAGCTTTGTACCTGTCTCTCTTCGGTCTTCAGCCTCAGTTTCTTTTTCTTTCTTTCTTTCTTTGAGACAAGGTTTCTCTGTGGAAATCCTCCCAGAGATCCACCTGCCTCTGCCTCCCGAGTGCTGGCATTATAGGTGTGCACCACCCCTGGCTCAGCCTCAGCTTCTTAGGCTCAATTTCCTTGGATCTTGTTGCTTCAGGCTTAAGGAAACACACACACTGAAACTATAGGTTCTTCCCCACTCACAAGGTCTTAGTCATAACTAAGACTGGCCCTGAACTTGCTAAGTAGACCAAGCAGGCCTTTATACCCCAATCCTCCTGCCTGAGTGCCCCAAGCACTAGGATTCCAGGCATCCATGACCATGCTCAGCTGGCCGAGCTCCTCTTTGCTGACGCCATCTTCTACTTTGTTTCTGTTTGCATCTTCTACTTTGTTTCTGTTTGTATGTTTGTGTGTTCCTGACTGGGAGGGGATGACAATGCATGCCATGGCCTGCGTGGGAAGGCCAGAGGACAATTGTGTGAAGTCTGTTCCTTCCATTTTTGAATGGCTTCCAGGAATTGAATACAGACTGCCAGTCTTATGTGGCAACTACCTTTACCTACTGAGCCATATCACTGGTTTCTTGAGTGTTTGTTTCTTTATTTTAATGCAGGGTCTCAGGCTGGACTCAAACTCCCCGATAGTCTGGCCCTCCTGTCTCCACCTCCCAAATACTAGGATTACAGGTGTGCACTACACCTGGTTTTAGGGTTTTTTTTAGTCAGAATAGATTTTGTTAAGTAATATTTTTCCTAGTTAAAAATAAGCTTCAAGTGCTGGAAAAAATGTCTCTGTGAATAAGGGTGCTTTCTGCCAAGCCTGATGATTTGAGTTCTATCCCTGGAACCATCAGAGTAGAAGGAGAAAACAAACTCCTACAAGTTGTCCTCTGGTCTCTAATCTAAGTGCTATGGCCCGTGCACACTCACACACTAAATAGATGTTTTTGAAAACAAAGGTCAATGTCTAGGGTCTTCCTCTATCACTTTCCACCTTGTATTTTGTAAGTCTCTCACCAAACCTGGAGCTCACTTTGGCTACACTGGCTGGCCCACAGGCCCGCAGGCCCCTCCTGCCACATACTGGGGTTCTAGATGAGCACTGCCACACCTGGACTGTCTTATGGGATCTGAATGAAAGTGCTCATGGTTGTGAAGCAAGCTCTTCACAGACTAAGCCATCTCCCCAGCCCAAAATTCAGTAGTACATGTAACGGTAATTCACCTAACAGTACTATGGACTGAGTCCTGTGTTCCAAAAAAATCCATGTGAAAGCCATCAAATCCACTTTGACAGCTCTCTGGGACATAATTAGTGCCTATTAAGAAGAGATGAAGCCACATGCAATGGCACATGCCTGTGATCCCAGCACTCGGGAGGGCAGAAGCAGGTAGATCTCTGTGAGTCTGAAGGCAGCCTGGGCTACAGAGTGAGTTCCAGGACAGCCAGGGCTACACAGAGAAACTGTTTATAAAAACCATTTAAAACCATTAAAAACAAACAAACAAACAAAAAAACAGGAAGAGATGAGAACTCTCTCTCTCTACTATGTGGGGACACAGTGAGAAAGGGTCCTCAACAGACTCAATCAGCTGACCTTCCAGAACCAACATTATGAGAACAGCAGTTTGGTATTTAAGCTACCTACTTGTATTTGTTATAGCAGCCAAATTTTTCTAAGATGATAATTTTAATTCACATATTTGAATTGCCAAATTATAAACTGAGAGGTAAAATCTAGGTTCAAACATGATCTAGTGGTCTTGTTTGTTTGTTTTTTTTTTTTTGTTCTGCTTTTTGTTTTTTCAGTATTTCCATAACTGTTAGTGGTGTGGTGGTGTATACAATGAAGTACCAGGGATTAAACCTATAGACCTGTGCATACTATCAAGCTTCCATCACTGAGCTATGCCATCCCCAGCCCACCGTTCTCTTTTTGTTTGAAATAAGGCCTTACTGTGTAAGCCTGACTGGCCAGGACTTGGCTATGCTATATGGCCAAGACTGGCCTGGAACTATGGGTGCTGAGATTAAAGGTATGCACCACCACACTAGGCTCAGCCCTATTTTCACTGTTTTGTGACAGTGTCTCACTAAAT
Source organism: Psammomys obesus (assembly GCF_907164565.1). Classification (NCBI taxonomy): domain Eukaryota; kingdom Metazoa; phylum Chordata; class Mammalia; order Rodentia; family Muridae; genus Psammomys; species Psammomys obesus. The sequence continues at coordinate 1,180,143 of NW_026591497.1, read as the reverse complement.
TTCCCAGGCTGGATCTGAACTCACTCAGTAGCCCAGGCATATCCTGAACTGATAATCCTTCTGCCTCAGCCTCTTAAGCAGCAAAGATTCCAGGCCTTGTGCTGCCTACCTTACACAGGTAGAGTCATAGGTGAGGCTTCCTCAACTGAGAAAATATCTCCCTAAGATCAGGCTGTAGACAAGCCTGCAGGGCATTTTCTTAATTAGTGACTGATGTGGGAGGACCCAGCCCATTATACATGACAGGAACCAGGCTGAGCAAACCATAGGAAGCTGGCCAGTAACCAACTCTCCTTCACAGTGTCTGAAGCAGTTCCTACCTCCATGCTTCTGTCCTACTTGAGTACCTGCTCTCACTTTCAACGATATGGAACTATGAGTGAAATAAACTCTTCCCCAGTGTGCTTTTGGCTATGGTGTGTCATCATAGTCACAGCGACCAGATAGGTCTGGTCCTCAGCGTGGCAGTTTGGGAAGGTATTATGGACGTGCTTGGGTCATTGAGAAGTCTGTTTCATTTGCACATAACTCCTACCCTAGCATTAGGCAAGCAGAGGCAGGAGGATCTGGTTTATGCAGATTTATGGGCCAGCCAGGATTGCAGAATAAGACCCCACCTTTTTTTGTTTGTTTGTTTTTGTTTTTTGAGATATTCTTTGTGTAGCCCTGGCTGCCCTGGAACTCGCTCTGTAGACCAGGCTGGCTTCAAATCCACTTGCTTCTGCCTCCTGAATGCCGAAATTAAAGGAGTGCACCATCACCACCACCCTGCTTTTTCTCTTTCTTTTGTTCGTTTTGCTGTTGTTAAGACTCTGTCTTTAATAAACACAAAAACAAAACTGTGTGACTCTGGATCCCTGGTCTCTCCCTTCCGTGTCCTGGGCCACGATGTGACACCAGGTTCAGTGCTGGTACATAGCCATGTGCCCTCACGGAGGACAAACCAATGGGTACACCCCACATACTGTATGATCTTGGGTTTTAAGCTTCTCAAAGTGTGCAGAAAATAATGTTTTCTCTTATCAACTAGTTGCTTTAGATGTTGCATAGCCAATATATTTGTATATATGAATGCAAAGAAAAAAAAAGTACCAAGACAATTTCTTTCAGTTTCTACATCAGAGCTCTAGGTCATACCTGCTAAACACCGTCTCCTCAGATTGCAAAACCTTATTTATTGTAAAATACTGTTTTCTGATAGTCTAAGAGCTTATAAATTTTAAATCCAGTGAACTGTGAAAAGGAAAAAGAAGCAAACACAACTTTAGGGATTCAGTTACTGTGATATCCCAGCAATTGGGAGATGAAGGCAAAATGATCACAAATTCAAGGTCATTCTCACTACTCAGCTAGTGAAAGTTCGACAGCCGCCCCCCCCCCAAAAAAAACCAACAAAACCCACAAAAGTGCTGGGGTGGAAGCTGGGGCCTTATACATACTAGGGAAGCATGCAACACTGAGCTGCACCCCCAGCTTTGCAAGGTTTGAGATGGCTAGGAAGTAAAGGAAGCTTTCATTCTGTAGAAATGACAGGCACCCTGTCAGCTGGCAGGGAGGCCCTGGCCCTAGTTGACACCGCCAACCTTATACATTTCTGTTCCTTCGACCCCATCTGCCATGATCCAAGCTCGGCTCCCAGCTGTCAGTACTCTGGAGAGACCTGCTCTGCAGCTCTGACTGGCTAAGGCAGGGTGACTCCAGCCCAACAGCTGGAAGAAGAGCCCTCAGGCTTGACCTGAGGACAGCCAAATTCATCCCTACTCACCGGAGACAGGACTCAGTTAGAGAGGAAGTGAGTCATTTCCTTCTTTCTGAGCTCTCCATTCCAACATCTATCTAATCACAATGTGTTATAGGCAGGTTTAAGTCTCAACAGTTTACCAAAGGTGTCTGCTTCCTAGGGCCAGATCAGAAATGACCAAGAAAAGGCTGTTTTCTTCTTGGTCAGTATCACCACGCTTGCTTGATTCATGTGGCAGGGTCAGGCCAGAGACCAGCTTCACCGTGACAGCCAAAGACAACTTGAATATCACAATGAACAGCATCAGCACCCAGCACAGAACTGCCCTCTTCAACATCATCTTAGCTTGTGGTGGGGACCAGGGATGGCAGGGGTTCCCACATGCAAAAAAATGCACCAAGATTATGATAAAGAGGACCCTCAAAATCCACTGGTAGCTGAGGCCATTGGAGACTTGAACTAGTGTCTCTTCTTCTGTCCAAAGAAACAGATCTCTAGGACCACAGCTAGAAGCAACCTACAGATGAAAACAATCCTCAAACCCCCCTCAAGAAAAACTGCCTCCTCACAGAGTATCTACTGAGTATGTACTTGTCTGACTACAGGGCAAAGGGGAAACTGAGTGAAGGTTCAATGATGCTTCCTGGTCTTTCCTACTCCTCTGTACTCAGATGTGGGCTCCAGCAGGCAACATCTGGAAGACATCCTGGCTGGCAATTTGGAAAAAGGAGCAGAGACCAGAAAAGAAACTGAAAAAAAGATACTGAAGAGGTAGGCTGAAGATGGCAAGAACAGCTACCCCAGCCCACACAATACTCCTCATCTCCTTACTGAATAATGACCCATGCTCCCTTAGCACAGACAGCCAGACACAAGGATAGGTGGCTGGGCTTCAGGTTTCTGGGTAGCAGGGACAGAGGGCAAGAAGGCAATTTTGATGCCCCTTTTGCTTATTTCACTGTGGTCCACTTCCTCTGAAATCATCTGGACTTTGTTATGTGAAACAGGTATCCCCCCAGAAAAGCTGTAACTCATGTAAAAGGCAGCTGAAGGAACCAGGCCTGTAGTGACACACCCTTGATAACGTGTCTCCTCAACAGCCCACATAACCCACAACTCCTGCACCATGGAGCAGTCTAATGACAAAGGCGATGCCCTTTCCTACCTCCAGCACCGGGACTCAGCTCGGAATCCTTGGACATTATTATCCCCTCCAATCAAGTACACGAAGTTGTTGAGAACTGCAATGCCCTGGTTGGACATTCGAGGAGCCAGAGAAGCAGTGAAGTGCTTCCACTCTCCCAGGAGGGGATTCAGGTACTTAGCCTGGTCACTGAGGATTGTGGATGGTGTGGAGTGAATGCCTCCAAAGCCCACAACACACTGGAAGTCTGAGCGCAGCTCTGTGTGTGGGCCCTGAAGGCTGGGCTGCAGGCTCTCATTCCTGTGGTACATAAGGGCACTGGCCACTGTCTCCCTCAGTGGGCTAGGACCAAGCTTGTCGTGCAAACGCTGGAGGGCCTCAGCTTCCATCAGGGGAAACCGCACAGTCTCTAGGAGCTTGGGGGGCTCGTGCAGGGAGATCTGGTCAGCCTGTACTTGCTCCAGGGGGTAATGGTAGAGCAAGGCTCCTTCATACACCTCAGTCTCACAGGAGACCTCCAGGCGATTGCTGCTGAGGAGGGAGTAGACCTTCTCCAAGGGCAGCTGGCGGTACTTGTCAGTTCTTGAGAAGGCCACAAAATTTTTGAGGATGTAGGCATCTAGCTGTTGGGTCAGACGGTTCAGGTCAAAGACCTCTGCCAGGTGGTAGACATCAAGGATGTTCTCCTCATCTACCCAGGACATGAGGAAGTCACAGCAGAAGTGGATAATCTCTGGGATCTGTAAAAAGAAGGACACTACTCAAGACCAAGCTGGAGAACTGCATCTGGGAGACAGGATGACAGCGGAGACAAGCCTTACATAGCTGGCTGGTCCTTATAGCTGCCCTTCTTCTCTCAACTGTCCCCAACCTTTTCTGACAGAAAATTGGGACTTCCCACAGGCTTATTTAAAACCTGCTCCGTTTTAAACAAACACAGGGCATGTGTGGCCGTAACCTCTCATACCCTCAACCCTCATCTACAAAAGGACAAAGTAGGAAGGAACAGCCTGAGGATGAGTACAAACACCACCACAGCACAGACAGTGCTTTCAGAGCCAAAGTGCAGGTGGGAAAGAAGGAAGCAGGATCTGTTATAGACTGTCACTTTTTAGAAGGAGCCTGTGGCCACTCCCTGCCACTGGCATTCTCTACAAGAGCCAAGGAGCTACAACTAAAAGTACACATGGCTGTCCTCAGCCAGCATTCTCTGAACACATCAGCTGGAGCTGCAAAGCATGCCCTGCCAGGCCCAGGCCTCACGCCACTGACCACTGCACTTAAAACTAACAGCAAGGCATCTCCAGACATTCACCAGACTTGTTGAAAAGTTGCCAAGCTATCTTCGGGCCTCTGCCTGGGCTGAGAGACCCACCCCACTCCAGAGGGTACAGGACTCCCAGTTGGGCAGCATTACCAGTCCTAGCACTGTAAGGAAGGAAAGCAAGCCAAAGAGGAACTGAGGAAAGAGGAAGTTGAAACGAAGGTAACACAACACAGCCCTGAGGGCTGTTCAGGAACACCTCGGACTTGATAGGCAAGGTTAAACGAGACAAAGACAAAAGGAAAACTTCCTGTACAACAAACTATTTACAGATAAAATCTTTGATTTTAAATAAGATTTCAATAAGTAGCCCAGGCTGGCCTCAAACTCACAGCAGCTTGTCTTTGCCTCCCAAGTGCACCACTACATCCAGCATATTCTTTAGGAAAACAAGATTTTTGAGTCTTCCCAAAAAAACCAGAAATGCAGTATGTAGCTCTTTACAGGTTCTACTTCAGAGGGTAAAACGGTCTATAGATTATATATAAACATTTTTGTTTGAGATAAAGTCTAGCTATACATATATAGTCCAAGTGGTCCTTAAACTCACTATATATACCAGCCTAGCCCTACAGTGACTACAGATGACTTCTCCTGCCTCCAACCCTCCAAACTTAGATTACAAGTGTGCATTACCACAACAGTTTGCTGTTATTTTTGATTTTGAGACAGGATCTCACTATGTAGCTTGCCTGTCCTGGAACTCTGCAGACCAGGCTGCCCTTGAACTCACAGAGAATTGCCAGCCTCTACCTACCAGGTACTAAGATCAAGTACTCAATTAAAGTGCCTCAATGCCCAGCTTTATCACATCAATTGATACAGGACAGTATAACAACTACTTGTGTAGCATTTAGTTTATATGGTGTTACAGTAATCTAGAGATGATCTAAGGTATACAAGGAGCATATAAGAAAGTTACTTATCAACAATACTCCATTTTATAAGAAGGCTATAGACCTTTCGTAGCCACAGGGAGTCCTAGAACCAGTTCTCTGAGAATACCACAAGACAACTATCTCTGACTCAACTAGTATTACCAACAAATTAACTACTGCATACAGAGAATTTTTACTAATATTTTAAGTCAATTAATACATGTTTAGAATTCTTTTGTTTGTTTGTTTTTGAGACAGGGTTTCTCTGTGTTTCACAGCCCTTAGCTGTGCTGGACTTGCTTTGTACACCAGGCTAGAACTCACTGAGATCCACCTGCCTCTGCCTCCCCGAGTGCTGGGATTACAGGCAAGTGCACCACTTTGATTAAAAAGACATGCCTGCTTGCCAGATAATATGCTAATTAGGGGCTGAATGGACACCTACAATCAATCATACTCCATATTGGATTCTCTCCCACGGTTCTCTGTGGTTCCTGAATATCTTCATTTGCCATTGTTTAATTCCCTAGCCAGTTTCTAGTCTTCCTCTTTTCCCTAAAATATTACCTCTGCCATGGGCCTGAGCTTTGAAGACAAAGTTTTAGGGCAGAATGTAAGAGCCAATGGCCCTGAGTAGGAATGAGCAGTGCCACCCTAGAAATAACCCATCCCCTTGCACCAAGATTTCTTGCAGTGTGCCCTCTGCTGGGTGGAATCCCAAATAGATACAGCCACGAACTCCAACCAGACAGATTCAGAATGGAAAGTACTTGCCTAAAGTAAGCAATCAAGGCTGATTTTGCTAGGATTCAGAGCCAAGACCTGATCAGAGGACACTGTAAAGAGTCACCAGGTCTAGTTTAAGACACATCAAATGGGGGCAACCACCAGCTGCAAAGGCTAAACTTGATTTGCAGATTCTACCAAGTTCTAGCAAGTAAAATTTGTTTTACAACAATGCTGCCTATGTTCAAACTGGTACAGAAACGATCTGGCTTGCCCCTCACCTTCCCCTCCTTCCCGATACTCCTATCATTGCAGCTCATGGTAGCGGCTGGCCTCCCTCGCCAGCCTGGCTTGGTATTAGCATACCTAATGGGACACTGTCTCACGTTCCCACTCAGGGGCCTTCTGTGGGACTGAACTCTGTCTTCCCCCTGAAGAAGCCATTGGGGCCCTCTCTCTAGCCTCTTTGCTGAACATAGGTGGGGAAACTGGGTTTCTTCAGTAGCCACCCTCTGCCTCTTCAGCTCTGGAGTAGCTGGGCCTCTGCAGTAGGCAGGTCACTGGGTCCATCTTCCCTGCCTTGCTGCGGCCATGAACTCTGGAGGCCCTCTGCTGGAGGGAGTCACCAGTCTTCTTCCTTGTCTCTTCCCTCTTTTTTCCAGCTGCTTTACCTAAAAGTTAGTTTTGGACTTTTTTTTTAAGGAAACAAAATGAAAAGAAACCTATAAAAATATTTTTTTTTTTTTAAATGTAAAGATTTTATGTGGCCGAGTGTGGTGGCTCTCGCCTTTATTCCCAGCACTTGGCAGGCAGAGGCTGGAGGATCTCTGTGAGCTTGAGGATAGCCTGGGCTACATAGAGAAACCCTATCTCAAATAAACAAACAACAACAACAAAAAGGATTTTATGTGTATGAGTGTTTGACTGAGGAGAACCTAGGTCCACTTTTCAGAACCCACATGGTGGTTCACAACCATCCTCAGCTCCAACTCTAGAGGACTTCATCCTTTTTCTGACATCTTTAGGTGTAAGGCACATATGCTGTGCAAGCAAAACACTCAAATACATAAAAGAAAGCTAATATATATTTTTTTTCCTAATGTTAAAAAAGATCAGCTGCCATTCTTACAGGGTACCTGGGTTTGTTTCCCACCAGCCACAACATTTGTAGCTCCTGTTCCAGATCATCTTCTTCTGGCCTGTGCCAGAACCGGGCATGCATGTGGTTCACATACATACATACAAGCAAAACACAAAACATACAAAAATAAAAAAACAGAGACGGAGAGAAGGGACCACGCACTGTGGTACATGTCTATAGTGCCAGGAGCTTGGGGCTGAGGGCACACTGTGAATTTAAGGCCTGTGTGTGGTTAACACTACAAGACTGTTGAGAAAGCGAGAGAAGAGTGGACAAGCACAGCTGGCGGGCAGGAGAAGCTTGTATGTGCTACAGGGCAGGCGATTCTCAAAAGCTGCTAGCCCTCACAGAATATAGAGCATCACAAACACAGGCCTCAGGGTTAGCCAACCTGTGATGTTTTTCCTAGCAGGGAAATCAAGGCAAAGGAAGGAAGCAATAAAAAAAGGAAAGGGCTTGGGAGCCAATTTGGGAATGCTGGCTCATCCTGCAATGCCAGCACTCCGGAAGCTGAGGCAGGACTGCCATGACATCAGCCATCCTAAACTACAATGTACTCTAGGACAGCCTGGGCGATAGTGAGATTTTCTCAAAAAATGAGGGAGAAGATGGGGCTGGAGACATGGCTTAGCAATGAAGAGCACTGGCTGCTACAAAAGACTTGGCTTTGATTCCCAACAACTACACAGCTGACCGCAGCCACCTGTAACTCCAGGTTCAGAGGCCCTAATACCTTCTGGCCTCCACAGGCAGTGTATACAGGTGGCACACATATAAAATAAAGTAAAAACAAACGATCATCTAGAAAGGAAAAGGGACCGGTGAAATGGCTCAGCAGTTAAAACTACATATTGCTCCCACACCAACATGGTGGCTTATAGTCATCCGAAACTCCACTGTTATGGGATCCGATGCCCTCTCCTGACATCCACAGGCACCAGGCACATGCATGGTATACATACATACATGCAGATAAAATGCTCATACACATAAAACAAACAAACTTTTTTTTTTTAAGTATAAAAAGAGTCAAGGACAGAAGAGGGCAGACCAAGGCGTTTGGAACCACTGTGCTTTAGTTCTCCAGGTCAACAGCAAGGCGGCCTCCCTGTGTCCTTTATTACTTGGTATTCTTGCCCTCCTGACCTATCTCATACCAGCAGTCTTCACAGGTATCTGGGGAAGACCCCCTTGAGTAGGAATCTTCTTGCTCAACAAGGCAACACTCACCTGAAGTTGGCAGGCAGCAACCAGGGTCTCCTGCACATTGTTCAGGCTGAGCTCTAGTTCAGAAGTGTATATGAAGTGTAGGATTTGGCACATGGCATTGTAAGACACGCCGTGGATCAGGACCTCTTCCTGTTCCATCTCCTTCAATCCCCCAGCAAACATTCCTCTGTAAGGCAACGAGACAAGGCATTGAGAGTTAGTCAGGACTTGAGTGTGAGCCACAAAAAGCACTCAGAAGTGAACGAGGGTTAGTGGTGGGGCTGGCTGGAAACAGTCTGCGCGTGGGAACACTGATTGCTCTGTGCTCTGAGTAAACAGTCTGCAAAGGAAAGTCAGTCTATGGAAGGAGCCTGACCACGCTGGCATCCACCCTGGAAATCACTTGGCTTCCTTTCCATGGTCCCAGGAACACTACGTGCATTTTCTGGGAGCAGGCCAGGGCCTGTTTGCCTGCTGCATCGTCTACCGCTGCAGTTCTCAGGTCAGACAGCAGTAATTCACGTATGTTTGGAAAGAATGGGCAAAAGACAAGTAAGTAAGGGATGAGAGTCACTGTATTCCATATATTTAATGAGTGTTTACCACATGTGGAGTATTGAGGCAGAATAGAAAGACAGAGAAAATTAAGGTGACATAAGGCGAAAAGCCCTCCACACGGGTTCTAGTTGCCTTTCTTGTTGACAGTCAAGAAGCTTCACTATAACTGGTCAGGCAAAATTATCTACTAAGGTATTATATGTTTTCCTAAAGACATCGCAAACAAAGATATTAAAAACAACATATAAGCCAGGTAGGGTAGCACATGGAGGCACAGGCAGATGGACCTCAGTGAGTTTGAGGCCAGCCTCTCTATATAATGAGTTCCAGGATAGTCAGGGCTATATAGAGAAAGCAAAAATAACATAACATAACATAACATAACATAACATAACATAACATAACAT